>NW_026622775.1:63078333-63385648 GCF_023065955.2 Ursus arctos | reverse complement strand
ACAGATCCCTCTGTATCGAGAACCAGTCAGCAAGGCTTAAACCCTACTGTCTAAATATAAAAACTTGGTGGATTGGA
The DNA here is from genome assembly GCF_023065955.2 of Ursus arctos. Taxonomy (NCBI): domain Eukaryota; kingdom Metazoa; phylum Chordata; class Mammalia; order Carnivora; family Ursidae; genus Ursus; species Ursus arctos. Next base: position 63,385,571 of record NW_026622775.1, on the reverse strand, counting down.
GATGTGGCTTCCAAAACTGAACGCTAAAAGCATTCGAAATGCAAGCGCTAGGATACCAAAGCAAAAAGCAAGGACTGGAATCTTCTGGCACCTTATTTTAAGTAAACAAGGACAGGAAATCAGAAAGTGAATGGGTCTAGCCAGACTGTCCTCAGCCCTGAGACTGAGAGAATATTAAGCAACTTGTCTACAATCACTCAACTCTTCAGTTGAGGAGGAGCTGAGCTTTAAATCCCAGTCTCCCTGATTCCAAAGGGCATTTTCCTTCCACGATACCAATGCGCTAAGAGCAAGTAGAGTCACGGAGAAAAACCAAAGAGCCAAGAGAGTGAGTGACAAACAGAGCATACTCTGAGCATCTAGTTGGGGTGGAAATTGCTGCCCCCTGCCAGCAGGAAGGTGGTCTCAATTCCTAGAGGCCGTTTTGAAGGGGGTAGCAGAAACCCCTTCCCCTGGTTTGCTCATTCTCATGGGGCTTCTGTTTGTTCCACTGGGAGATGCCACGTGAGTGCTGGGTGGGGGGAAGAAGACTTGAAACAGTAATATCCTTCTCATCTCCAACAGACCACCAACCTTGCAGCATACTTACTTCTTGGTATTTTAAACTTGATGGAGCAAACCATGGCTGTTACATAAATCCCCATTTACATGTAACAGTGCCAGGAGTGTGACATCTTTATCTTTGATGCCAGGCAGGAGAGGAGCGAAGAGGACCAAGTTCAGACACATGGGCGGGGGCCACGAGCCTCCCTCTGGTCGCAGCTGACAGAGAATTGTCCCATCTCTCCTCTGGGCTTTTGCTAAGAGCCTGTGGAGAAGAATGTGATCATGTCTGAAAAGTGAGCTGAGCTGAGCTTGGGACGAGAAGCTAAATAACTCCAAGTCCTACAAGTGCCATTATCTGTCTCCCATTTCTAATCCTGATTCAAGGACCAGATTGAGTTTATCTTTTAAAAGAACTGGTCAGCTCTCGAATCAAAGAGCCGAGTCCTCTTATTTTCCTCTTCTGGGTTTTTGAATAGTGCCGAGAGCCCCTAGTGCCATGGCAACAGAGCGGTAGAAAACCTAACCCAGAAACGTGGGATGGAAAGGACCCCGGGGGGATGGCAGCCTCTGAGGGACAAGAGAGACATCCTCCTGTAGGCAGACTGGAAGCTGGTCCTTCGCTCCACTGTGATGTTACCCACTGAGGCTGGGATTGCCGGGAGGTGGCATGACAGGGAGTCCAAACATGCAGGGCTCACTCTGAATGCCAGCTCTGATACTTACCAGCTGTGTGACATTTGGCAGGCTGATTAACCTCTCTGAGCTTACGTCATGGGATTGATGTGCGGATTATATCAGAGGATGAATGATTATAAGCGCTTGGCCCATATTAGATGCTGAACAAATAGAAGGCATTATGGCTTATTTTAAGCATTGGGTTTCTTATCTCTCGCTCCAAGTCCTCTCTGATGATGTGCTTTGTCTATTTGAAAGAGGTATGGGGGCGCCTGGCTGACACAGTCAGTTAAGCATCTGACTCTTTGTTTTGGCTCAGGGTGTGATTTCAGGGTTGTGAGATCGAGTCCTGCATCGTGATTTGCCCTCAGCAGGGCGTGTGCTTGGGATTCTCTCCTTCCCTCCCCCTCTGCCCCTCCCACTCATGCTGTCTCTCTCTCTCTTTCTCTAAAATAAATAAATCTTAAAAAAATGAAAGTGGTAGGGGCGAGAAAAAGCTCCTGTATCACAGGCTTACTTAGATCTGGGAGGATCCAGGGAAAACATGCTGGCATTTTCCTTATATATGCAGCTCTTCCTGCTCAAGCCCTGATGATAATGGAGGGAAGAGAAAATTGGCAGGCAGAGAGCCAGAAATGGAAAAACCTTGATTTCTACAGCCCCAACTCACAGACAGACCCTGAGCCAGTCATTTCCTCTCATTGGCTTTGGACTTCTGCTATCATGTGAGTTCCAAAAGGTTGCAAGCTCTTTTGAAAAACCACATATTAGAGTTTGGACAATGTTACCCTCCTCTGCAAAATACCTTTCTACTCAGCTCCCCAGGGACTGAAACCCTACTGCCAGAACCTCTTCCCCTGCACTAATCCAAATAGGGGTTTTGTCTGCTGGGGCCAAATGCAGTCACTGAATGAATCACTGAGTACATCACAGCTCTGGGGAGGTTGGGAGAGGACAGACCTGTGCAGGGGGGAGAAGGGACAATAACAGAAAGCCAAGGCCCGGGGTCCATCCTCTACCTTCAGCATTTTCCCAGAGCTGGTGCATTGGCCACCTACCAACAAATCCCCCGTGTACCGATCAGTCCAGACCACAGAGGGACTCAGGAGCTCACTGTCACTCCACCTCCCTGGGTGGAAGGTCACTTGGGAAGATCACTTCACTGGGTCCCACACTCCTCTTCTGTAAAATGAGAGGGTCGGTGGTTGGAAGTCTGGAACTCTGATTGCGTGCTCGTATGGGAGGACGCTGCCCTGGCTTCAGAGTGCCGGGGGTTAGCGGCCAGGAGCTCTGTGATGGGGCTTTCAGTCCCAGCCCTTCTGCCGCTCACAGCCGGCTCAGAGGGAAAGGCATAGCTCACTGCTGAACTTTTCTGCAAGCCCTGGGCGAGAGAAAGGGCTGGCTGGAGAGAGGAATTCTGCAGGAAGTGAGGGGTGGTGCATTGAAGGGAGCCCCTCTCCCTTTCCTAATATTATTTTATTTTTTCAATAACTATTTATTGAACACTTACAGTATATTAGGTAATTGTTCACATCAGTATACAAAATACACAAAAATCCATGTCTTTATAAAGCATATGGTCTAAGTGCAGGGAGATAGATGGTAAGAATGAGTGTAGGAAATGCTAACTTACAGTATCTTATTGGTGATAAGAACTATGCTAGACAGAATCAGGGTGATCATGGTGGGGTTTTGACTGGGGTGTGGTTGTAATGAAAACAAGTGACTTTTCGAACAAAGATCAGAAGGACCTTGGCTGGCCAAGGGGAGAACATTTAGAATACAACTACATATTAATATTCACAAAATGCCCTTTAATGATGCTATTCATTAGTGCTACTTGTTTGTTAATATTTAATAAATGAGCCATCAACTGTTCATTCTCTTTTTTTTCCCCTTCATAGAGGCTTATGCACTCTTTTGTGTTTCCCTGGCGGCCCAACTTTTCTCTTTGTCTCCTGTTTCTTAGGGATGCTCCTGTTTCTTCCCTCATTTCTTCCCCGTCACCTGGGATTTTTCCATCCCGAGTCTTGCCTCGCCCCTCCCCCCACCCCCTACTCCCCACCTCCCCCTCCGCTCTGCTCCAGCTCCCCCGCCAGCCTGTCAGTTTCAGTCCGCTGCTGCCCGCAAACAGAGTGGAACAGCCGGGCAGAGAGAGAGAGAGAGAGAGAGAGAGAGAGAGAGAGAGAGAGACGAGCGGCAGGAAAACCCTCGAGCCGCCAGAGCGCATTGCGGGTGCGCCCTTCCCGGCTCGGGGGCGCTTCCGCGCAGCTCTCCTTCCCAAAGTGATGGGGGCGCTGGGGACAACCCAGGACGGGGAGGCAGGGGGCGGGAGTCTCGCGTCCCCTTTCTGATGCAGCGGGCCGCCTCGAGGAAAGGCACCCGACTGCAAGCCTCTGCTTCCTCGCATTCAGGGTCAGGATAATGATAAGATTAATCATCATCCCAGCTCAGGGTTCTTGTGAAAGTTGAATTAAAAAAAAAAAAGTATGCGACAGTGCTTTGGTAAATGCCATACTAGAACTCAAGATATTATTCCCGATGCAGGGCGCGGGGTGGGGGTGGAGGATGGCCTGTGCTGGGTTCTGAGGGGACTTGCAATGAACAGACCCGCCCCTGGCCCGCAGGAGTCTGTGTTTTCCCTCTGGGGGAGAGAGAGAGAGAGAGGTGTGCCCCTGGCTGTGACAGGATGCAGACTGCGATAAAGCCCGTCCCAGAGCTCGCTCCTGGCCTGAGGTTTAGTAACCACCCCTTCTTTGCATTGGGCTGGAGTGGTCTAAATGTAACTGTGATTGGAACATGGTAAGGTTCCAACGATGACCGAGGAGGGGCAATGCAAGGACCAGCATCCATGTGGAATGGGGCTTCCGTTTCCCATAAGGAACTTGGTGACCTGACATGCCGGGTAGCACAGAGGATGCTGGCCCAGCTGAATGAAGGTAAAAGGGCTGAGGATGTGCTGAAGACACTCCTGGAGAAGCCCTCTCCCCGCCTGTGGGACAGCTTGCTCACTGATGTCAGGTCCAGACACCGCGGGTTCTTCAGGCCCCTTGGTGAAGAGGGCGTATTTTTACATTGTGTTGAGGCAGGGGATTTAAAAAAATTTTTTTTATTATGTTACGCTAGTCACCATACAGTCCTTCCTTAGTTTTTGATGTAGTGTGAGGCAGAAGGATTTTACGCACGCATGTGTGTCATTGTATTTGTTCCTGAACTGCCTGCTCTGCCCCCGTTTTCCATCGCTTTATTTGTATTGTTTTGTATGATTTTTGTTTTGCTTTATTTGTATTTTTTAATTTGTTGGGGAAACTTAATATCTTATGTGCAATACTCCTTTTCTGGCCTGCTGCCAGTAGTTTTTCCAGTTTGTGTTTTAATTTGTTTATGGTATTTTTGACACCTTTTTCGGGTTTAGTTAGTGTCTGATAAACTGCACATATTTAAAGTGTTCAACTTCATGGGTTTGGAACCGTGTACATCAGGGAAACCATCATCACCATCAGAGTAACTTGCATTTTTATCACCCTCCGAAGAGTCCTTGAGGCCCTTGGTAATCCCTTCTCTTTCTGCCCTCATCCGCAGGCAACCACTCCATCTCCTTTCTGCCACTATAAATTGGTTTACATTTTCTAGAATGTTACATAAATGGCATTATACAGCAGACACTCTATTTTGATCTGGCTTCCTTCACTCAGCATACTGATTGCAAGATTCATCCGTGTTGTTACATGTGTCAATAGCATGTTCTTTGTCGTTGAGTAGAAGTCCTTGTATGGATATACCACAGTTTGTGTTTCCATTTACCTGCTGATGGACATTTGGGTTGTTGCCAGTTTGTGGCAATTAAAATTGTAGCTGCTGTGAAGATGTGTAGAAGTCTTTGCATGTCAGGTAGGATTTTGACAGCTAGAGATGCAAACATATTTCAGACAAAGGGAGTACACAGCCACAGAGAAGTAGACAGGACACGGACAGGGAACGGTGTTGTAGCCACCTGGGGTAGGTGGAATACAAGATATTCGCTCAGAGGGCAAGGGGAGAAGAGAGAGCAGGTCGGAGTTGGATTTCAGAGGGCTTTGGAGTTTCTAGTTTGGCTTGTTTTATTCTATACACAATGGGGAGCCATGGAAATTTTTTTTTTTAAGCCAGGAAAGACACAATTAGAATTTCAACTCTGTTCAGATGAACATCCCCTCAATCCATATTTTGCTGAATAGTGAAGCTAAAGGGTCAGTTTGCTTTTAATGTTAGCATTGGGAAGCAATTACTTAAGCTGAAGCTTGGAGCTAGCCAGTGGCAGGGCCCCAAGGTCTTGGGGGAAAGCAATGTCGTCTCTCTCTTATTTTCCCCACTAGTATAAGAAAAAAATTGTAATGAACTGTCCCCTGTCCAGGTATGCCTTCCTGTAATAGAATGTATGTATTCCAAAATGGTTTGTAAGATGTAAAAATGGATTTCTGGTAAATAAATTCTAATTTCTCATTTATTTCCATTGAAAAATTGGATATGTGTTACTGTAAAAAAATGTCACCTTACAAAAATCCTCCTTATAAAAGGAATTAGTCAGGGTCCAACAGGAAAAAGGCAGCAACTCAAAATGGGGTAAGTCAAAGGGAGTTTTTTTTTTAAAAAGAACTCTTTACAAAGGCATGGAGCTATAGTGGGCCGCAAGAGATAAGTGCGCGTGACAGTCAGAGGAACAAGTGGAAAGAGTGTTTGTCATTGGGACCTGGATGGAGACTCCTGTAGTCAGTCTCCCTTTGTTGAAGTGGAGATAACTAACTAACTAACTAAATGAATAAATAAACACTTTGCTCACACTCTCATCTTTGTCAATGGCTAAACCCAATTAGAAGCCAGGGATCATGAGATGCAGCCCCTTTGATGTGGTCCATACAAGTAGAAAGTAGGCTGGAGAAGGGCAAGAATACATTTGGGAGGTGTGTGAAATCAACTGTTGTCACATTTGCCTGGGGCACCCCCTCCCCGTCCTGATCCACTCTCCACCCTTCAGTCTGCTCTATGCCTCAGTGTCACCCATTCCCTCTGGCTTCTGGTTAGATGTGGCCAACAGGAGCCCCCCCCCCCCCCCCCCCCCGAGTGGTAGGGTATTTGTTCCCCGCTCCCTCCTTGCTGCATTGCTGCTGGCTGGCTGTGCCCTGTGCCAAAGGCCACAGCTACTCTGAGGGATCACCTCCCTATATAGCTACTTGTCCCCAGGGTCTGGCCACCCAGACTTCCCGTTGGCCCTGTGGGTTCAGGGATGGTAATGGGTCCCTGATATTTTAGCCCTGGGGTACGACATCATCTTTGGTTTGTTTCATCTAATCCTGCCAACTTCTTTGTAAATAGCTTCTTAAAATCTTTCCTCTTTTACCTGGCTCGGGTTGCTATCCAATTCCTGCCAGGACTCTGACGGATGAAAAGTCAAATACAAGTAAAATTTCACTTGGCTCTCCTGAGATGCCAAGTGATTCTCTGCACCGAGATGGACTAACACAGTGTCCAGCACCGGTGGCCCATTCCACGACATCTCCTGGCCACTGGAGGTCTCGAGGTTCCCTGCTGATTGTAGTGGAACCTCGAGGCTACTCTTCTATTTCTGCCTCCTACACCTCACTGCTCCATCTCACCTGATCACTTTTGGGAACCCTTCACTTCAGGTCTGCTGCTCCCATAGCCACCCCTGTGCAAGGAAGCACAGGCATGGGAAACCTCAGTTTCCCTCTGCTTCATGCTCACAGCCTCCTCCAGCCCATTCCAATTTGTGTTGTGCAGAGCTGAGAGTTTTTCTTGTAAGACAAGGGAAGCCAGGCCATACTTTTTTTGGGGGGGGGGGAGAGCATCTCCATTGTTAGTATAATTAAAACGAGGACTAAGGTACAATTGTTAATTTTTCTTTCCCAAAACTCTTTTGTTAAATGGATACCTCTCTCTGAAGTCACTCCTTTCTTCCTCCCTCCCTCCCTCCCTCCCTCCCTCCCTCCCTCCCTCCCTCCCTCCCTCCCTTCTTCCTTCCTTCCTTCCTTCCTTCCTTCCTTCCTTCCTTCCTTCCTTCCTTTCTTCCTTTTAAAGATTTTATTCATTTATTTGACAGAGAGAGAGAAGTGAGAGAGCACAAGCAGGGGGAGGGGCGGAGGGAGAGGGAGAAGCAGGCTCCCCGCTGAGCAGAGAACTGGATGCGGGGCTCCATCCCACAACCCTGAGATCACTACGTGAGCAGAAGGCAGACGCTTAACTGACTGAGCCACCCAGGCATCCCTTTGGCTTTCTTTTTTGTTTACAGTTTCAGAGGCAGAATTTAATGATTCATCAGTTGCATATAACACCCAGTGCTCATCACATCACACTCCCTCCTTAATGCCCATCACCCAGTTACCCCATCCTCCCACCCACTTCCTCTCCGACAACCCTCAGTTTGTTTCCTAGGGTTAGGAGTCTCTTTATGGTTTGTCTCCCTCTCTGATTTCATCTTATTTTTCCTTCCCTTCCCCTATGTTCATCTGTTTTGTTTCTTAAATTCCACATATGAGTGAAATCATATGATACTCCTTTCTCTGACTCAGGCCATACTTTTGAGGAAGACTTGTTATTACAGTTCCCTTTTCAGTGAGCAGCTGATAGGAACATACGCTGCAGTATGGCTATGTTGACTAAAGATCTTAGAGTAGGAATAGCAGGCCAGTCGTTTCGTACCTGTTCCAATTTACCTTTTGACACTTGGCTCTGTCTCTAATTCCCTGTCCCTTTTTCTTAATTAGACTGCCGGCATGTTCCTTGCTGTAGAATTTTTGTTCTCCTCAGAGTCCAGCAGCTTGCTCCCCACTCCACCCCGTCCAGGGTCTTCTTGTCATTCCTTGTCTGGGAGAGGCATTTCTCAGGCTTCTGGTAGAGTTGCACAACAGAAAAGTTTCTCTTGTGACTCCTGATTTTCTTCAATTGATGGAGAGGTTAGGAAAGGCCAGGTGTCACTTCAGTATTAGCAAGCTCATAGTCTTTATGAGACCAGGCACTTGGGTTACACACAAAATACAAACAATGATAATAAAATGTTAAAGATATTTGAACATGAAAATAAATGGAAACCAGGAGTAAGTTTATTTATTCAACAAATACCTACTGAATATATATGCTATGGGCCAGGGATTGTTTTAGTTACCAGGGAATGGATTGGGCCTGTGGACTATTTCTAGCCTAATGGTACTAGTGTTAGGCTAGTACTAATAAGTACAATTAGGTATTAGTGGCTTATTAATGCATTAGCTAGTTAAATAATTAACTTAGGGACTATTTAGCACCTACAGTGCTATTATGAATTTATTGGGTTGGGTAAGGTTAACTCTGAGGAAGGTTGGTTGGTCTACTGATGCAGTTTATTTAGAACCTTATCACCCATCACACCTGTAAGTTAGCATGTTAGCAGGCAATGTGTATGGTGTATTGGTGTATGGCAATGTGTATGTGTATGTGTATGGTGTGGTGAAGAAGCCAAGCCTGGCAGCGTGAAAAGCTGGGCTTCAAAATCTGGCTCTGCTACCCACTCTCTGTGTGAGTATGGCACTCTCTGCCTTAGTTCTAGTCTTTGTCCAATGGGAATGACTGGAGTGTCCACCTCAGGTAGATGCTTCCTGAATGGGAACGGTTTACATACCCAGCCCTTATGACCTGCACGGTCTGTCTTCGAAGTAGAGTTGTTTTTGTACATTTTGCCTCCCCTTTCTCTGACTGCATGTAACTCAGGCCGCCATAATAGAAAACCACCAAGTGGGTAGCTTATACAGAAGAGAAGTTTATTCCTTACAGTTTTTGAGTCTAGACAGTTTAAGATCAAGGTGCCAGTTGATTCGATATCTGCTGAGATCCCACTTCCTGGTTCATAGACGACGGTCTTCTCACTGAGTCCTCACATGGCAGAAGGGGTGAGGGAGCTCTGTGGGGTCTTTTTTATGAGGGTCCTCATCCCACTTATGAGACTCCACTTTCCTGACTTTATCACTTCTCCAAGGCCCCACCCCTCATGCCATCACATTTGGGGGACACAAACATTCAGTCCATAACATAACTTTAGGGCATCCCTGTATTTCTCATGAGGCCTAACGTAGCTGCTTGACTGGTGATTACTGGTGAACAGTTGCTAACCCTGACCCAATGCTTACTGCACTTGAAGGTGGCAGAGTTCTGGCCCTTGATGTAAGAACAGCCCTATGAAGTAGGAACTACTATTATCCCAGCTTTACAGTTGAGAAAATGGAGGTACAGAGGATGTTAATATTACAGAGATAGTGAGAAGCAGAGTAAGGATTTGAACCCACAGGCTAACTACTGCTGCACTGAAAGATCTCCCAGACATGTGTTTGATGGGGCGCCGTGTGGAGGCAATAACCGTAGGCACACAGGGATGGGTAGAGATGGCTGCACAGGACCTCACAGTCTGCACCCTGGGGAGTAGTACAGCTTCCTCATGTCTCTGTCTGGTTCCTTTTGTGTCCTTATTTGGTTCCAAGGCATGTTCCATGTCTGGCAACTGCATTTGAAGAAGTTGCTACTGACAACCTAGCATAGATTTGCTTATTCTTTTTCCTCCAGTCAGGCAGATTTACCTGGACTCTCATAGTCTCTCTTATGCTTTTGCAAAATTCAGGGCTTAGATTCTGCTGTGGGACCAAGGGAACCAAACTAACCGAATATGTGCACATGATTTTTGAACTTCTCGTCAACTCCTGCTCTAATCCTGGCAGGCCTGCCAACTCAAGAGGTAGCGGTCTAGGACTCAGGCCGGGAGCTCAGATATTTGGCCTTCATTGCGGCTCTGCTTTTCATCAGCCAAGCATCAGACCCAAGGAATTCAACCTCTCTGAGCTCCACTCCCTAGTTGTAGAATAGAAAGGCTTTTTCCCAGCTTGACATTTCTGGTTGCACGTAATTTCTGCCCTATCTGGCTGACTGTATCCCCCAAACATTGATTTAAGGGCTGCCCATGGGCTAAGTCCAGCTCAGTAGGAGTGAGATAGGATTTTTGCCCTTCAGAAACTTGTGGTCCAGGGGTCCTGGAGAATGGATTGTTGCAAAGGGGATAGTCAGGCACCAGAACAAGCTGAGGTGCCAGTTAAGAATGCAGATTCCTGGGCCCCACCTCCAACAAATTGAATTGGACTCTCTGGTTCTCATGTACAATAAGGTGGAGGACTCTCGCTGTGCTGTATTTGGATGCTGCTGGTGGTGGAGCACAGATGGAATGCCCAGCAAGAGGCAACTGCCCCACAGAGGATGGCATGCATCCCTGTACCACCCTCATGTTCTTCGCCATAACTCTGTGAGCCTGCTCTATCATTTACTTCATAGTTTTCTTTAAATTCATTTATCTAATGATCTGAATTACGCCTATTTAAAATGAAAAATTTATGCCACAAGTGTAGATGGTAAACAGATACTGCTTATCACAATAGAAGGCAACACAATGGGAAACAAGGTTATGCAATGCCAGCTAGATACTGCCTCGAGTCCACATTTTTCCCAGTTAAAGTGGGAAATTAGCAAGTGTTAGAAAGACGGGAGCTTGTGCACAGAGAGAAGAAGCAGAGCTACGGAGCGGAGGTCAAATTTGGAGTCGGTGATGCTAAACACTTGAATGTTGATCAAGAAGAGAGCTTTTCAATGTATTTTCTTGACCTTTCTCTATAGAAAGACCAGGGTGTAAAACAGATTAAAAGCAACAATAACAAAACAAAACCCATAGCAGCTGTTCTGGAAAAAGCCAAGATAGGGGACCCATTCCCTACTGTGTCAGACCCCAAAGCGTTCAGACAGCATTTTGAGACGCACTGACTTCGGGCACCTGGGGCATTCTGGGCACCTGGTAAACCAGAGTTGGAGCACTTGGATACAATGACAGGAATCTGCAGTCTCAATGCTGGTGGGGGCAGAAGAGGAGAAGGAGAAGGGGTAGGCAAGGGAGAATGACGAGAGGAAATTAGCCGGACTTGGGGTAGGAGGAAGGTTATGAGATTTCTGACCTCAGAATGAGGCTATTTTATGTTATTTTATTTTACTGGTTTCTTAGATCTATAGAGGCAATAGGGCAACATTCTCTTGGTCTACAGCAAAGGGCTGGGTTTACCCTTTGGTTCAGGGGGGACAAGGAAATCTAGGCATGGTGGTTAAGAAAGGTGAGTTTGTATTTCAGATTATTTGTTAAGGAAAAGGTTCTTGGGATTTGGGATTACTCGAGGCCTGGCTCCTATCCTTGACACTCTGGCAAATCAGAGAATCATTGGAGCCCAGAAAGAAACATCATGTGATCATTCTAAACATCTCTTCGGAATCTTTTATCACACCTCATTGAAAACCTTTTTGACTCTGGGGAAAAAGTCTAGGGTGAATCAGTGTGCTCAGTTTTGGAGAAAAACCAGAGTTAGATTTAGTCGCAATTTTTAACCTGAGAAGTTTAGTCAAAATTATAGCCAACTGTAGTGGACATTTTAGGGGTTCAGAGTGAGTTACCCCAAGATGTGCCACCTTGGCACGAAGATTATTTTGAGCTGAAAATAATCAAGGCCCCAAAGACTCAGGAGAACTTTGACCTTCCCTCTAATTGCCTAAAAGATAGAAGACCTGCTCCAGGAAGTGAGCTTGCACCATAAATAACTACATTATAATACGAACTAGTTATGGTAGACAGGGAGGAACCTAGCAAGGTCTGTTTCATCAAAGCCCTCTCTATGTCCCTCTGTTTCTCGATGGCCCAACAACCACTTGCTTACCAAACACTTACTCTTTCCATTCTTCGTGTGAATTGCCTTTCTTCCCTTTGAAGTGCCAGACCCCCACCCCCCTTCTCCTTAATTCAGGGTGACAAATGTACCTCATGTTGCCCAACTGTCTTTGGAATCTCATGCTTATGTGGATTCCCCAGATGTATGAAATTAAAATTGATTTTCTCCTGTTAATCTGCCTCATGTCAACTTGATTCTTAGACCAGTCAGAAGAACCTTGAAGGGCATAGAAAAACTTTTTTCTTACCCAAGAATATTGTGGCATTCCACCGAGATCCCCTTTACGGGCCCCATGTGCCCATCTCTGGCCACTGGGAAGGGCTGTAAGTGGCTTAGAGTTGCATCTCTTGCTCTGATTTGCTCTTTGCAGCAGGGAACTGCCTCATCCAAGGTTACAGCCCCCTCAGGAGGCAGCCTGCCTGATGACTGGCTGATGCAGGAATACAAAGCTGGTCCCTTAGCTTCACTTAGGACAACCCTGAAGGGCCATCCTTGCTGCAGAGCCATCTGGAGGGTTGATTCGGGTCTCAGTTGCAATCTCATCCTGGGTCAGCTCCCATCTTCCTGTATTCTTGGTGACATCATGATATGAAACCAGACAATGGAATTAAATAATATTAAGTTTCCAGGAAAGCGAAATTCTCCTGAGGAATAAGCATGCCTCCAGGCAACAAAACTGCTCGGAGTTGCAGAACCTGTCTTCCAAGCCTCCTGTATGGGGTGGCTCATCCCTGTATTCAGGGGACAAGTAATAAAGTCTGAGTGAATATAGATAACACCTGAATGTGTGTCCACAGATACACAATTCCAATATAAAAGTAGCATCCGTGTTCATCTGTGCATAGTCTGTTCCAGATCCAGTTTATACTCCTCCCTGATTTGCCCAGTCCCAACTGCCCTCTAGTTCTTGGCTGTCTGATCAGTGAAGAACCCCAGCTGCTTCCTCTGTCACCTCACCTCCTAACACTGCCATCTGTCTCAGCCTCCCCCGAGTGAGGGCCAGACTTTGGCAAGGCCTCTGTAACGTCTGCTGTGGTGCTAGCCACAACAGCTCCAGCGTGTGGGGGTGACCTGATGCACCCACAGAGGCTTAGGTGCCCTCATGTCTGCTTTCAGGGGAAGCACCAGGTCATGGGCATGGGACTTGGTTTCCCCAGTGGCTGCCCCGAGGATGTGGATAGCACAACCTGGAAGCGCAGATGGGCTTTCAGGTCCCTTGGATGAAGTTTGACCGAGGAGAGACAGGAGACAGGAAGGAACCAACAAACACATGACTCCCTTTTTCTCCTTCTCATGGACTGGTCCAGGTGCCATGACTCCATGTAGTCTTTCTGGAGACTTCCGGTGTGACGAAGCAACGGGCTGTGCTGTTTTGTGAAGCTATAGCCAGCTCGGTATTTGTCTCTGTTCCTTCCCACCTCCCTTCCCCGTTCCCCCTCACCCTGGTGGCCCTGGGATTGTAGCACTAGTAATATGTTGGCACATAAAATTTCCTTCAGACTGCTTTCTTGGGAACCTGGGGTAAGGCAGCATCTGAGAGCTTTCATGTACATTTAAATGAATATTTTATGTTTAAGTACTGTGTTTAGCATTCAAATGTGAATAAAATACCAACATGTGAATAACAACTGAACTGAATGTGTGTGTAACAATTGAGTGAGTATGTTAACATCTGAACGAATGTGGGAAAGAGCTACAATAGGTATGCAGAGATTGTGGGGGTCATACATGTTAAAACTGGTGCGTTCATCCTCTATTGCTGCATTACAAATCACCCCAAAAGATAGCAGCTGAAAACAGCAAACATTTATTACTGGACAGCTTTTAAGTGGGTCAGGAATCTAGACGTAGCTGAGCCAGCGATTCTCGCTAAAGGTCCCTCACGAGGCTGCCGTCAAGTTGTCAGCTCAAGGTTCAACTGGGGGAGACTCCCTGGGGGAGAAGCTGCATTCCTGCTCACTCGTGTGGCTATGGCAGGCCTCAGGTCCTCACCATGGGGGCCTCTCCATGGGGCTGCCTTGCAACATGGCAGCTTGCTTCTAGAGAGAGCAAGGGGGAGCCCCAGAATGAAGCCATAGTCCTTTTTAACTGTGTCTTGGAAATGACATCCCACCATTTCTGCCATATTCTAATCTTTAGACATTGGTAGATCCAGCCCCCACTTAAGGGGAGGGGATTATGCGGAAGTGTCACTAGCAGAGGGTGGGATGACTGGGGGGTATTTTAGAGGCTACCTACTACATTTCAGTGTAGCTTATACCAACTGTCTCTGCTTAACCTTGGAGAAATCTCCTCATGTCTTACCACAGGATCCCCTTGGATTTGTTCTGGAGATGATTCTGACAGAGCTGAATAACTCTGCTGTTTTTGTTTCCAGTTGTGTGAGATCTGAAAATCCCAGTTCTCCTGGGTTGGTGATGGTATTTTGTTCAAGGTTAGGAGAAGTATGGCATTTATGTGGGAGCAAAGGTGGACAGGCTCTCTTGGAACGCCATGAGGACAAGCCACCCTTGAGCATCCAAGGAGTAAAACTACAGGCCTGAGAAATGAGTACTGATCTTTCTAGGAGGCATGGCCAATCTTGCCTTTGTGTTTAGGAGACAGACAGTTTCGTGCAGCACCTCTCACTGAGACCTGCTGTCTTAGTGTTGCTCTAGGTACCACGAGGAATGCACAGATGAATTATGACACAATCCCTGTCCTCTTGAAATTTACTTATATGAGCCTAGAGCTAAGAAAGGGGGGTCAAGGCGACAAGGATACATTCGGTAAAAACATCAAGCTATAAGAATATTATAGGTGAGTGAATGTAGCTAGAGCCCAAAGGGGCTGAAGACAGAGCCCTGGGCACTCTAATATTTAGTGATTGGAAGGACTAGAAGGGAATGGAAGTCAGGGAAGTCTCATCTTATTTGTCCTTAAGCAACATTTGACCCAGCTGGGTCAGCAACTGGCTTGGTTAATTCCTGGTCATGAGACTGCCTCTGGGTCCTCCTGCAGCCAGCTGCAGGTCCTCAGACCCTCTGTTTAGAATAACCACAGCCTCAGGGGGCTCTCAGCAAATATGTGTGTGTGTGTGTGTGTGTGTGTGTGTGTGTGTGTGTGTGTGTGTGTGTTTAATACACTCCTTTTAAGAGTGGTTTTAGGTTCACAGCAATACTGAGCAGAAGGTACAGAGATTTCCCCTAGACCCTTGTCCCCATATATGCATAGCCTCCTCAACCAGAGTGATACATTTGTTATAACTGATAAACCCACAATGACACATCATCATTGCCCCAAGTCCATAGTTCACTTTTGTGTTGTCACTAATGTCCATAGTACATTAGGTTCACTTTTGGTATTGTCCATTCTGCAGGGTTTGGACGGATGTATACTGACACGTATGTACCATTTTAGTATCATTCAGAGTAGTCTCACTGCCCTAAAGACTTTTGTTCAGCAGTTTTTAAAGCCTCTTTTTAAGAGCAAAGTGGAGGGGATTGGGGAAGTAGAGGGGTACCATCCTGCATGTGGCTTCAAGGATAAAGCAAGATGTGATCCTTAGTCTCACAAAAGACACTTAGGGTGACCACTGTCTACAGGAGTAGAGTTCCATGCTGCCACTGTCTGCCCCTGCACCCTGGCCTGCACAGCTGTGGCTTTAGTCCTGCTCACTCTCACCCTTTGTTTCTCTGTTCCCTTTGCAGCGTGTGGATGCTTATCTGGTATTTGAGTCAAGCTATACATGTTTAAAGATTTTCTAAGAAATGTGTTCTCTATCAGTGCTATGTGTTGGAGCAGATAGGTCCACCAAAATTTGAACTTAACTGCATCATCTTGACTGCAAGTTTCTGTATGGTCTTTTTGGGGGCCAGATTTGCTTTCCTTTGGGTGTGAGTGATCCCTGAATCTCAGATCCCAAGAGTTGAGCCTGATGACAGGCAGGAGAAGGCTGAATTTTGCTTAGGTTATGCTAGAGGGAGGTGATCATTATGGCTGAAGGAATACTGATTTTTGATTACGAAATAAGAAAAATAATATCTTGCTTTGCACCAAGTCTCAATGAAATAATACATGTGGAAGTGCCTTATAAACTGTTAAGTGCCCTAAGAATTATAATTGTGACCAAAGAAGTGTCACTGAGGCATTTCCCATAGATTTGGTTCACAGAAACCTAAGGTACTCAATCTAATTTATTTAAGCAAAGTGAGGTAAGCAGAACCTTGGGTTTAAAAAACTCACATTCGCTCCTCATTCATCCCTCCCTTCAGGCTCAGTGCTGTAACCAGATATGGACCCGAGGCCATGCCAAAATGAAGGGAGAACATCTGGCCAATTTAATCAATCCAATAAAAGCATCCTTTCAAACTGGTCCAAAGATTTGGAGTCCAGATCTCTGGGAATTGACTGGCTGAATTTTCTGATTCAAATGATAAGATGTCTTGGGGTTGTGTAGACACTACTTAAGAGATCAAGGGTCAAGCAGCAAATGGAGAGTCTAATTGGGCTTAAAACTTAGAGTCCTTGTGTTGAGCCAGGCTGAGCTCCCCACCCAGTTCCTGGCAGGGGCCTCTCAGGATGGAAGCCGGAGAGTCAGGGAGATGAGACCTGGAAGGAACTCAACCAGTTTCGTTTTTCTAGGCTTAAGTCAGGGAGCTCCTTTCTGTCATCCTTGTCGTCTGATTCTTCCCAGCTCCATTTTAAGTGTCATAAGTGATGGATCACTTCTTAAAGGATGCCCCTTCATTAATGCACCTGGTCTCTAGAGAGCTGCTCTTTCCTGTGCTTCTCCTTGGATGCTTCCATTTGGGTCGAGGCCACCCTGGGGGCTCTCAGCTTATGGAGACCAACCTCCTCTTTTTCCCAGAATCACTTTATGGATTGAGATCAAAGACAGACTTAGAGGCCCTACATGGCAGGAAGGAAACTCAGGAAATAGAAGCCACAATGATTAGGGGAAAACTATGACAAGGAAGGGAAAAATCAAGAGACCTCCTGGCACATTGTGTCAATGAGATAATACATCACAATGCTTAGAACAGTGTCTGGCACACAATCAACACTCAAAAGATGTTAGGTATTATGATTATTATTATCATCATTGTCATCCGAGTTCCTCATGGAAGTTTATTCCTTTTGACTTTGTAAGAGTGACCTCTGAAATAAGTGAGATAATGGATGCAAAGCTCCCAGGCTTGGGCTTGAAAGTTGGTGCTCAACGAAAGTTTTCTTCTATGTACATGTCTTCTTCTAGGTTTTTCTGTATCTCCCACAGTGCCTAGCATAAAGCTGATGCTGGAGTTAATCTCCTGACTCAATAAAGAAGCTTCATTTTCTTTGACCTACCAGCAAACAGGCTGTTCCAAAATCATTCTCAGTTAAGAGCAGGTTTTTCCTAGGAAGGGAACCATGGCCACTCATCTCACTGCACGGATGGGTAGCATGGGGCCGGACGTCTGCAAAGACAAGGACTGATATTTTTCCCACCCTGGGTAATCCAGGATAGATGTGTCCTCCACCCTTTCTTCCAGGAAGCAATACGCTCTTCCTGGATTTCTCAGTGAGTGTTGATAGCTGCATTATATCCTGCATTATATCTCCACCTACCTACCTCCACCCCTAACTGGCTGCCCTCAAAATATTGTCCCTGAATTTCACTTGGAGGCCTCATAATACTTTGTGATTAAGTAAAATCTTGACCCTTCTCTTGGAAAGCTGCCTTTTTAGACCTGCTTCCTGCATCCTAGGGGCCTGAGTTGTAAGAGACCTTGAAGCATGTACAGTTGAAAAGACTGACCCAGTCAACCAATCAACGAAGAAGCAATCAGACCCAGGGCTTCCGACTCTCCATCCAGTGCTCTTTCTTTTTTACCTAATCTAGTTCCCACTTCCTTTCAAAATATGTAACCTGTGTAAGTTTCCTTTCCCTTTTGTTCTTAGTTGACTGTCTATTTAAAAGGGAAAGAATTAAACTCATTTCTAATAAACTCAACATGAATAACACCTCCCAGAGATGTGGCTACTTTTCAAGGCTGCCCTAATGTGGTATCTCAGGTTGGATGGGGAGTGTCACTTGAGAAGGATTCTTCTTGAGGGGGTGAGAAGAACCTGTGGGATGGCTAGGAAGTTAGCCAGGAATTGGTGGTGGGTGGATGAGCTCCAGATTTAAGAGCCTGGCTCCTTTGTCAGCAGGTTGCAGGACAAGGGTATGTCATGGTTTCTGCTTCATCATAGTTTATGCTGAATATCCCTCTCCCCTCAGCTGATCTGCAGTAGCTTAATTTATTTATTGAAAGCAATGTCACAGAACAGACCTGCTTGAATGTTCCTTTTAATCATTCCCTGGGTCCCATCTCTGGATGGCGGAAGGACCAAGTACATACACTTGAGCGGAGCAGGCAGAGCTTTGGAATCAGACAGCCCTGGCTTCCCTTGCTGGCTCTCTAAGTTAGATTAGTTTAGTAGGGATAATGATACCTATGGGTTGTTGTGGGATTAAACAGAATATATGTACATACTAGGTGTTTCAAAAATAGTAATTATTATTGTCATGAACACTGTTAACTGCATAAACTTGGGCAAGTTACTTGAGCCCCAGCTTCTCTTCAGTGAATTAGGAATAATTTTATTTTTAATGTGATCAAACATATCAACCTTTTTTAGAAAAAATTGTTTTGGGCTCTGAGGTCATGAAGATTCAAGCTTTCTATGACTTTTATATTGATGTGCACCTTACTTGACTCAAAAAAGTTCTTTATAGACATTAGCATCACTTTGTAACCCGGATTTTTGCTGGCATACCTTCTGTGAATATGGACTATCCAGTGCTTGAACTGGAACCTGAAGAGCCCATGTGTCCCATATCCTATGGGAACCATGCTATGTAGCTTCATATAATCTCTATGAAGAAGGTGCTAGAACGATTCCACTTTATAGACAAAGAAGTAGCCTCACAGTGGTATATAACCTAACAGTGGTTATGTTTTTTTGCTTATGGCAGTCAGGTTAGCTTGTCATCTTAACCCCTTCCTGCCTTGCCCCTTTGACTACAAAGGGTAGGAAAGCTAAATACTCATTCTCCCAACCTCTTTTGCAGCTAGAAGTGGTCATCTGACAGTACTGGCCCATGAGGCTTAAGTGGGACTCTCTGGATGCTTCAGGGAAAACCCTTGTTTTCTTAATAAAATGAACAGGTTTACTGGAATGAGATCCTTCATCCTTCTACCTTTCTTGAATGCAGATGTGATACCTGGCTCAGGGGCAGCAGTCCTGAGACTGTTAGTGACAAAAAGCCTATGAGCTAAGACTGGCAGAGTGGAAGATAGAAAGACTCAGACTTCCTGGTGGCATTACTGGGGTCTAAACAGATAACAACCTACCCCCAGTTAACTTTCTAAAATGAAAAGCTATATGGACATCCTGTGGGGAGGTGTGAACTCTCCTTATGCCAAAAGAGGGTCACAGAGCTTCTTGGCTCTGCCTCAGGGCAGAGTGAAAGGGGTGGTTGAGTTCACAACTTGGAAGTCTGCTTTCTTTACTAAGTTTTGAAAAAATTTCTAGGACAAGCACCACAGAGGGCCCTGCTATGAGCTGTCCACTGAGGTGGTGCTGATATGCACATTAAGCTGCCTCGCTAGTGAGGAAGCTGGGAGCTGTCCCTGCAACTGCCACAGCATGGCAGCACCAAAGACATAACAAGGGTGTGTGTGTGTGTGTGCGTGTGATTCTACCATTCCAGTGAGAGTCATCCCTCACAACTGGAATAGCTCACTGGCCATGGCATTTCCAAATAGTCTTCACAAGGAAGAGAGAATCTTATGGGGATGGGGGCTAGAGTTCTTGTGGGGTAAGAGAGCCTGCTTTATTTCCCAGCCCCTTGGGTTCAGTGTGGGATAGAACAAGGGGGTCTATGAAGACGAATTGCCTGGGGGATTGGTTCTTATTTTCAGGTAGGTGAGGAATAAAATCCTGAAGCATCCCAAGGACGTGTCCCACAGGGGTCTTCTGAGACACACTGTCCTGAGGACTGGCCTGGATCACAAGAATAGCCTTTAGGCTTTGATTTTTCTTTTGAGGACCCCAAGGATTGGACCTTTTGCTCATCCTTTTTGCTATCCTATATTGTCACAACCATGCCAAACAAGACATAACACATATTTTTTCCCCTTGCCTCCCATCCCTTACTGAATGCACAATCCCAAGCATTTTTGCTGAGAGTGACTCCAGAGATACTGACATGGATAAAAACAAAACAAAAACTAAACCTGGTCAGTTGCTAAGTTACATGAAGTTGTAAAAGCTTTTGAGAAATAGCTGGTACTGATCTTGGTTGAAATCTAAATGGAGCTTCTTTTGACTCCATCTAACCCCTTTCTGACCCTTTCACTGGCCTATCTCTTGAATTTTTTTTCATCCCTTGAATTCTGTTTTGATTCATTGCACTGGTGCTTTTGTATCTCTCAACCTCCTTCTCATTCGGCCTGTGGCTGTAGGAAGGCAGCATTCTACTTTATGGAAAGTGCGAGATACTGAGGAGGCTGTGATGATCCTAGGTTGCTATTGGGAAGTGAAACGTGTTTGGTTCTTATCTTCACCCCGGGCTCTTTCTTGGAGTCCCATTCCATGCATATATATATAATTTCAGAGTCCGTGACTTGTACTTGGTAATTTAAAGAGAGTCTTACATAGCTATGCCTCCGGATTTAATTCTGATTACCTCTTCCTACCTTCCTTTCCAAATTACCAAACTTTTCCCATCTTTCAATTTTCCATTCAAGCTCCATTTATTTATTTATTTTATTTGAGAGGGAGAGAGAGAGCGCACGTGAGCTAGCAAATGAGCGGGAGAGGGGCAGTGGGAGAGTGAGAGAATCTCAAGCAGATTCCGAGCTCAACATGGAGCCCAACTCGGGGCTTGATCTCACAACCTTGAGATCATGACCTGAGCCAAAATCAAGAGGCAGTTGCTTAACCAACAGAACCATCCAGGCTCCCCAAGCTCTATTTTTTCTGTGAAGGCATTCCAAGAAGTCCAGCGCAGAAGGATGTCTCCTTTTAGCACTTAGAGTCAAGATACGCAAGATCACTTGATTAACACTAAATTACTTGTATATTGCATTGCTCCCAACCAGAATGTCTTTCTAGCTAGTTAAGAACTCACAGATGCTCATCAGGTAATTAAACTGATAGTATTTTGAAACATTTCGGATACCAGTACTAGAAATCCAGAGATGAGTAAAGGAGATTTAATCATAATTTAAGCACAGTCTCCATATTTTTGTGGTCATTTGCCCTTTTATTCTGTCTGCTTCTGATGCGTTGTCTACTAATCAATCTGCTCTCTCCTTACCAATCTCGCACCTGCTTAACTTGACCCATGGATCATTACCAAGTTATATGTTCTTTCATCTGTTTACATACCCATTTTTCACCAAAGCAGGACTCCTTTGAACATAGGTTCCCTAACCACTGGACTCTCTTTACAGAGCTCAGTTCTCTGGCACACAGACAAATTGTACTCTGCCAGATATCTATGGGGTGTTCTTCCAATCATAGTCTGTTTGGGAACTTCAGCTTTGTAGAACTCTAGATTTAACAAAAGCTTCATTAGTGGGTGATTATCCATTTTACAAAGGATTCCTTTAAATAGCAAATTCCCAGAATGGGCTTAAAATAGGTTTAATTTAATCCCAGTCCAATTGTACACCCTGTTCAATAACATGCTGATTGTTAAAGACGAGGTACACTTATGCTTATTTATAGACTAATTGCTTGTTTGTCCTTTTAGTCCGCCTACTTCTTACCTACTAGATCACACTCCCTCTTTCAAATTCTTCATGATGTGCTCTTTGGGAAGGCTATTTTCTGATGAAAAAAGAATATTTCAGGTAGCTTCAGCTTAGTCCCATCATCACTTATTGTCCATGATCAAGGAGAAGAAATTATCTCCATCAAAGGCCACCCCTAGACACATAGCCTCTCCCATCTCTCTTCTCAGATCTCTCTCTATCTTTGTGTCTTTCTTGGTCTCTATCTATCTATCTCTCAGCACACCCAAACAGCAATTGTAAAGTTCACAATTGACTTTAGTCTGGGTCTCTGGGTCCCCACTACCAAGATAGTGTTCAACCCACACATGGTCTTTGAGATAACAGAGAGAGAAAGACTACAGGCTTGTTGTTTGTACTCATCTTCAAAGCTAGATGAAGGTACCTCTCCTCCCTTCTGCTGAAATTGTACCTAAAATTCCACAATAGATATCACTGCATATTCCAGTGCACATAGCCTGTGGATCTCATGCTATGGTTAGGTTTATAGGATTCTCACTAAGCTGGTAGAAAATGAAGTTAACTTGAGGAGAAAACTCAGCTTATCTAGACAAGTATTTCTTGAGTGTTTCACTTATCAACTGAATGTTTTGGAAGGGGGTCTATAGGTGGGTCCGTGCATAGGTACTTGTTAAAAAACCGTTTAAAAGGATGGTTTCACAAATTGTTGTTGCCATAGCCTTCTGACTGATCTTCCTAAAATCTCACCTCTTTTTCATGAAAATTTCTCCTCTTTAACTGTGCACCTCAAACTTTAATGCATGTGGATCATCTGGGGAGCTTGTTAAAATGCAGATTCTGATTTAGTACATTTGGGATGGGAGCTGAGTTTTTTTTTTTTTTTTTAATTTCTAACATGCTCCCATGTGATGCTGATGATGCTAGTCTGTGGATTGCACTTTGAGTATCAAGGCTCTATAAACTGCTAGAGTGATCATTCTAAATGTGAACCTGATCATATCACTTTCCTACTTGAAATCCATCAGTAACCCCCATCGCTTCCAAGGCTAAGTCCAAAATCCTTAGATGGCATACAGGGGCCTTTATCACCAGCTCCTTGCCTACTTTTCCAGCTTCGTTTGTCACTTGGGTTGTTCTCAGAGCTGGTCATGCTCTTCCTCACTTTGGCACAGGTTATGGACCCCATTGACCTAGCAGAGTTTCACTTGCCCTTCTAGATTCAGCTCATAGTTACCTTCTCTGGAAATCCTCATCTGTCATCATGAGGCCTCTATACTTCCTCCTTGTGCTCTCCAAGTACCCGCTATATAACTCAATTACATATCGCATGGGTGGAAAGTTTTGTCTATATATCTTTCTCCCTACTAGACTGTCAGTTCCTGTGGGGGCATCGGTCATGTTCTCTTAATCTCAGACTCTCCAGCCCCTAGCACTGTGACTGGCGTACTCAATAAATACTTGAGTTAACGTAGAAGCGAGCTTCTAGTTTTGCTCCCTCCATGGCACTTGCTCCGCTGAGGTCAGCCTATCCCTGATTGTTGCCTGCCAAGCTCTCATTCTCAGAAATCCATGTTCTACCTTCTATCTGGGGACATGAGTTTGATGCCTAAAAGTCATGTCTAATTCCATGGCCTGAACATTAGCAGCAGTTAATTCATTACTGTTGTTTGGAAAATGTTAATTAATCAACATGATTTGTCGGGTGCCCAAGGGAAAAAGTCAAACTATTATAAAAGCAGCTCTTTAAAAGTTTACCTTTTAGGTAACTAAATTCTGTTAAATAAGGCAGTGGGTCTTAACCCAAGCTGCCCATTAGAAGCACTTGGGGATCTTTTAAAAAATACCGATGCCTGATCCCAACCCCCAGGAATTCCAATTTAATTGTTCTGGGGTTAGGGTCTGGCATCAATATTTTAAAGAACCACCACTGAAAATCACTGTACTGAGTTAAGTGTCATAACTAGCAATCATATCTCTTCCCTAATAGGGTTGCCACTTATCTGATGATGGATTATCCAACCATTGTTCCTCCCTGGAAACTCTTGATTTAAATTTCTTCTTGACATAATTAGCAAAAATGATAAAGTTCTTATTTCAACTTATTCAGTAGCTCTCATTTACAGTTATGCTTCTGTGCAGTCTATAATTTTACTGAGAGGCCTTTTGAATTAAAACCCTTGCTTATCAACTCCAATCGGGTTTGAATCGGAGAGAGGGAAAATCAGCTTCATGTTGCTTTACATCATCCCCAGAAGTGTTCACTGTTTACCTCTAGAATTTACACAGGTATGAGGAAAAGTTCAAGTGAGCGTAGGGGTACAACTTTTGGCTTTCTCTGGGTCAGTTTGGATGGAGTGGTTTCTTTGTAGCATTGTGCAGTCTTAGAGCCCCCAAATATGATTTCTTTTTTTTTTTAAAGATTTTATTTATTTATTTGACAGAGATAGAGACAGCCAGCGAGAGAGAGAACACAGCAGGGGAGTGGGAGAGGAAGAAGCAGGCTCCCAGCGGAGGAGCCCGATGTGGGGCTCGATCCCAGAGCACCGGGATCACGCCCTGAGCCGAAGGCAGACACTTAACGACTGCACTACCCAGGCGCCCCCCAAATATGACTTCTGAATTCGCTATAATTTTGAAGAAAAGCTGCTAAAGACATTCCTTTTTCGGCGCAGAGAATTGACAGTAGAACTTAGAAAAGTTTACCATAGAACCTCACAGAATCAGAGGTGCTTTCATACATAGAAGGCCTGCTTTCCCTTTAGGGGAGATGAGTTTAGTTAGGCCCTGGTTTGTGAAGGTGCCCCTTACTCCCTGTTCTCTCCTCACTTGGCAGATATAAGTCAACAGGGTCCTGGGAGCCAGCACCCCATAAAGGGAGATTTGAAGGAGACCCATAACACTGGCCAAGAACACCATCACACATTTCTTAAGGCCGTCATGCTTTTTGACATGAAACACATTGCTGCAAGGGCCCAGTGTGAGGGATGGGGCACAGGCCGGTAAACTTTTTGTCAACAATTGGGACTTTATAGTCACTCATAGTGCCTGGTCTGGTACAAAGGAGGGTTCGCTTTTTGGATCAAACATGTTTCCAGCAGATTTTCCACCTCCAATTTATAAAGCTGTCTCCCAAAAAAGATCAAGGGTTATAAAGTGCTTTTGACTTGACCTGGTGATGCCTTGATAATCCTAGAAAAAGTGGAGAAAATTTCTTTTTCTTGTAAGTTTATAAGAAAGCTTGAAAAGCAACCCCACTAGATATCATTTCCTTTCACTTTTGTATTATTCCCTCTACACCTTCCCTACATTGCCTTGCATATCATTGATAGTCATAAATGATAGTAAATAAATACAGCTAACATTTTTGAGCAATTATTGTACACCAAGTACTTTATCTGCAACCTCTAATTAAATCTTATCAGTAACTCTGAGAGGTCAGTGCTAGCATCACCCAGTTTTACAGATGGCACTATTGAGGCTCAGTGAAATAAAATAACTTTCTCAGAAAGGCCATACAACCCGTAAGTGGCAGAAAGGAGATTCAGCCTAGGTTTGTGTGATTATAAAACATTTGTTCTTAATTTGCCTTGTGCATCTGAAATGGTCCTAGGAATATCTCAGTCAGGATCATGGGGTGGGGGAGGTCATCTGTAGCAATGCAGATTTCCGATTCAGTTGGTCTCATTCTGACTCGGTTTGATGTGCGATCCAGGGGTCTGCTGCCTCTCAGTTACATGGTTGTTGAATTGCCTGGCACATCGAGCCAGCTTTCTTGGCAAGTGAGCATCTTTGTCTTCAACTCATGTGGCTGCCATCAGGACACCCAAAAATGGTTCAAAATTTTCAAGCACAGACTTTCCTCAGCAACATTAGCCCTCCACACATCAAGAAGAGTTCTTGTGTAGCACAAACACACATTTCCCCTCAGTCTCTTATGAGGCAAGTAGCTTCACCTGTTTGCTGAAGTGGGCCCCATATTACCTACATCAGTATTAATGTATGAATCATATACAGTGAAAGCTCTTGGAATACATCAAGGAGTTCCTCAACACCCTCTCTCACCGTAAATTGTGCTCTTGTATGTTTTCTCAAGTGTGGCATTTCCGTCAGCCTTAAATGTTAATTCTGCATCCATTTATAAAGGTGTTGGTTCAAATTCCCAGGTAATGCAGACTTCTTCCTTCCTGTGAGTTCTAGAATGTGGGAAGGAAAGGTGGAGGTCCTTTTCGGACTTCCCAGCTGCCCTCTGCCTGGAGAGGGGAATGGCTGTACCTGTCTGCTCCAGTAGGGGGTGCTCACCCTCTCTAGAGACTGGATGCTATTGGTTGACAGCCCCAGCTACTTACAATTTTTTTTTTAACCTGTAGAATGTATCCTACACATAAACGAGTGTAAAAAAGTGCGTTGTGTACAACTGAAGAATAATAGTGAATGAACCCCTGTGTATATTCCTCATTAGGTTTCGGCATAAAACATGAGCAGACCCTGGGAGCTTGGTATGTGTACCCTCTCCAGTCAATTCCCTGCATTCTTTCCTCCCAGAAGTGTCTTCCTTCTGGAGTTTGGGGGCTCATAATTTCTTGATTTTCTTTCTATGTTACCACTAACCTAGGAGTCAGGTTGTTTCCTACTTTATCGTAGAGTCCTGTGACAGTTTTCCAGTGTGGACTCAAGAGCCACACGTCGTGGGCACTGATCTCACCTGTCACATACCAGGTTGTGCAATACTGGGAAAGCAGCTTATCTTCCTCGCCTGTGAAATCAGAGGAATGACAATAGTTCCTGCCTTACAGGGGTGTTGTGAGGAGTAAACAAGTTTATGTTGCAAGCATTTATAATAGGACTTGCTACATAATATTATGACAGTGTTATTGTTCTTTACATGAAGCTGATGTCTACCTTCCTGTAGGTCAGTGCTTCTCAGATATCTCTGTGGTGGAAGACTTTTAAAAAAATGTTTCCAATCCAGTGTGGACTGATAATTTTGTAAAATATAATCACATTGAATGACTAGAAAAATGAAATAAACAAAACAGACATAAAATTCCAACTCCAATTTTTTATTGTTAGAGTCAACAGAAATAAAATTACTATGTCAAATGGCTCTAAGTGTTTTTAGATAATTACTTTCAATTTCTGCACTTACTTGTCAGAAGCTGGTAGCAAACAGTTTGTGGATGGTCACCAGCTCACAGACACACTCCAAGCTGCCCTGCTATAGACTTCCACACACCGGGTTTTGCCCAGTTCTGTTAGAGGCCATTCCTTGGTTAGAGGCCTTCCTAGTCTTTTGTTGGGTGGCCCACAGGAAGTTGTTCTTCTTATAAATGTTTTTCATCTGTTAGAAATAGAAATGATTTTAAAACAAACAGACATACTTAGTAAGTGCTTGGGTATCACCAGAGACCACAGACCTAACTTTCTTTCTTCCTTCCTTTCTTTCTTTCTTTCTTTCTTTCTTTCTTTCTTTCTTTCTTTCTTTCTTTCTTTCTTTCTTTCTTTCTTTCTTTCTTTCTTTCTTTCTTCTTTCTCCTTCTTTCTTTCTTTCTTTCTTTCTTTCTTTCTTTCTTTCTTTCTTTCTCCCTGTGTCCCCCTTTATCTCTCTCTTTCTTTCTTTTCTTTCTGTGATTTCTGGTGTTAAGGAATCTTCCCCATAAAGACAAGGAGAAATACAGGTCTATATTCTGATTTTTCTATTCAGGAGTAAGACAAGAGCAAATTTCTAATTTTCTGAGTCTTGAATTAAATTGTGAGCTCTTGGAGCTTTCGTATCCTCTCCCTCACCTCTCTCCGTTAGTATCTTGAGTCCAGTGGACATAGTGGGTATTCACAAGACAGCTGTTGAGAGACGCATTAATGTCATAAGGCTGAACCATGTGAGCTTGCCAATGCGTTACCATTTTTGATGATGAAAAAGGCAATTTCATATGGTCCAATCTACTATTTAGTTTTCTGGGTTTGACCGTTTCATCTAGGGCTTCTCCCCACAGCTCTGTTGAGTCATCCTTACCTGGGAATGGAATGCTCCCATTTTTAGATGCTCACAGAAGTCTCAAGTCCTGGGTGGAGAAGGATGGCCTTTTGGCCTCATCTTGCCTCTGTGTCCTAGCTTTTCACAGTTGCTAACAGAACCCAAGTCCAAAGACTGACCTTCCCACCCCACGTACCTGTCAAGGAAGAATCCGTTTTACCATTAGAGATGGACAAAATCTGGCTGGCGTGTGACACTTGTGTACTTGTTAGAGATAGTAAGGAAGACTGTGTTCAAAGGCAGTTACTATAACAGGGTTCTGTGGTGGGAGAGAGAGATAGGGCTCAACTCTGAATACAACAAAGAAAAGAGGGGATTTGTAGGTGAGGAGCAGAGGCGGGATCAGTGGAAGACAACACATCAGGAATGGGGGGGGATTCTTGCTAAACTGACTCAACAAGATACTTGTTGAAGACAGGCCATAGGGATCCCATGTTATGGGCGGGGGGTGGTGGTGGGGGCAGATGAGGAATTTTGATCAGATCTTGATGATGGGGATTCTAAACTGACTTAGCAGGATTCTTGCTAAAACTGGACTTTAGAAGAACAGAGGTGGAAGCCCAAGCTTGGCCCTAGTTGAGCAGAGGGCTCAGAGGAGCCTGACTAAGTTTGGTCAAGGAGAGAGTCTTTGCCAGACATAACTGTTGATCAAAGTCAGGACGCCTGAGTTCTTCCCCAAGGTCTGCTGTGAATTTGCAGGCTGGGTCATTCTGTCTCCTAAATAGGACATTTCTGCAGCAACCCAAATACATCTACATGTGACTCAAATCAGGATTTAAATCAGACAGTAGTTCAGAGCTTCTCCTGAGCTAGGAAATCTGCTATTTATTTTTAAACTATTAATGTTCACACAAGAGTAGAGGTCAGAGGCTCTGTCCATCTGATGTGAAAATAACGGTTTTCAATTCTAACAACTGATCAGTTCTGTGGGGGAAAAAATCACAAAGGCTCTTTGAATTTTAGTCAAAAATAGTCAATCTATTGACCCTAGATGAACATGTGTGTTTTCTGAAAGCCCCAAGAGATGAATTTTCATTGTCGTCCTTTCTGAAAGAAGGAGCATGTCAGTTTCTGCCTGCCAAAATCTGCCATACAAAATTCATGCCTGCCACTGGCCCTCACACTGAAGGACAGGCTGCCAGGGGCTGTCACAGGTTACTGATCCTGTGTTCAGATGTGTGTGCTTGAGAGAGCAGGAGCATGGCCACCCTGCGGTAACCTCAGCCTCTCTCCTTCGTGTGCCTTCCACAGACACACATGCTGAGGTTTGCACACAGCCACATTCGTGCAAATGCACACTTTTAGGCACAAACACATAGATCACCCACAAACCTACACAGACCCACACTCGCACCATATTCATTGCCACACACCCCACTGGTAGCAGGAAGGGAGCATAGACAGAAAGATGGTTAAACTCAATCACAGCTTAATTAGTAGACAATGTCTCAAATGAGGGAAAGGATGAGGAAGACAAGCACCAAGAATGGTCCAATTCAGAAAAGTGGCAAGAGAGACAAATTCGGAGGTGGAGCCAGCAGCAGGCTGCAGACTGAGATGGGGGTTACCCAGCGGTGTGTACACAACAGTAATCCAGTGGCGAGTGCTTTGGTGTGGGCAGAAGTTCTGGGGGTACAGTAGCTGTGCAACTTTGGGGCAGTCACTTTACCTCTCTGGGTCTCAGGTTTTCTACCTGTAAACAGCGAGTGAGGGAGTGTGGGAATAGCACGGTAGTTCTCACACCTTAGCTTTGGTCAGAATCATCTAGAAGTCTTATTAAAACAGCTTGCCTGGGCTCCAGCTCTAGAGGTTCTGACTCCGTTCATGGGGAGTGTGGCTTGATAATTTGCATTTCTTACAAGTTCCCAGGTGATTCGGCTGCTGGTGGTCTGGGGAGCACACTTTGAGAAGCACAGGAATAAAGAAACTGTCTGGTCCTTATTAGGTCTGGAACCTTGCAACTGTGGGCAGATACAAGGACTAAACAGAACTCTAAGTTGTTGTGGCTCTCAGTGGCCAGTGATTTTGTCTTGCAGGGACCATTTGGCCATGTCTGGAGACGTGTTTGATTGTCTTCAATCAGGGCGTGTGCTGTTGGCATCTGGTAAGTAGAGGCCAGAGATGCTGGTAAACATCCTACGAGGCACAGGACAGCCTTTCCCTCCCCACAAAGAATTAGCTGGTTTAAAGTATCAGTGTGCTGAGCTTGAAAAACCCTGTTCTGAGTGATTTAGTCTGGCTAGGTTTGAATTTGGATAAGACTGGTAGATGTTGGAATACACTGGGCGGTAAGGCTGATGTTGAGTTTTCATTTCCCAGGAATGAGAGGTTCACAGAAACTACCCACGATTCTGAGAACTAGATTCTGCTCCTTGTTCTAGGACCCCACTCAAGGTTGAGCAGGGCAACTGTGACTCTTGGGAAGCTTGCAGATCTCAGATCCCAGGGAGCCAACAAGCACAAGAGCTGGCTCCCAGCAGAGCACAGTCCTGAAGCAGCATCCCTCTGGGTCCTGCACTGGATTAGGACAGCACTGGGTGTCGATTGCATTGTGTTTCCTTTCTCTGCTTCTAACTCACGGGCTAGTGAATGAGGGCAGCCCGTGCGGGTTCTGATTACAAGCTTCACATGTCAAGTCCCTACATTTGCAGAATGTTATAAGCCAGAAAGACTCTTTGTGTGTGTGTGTGTGTGTGTGTGTGTGTGTGTGTTGTGTGTGGTAAGAACCACATATTCAAACCATTCCCTATTTCTGCACCTCATCCTGCCAATTACAATCTGCTTGGTGGTGTGAAACTGACAGCCGGCAGCAGTGATGGAGACAGGAGAACGATGAACAGGGCTTTGTGCATTCTCAGCTTTAGAGAGAATGTTCAGTGGGGCGGACAGGCATGTAACTGGCAGGTTTAGGAATCAGTAAAAACCAAGAACTGGAAGTTCTAATTTATTGTCTGTTTCAATACAAGGCTAGACACAGGCTATTTAATATAATGCATTGTTTACAAGTGGAGGAGAGTGGAAGTTATTGATGCATTACAAATGCAGGCAAATGCATCTCATAAGCCAAGGGGTAGGTAATAACAATTGCAGAAGACTAAATTTGACTTTAATCCTCTGAAGAATGGCATGCATACAGCTTAAAATGATAAAAGCTGGAGGGGGTGGGGGGGGGGGAGAGGGAAAGACGGAAGGGAGACGGAAGGAGACAGGAAGAGAGAAAGAGAGAGACAGAAAAAGATAGAGAAATGAGAGCTGATTTTCTCCTGGGATTATGTATTTCTCAATTAGGAAATAGAGTGGAAATTGAAAGAAAAGATTTTTTTTTTAACCCTGTTTTGATAAACAGCATCATGCTTGGCAGGGTGTTTTGGGTAGCAGGTCTGGCGTCGTGGTCAAGCAGCTTGGAGTGATTTAAAGACCTGCCAATCCCTTAGATAATCCCAAAGACAGAAAGAGAAAACAAGCCTTCGTGTGATTAGCCCATGTAGCCCGTTCTGCGTCCCCCCTTTCTGGGGGTTGTTAGAGCCATGGCCACACTGGCTGGGTGTAAACAAGCTTGCCCTGCCTTTCTGGTTAAAATTCCCCACTGCTGACACTTGGTGCGCGATGCTTCGGAAAGAGCAGGTGTCCCGTGAATGTTGGCTGAGTGAACAGGGGTGATGCAAACGCCCACGAAGAAATTTGTAGCTGGACTCCATGTTTCAGAGTCTCAGCAGCGAAGTGGCTGTAGAGTGAGCGGAACTGAGTCCGCTCCCCCACCCCGAAATCCCCTCTGCAATATTATTGACAAAAGTGTCCAAATGCCGGGTGAAAAATCATGCAATAGGGTGCCTCTTGCCCTGAGGGAGCCCAGTCCTTCATGCAATGGGATTTAATAACTGTCACCATGTATTGGGTGCTTACCCTGTGGCAATCACTGTGCTAAAATCTCCACGTGGTTTATCTTACGCTTCGAGCCAACTTAGGAGATATTAAGTATTGTTTCCTTATAAAGGTGTGGGAACTGAGGCACAGAGAGTTTTCACAGCCAGTGTCTGGTGGAAGAGGCTTTCTCTGTGGGTCACACTCAGAACGGTTGAGGACATTCTTTGTGTTGACCTGAATTTCCCTTCCCGTTCCACCCAGTGGACCCACTGCAGGCGTCGGTCCCACGGGCTGGTGTGCCCAAAGTTGGATTTCTATTATCAACATGGTTCACATTTGCCTGGTTTATGGATGTGTTTGCACTGCACCATCTGCCTTCTCTGGTGATCCAGTGGCAAACAGAGGGAAAAAGAAGATTGGCACTGGAAGATCTTCCTATGACAGCATTCTAACAGTGACAGCCGAGTGCATCCAGCCTGGGTCGTGGAGCACAGAGTCCCTGGTCATAACGGCAGGAAGCCACTGTTTGTGGATACTCAGAGACAAACAAGTGAACTTACTCTGGAGGACGAGCAGTGGTCTCAGTGACCCCAGCTGTGGGCTTAGGCTGGTGGAATCCTAAGGGGAGCCAGAATTTCACCTCTAGCCTAACCCCAATATGGTAGGCCCTCAGTCAACATTTGTCAGCTATCTGATCTGACAGCATTTCTGCTGATGGTAATGCTGCCAGCCCGTGTCCTTAAATAGGCTGAGCCTGGAGAGAGGAGACAATTTTTTATTTGGAAGAATGATCTTGACCATTTGTGTGTGACTTTGGGGTAAGTAGAGCTCACAACCTTGGGGTCCTGTTGCCTTGCAACTGGCTTATATTTTTGTGGTTTGTTTTATGGGTATTTGCCCTTTAGGCATAATGGGGGTCTCTGCTTGCTCCTGGTTTCCTCTGGAAAGCTGTGGACAAGTCACTCCCTCTCTCTGGGATAAGAAAGTCCCCTCTGGATGCTTCAAAGGGAGAAGCTAAACAATTTCAAACAAAATATATGGCACACTTCAGAACCATTGTGATTATTTCCTTCTCTTTCTGAGGACCATTTCTTCTAATGGAACCAGAATTTTTGCAGTCAAACAAGCTTGAAAAGTCTCCCTTCTAATCAGCCGCCCATCCTAGTGACGTCAGTTCAGAAGTGTCTCCCAGGCCAGTTTGGGTCTTCATTATCTCTCAGTTGAGCGGTTGTGGGAACCTCCTAACTGGCTTTCTTGCCCCCAACTCTCAATCTACTGTGCTCCTGCCCACAGGCAGAGAGAGCTTCCTAATGTGGTTATTTTCAAACTGTGCCCCAGAAGCCCTAGGGTTTTCCAGAAATGTCATAAAGTCTTTTCAACAGGTGAGAGGCTGGGGCGCCAGTCTGGAGAGGTCTCTGGGGGCCCTTAGTACAATTCAGCCGGTTCTAATTAGAAGATCTTTCGAGATTTGAGAAACAGAAAGACCTAAGAAGCCAAAGAAGATAAGCTCTACTTTTAATCTGTTGTAGGACTTTTTGTGTGAAATTTCATTTAGAGAAATCTATAAGAGTTTTAAAAACCTTGGTCTAAAACACAAGCCTTTTTTGAAGAAACTACAAGATGGAGCTTTAGTTTAGTTTTGAAAGCTTTCCAGATAGGAGAACTTTTTCTCAGCTTATCTGTTTGGTTCCCAAAGGCTACTGGGGCCTGGGGACATTTGGGTTTCTTACAAACCAAAATGGGGGATAGTGGGAGTGAAGAGAATCCAAGGAAATATTGGTTGAGTTGATTCAGTTGGTTTAAAGCTTATTATCTAATCCCTGGAAAGACAAGACAGGAAATGGCTTGAACCAAAGCTGAAATTGAACAGGGGACCCACTTAGATACCCCTGCTACAAACCAGTGAAAAGCATTTCTTTCTTCTCCTGGTGTTGGTAGGCTGATGTACTTTGAATATCTGGAGAGGGAGAAGATGTCTAATGAGTTCTTGTCTCATTTGTCTTTTACAAGCAAAACCAAAGATGACAACAGCTCAGTTCAAAGTAGAACACAAGAAATGAAGCATTTGTTCTCTAGCGTTCTTTCTAGTCTCTCATATGGAGCATGTGAGGTTTCCCAAAGCTGGGGTCAGGTGTGCACTGTCCTGGAAAAGCTGTGACCTTTGTTCAGGAATGTTTTGTAGGTTCTGGTTGTCGTGTATGTGACCATACCTGGCTAGGATGGATAGCTGGAAAAACGAGCCAGTGAATGTGAAAGGAAATCTAATATTTATCAGGTGCACCCTTTAAACCACGTTTCAAAGCAGCTCAGTCAGATGGCCATGCCTGTGTTCTTACTGCCATTAGCATGCCATTGAGGTAATTTAGAATGTCTAATTGCTCTATGAGTGTGAGGTATTATTATTGTTATTATTCTCTTAGTGTCTGAGAGCATACAGTTCTCAAAGAGGAATGTGGCTGTATTTTTAAATGATTTTATTACTCCCTCTCCAAAAAAGATTTAAATTAGTTCAAAATAAAAGACATAGAGTTAATAAGACTTAAACACGAAAACAAGAGTAAGATAACAAGAACCGAGTAATAAAAGGGAGTCAGGAAGTACTTATAAATCAGAAAATGTAGGCTAGAGAGCCATTTGTCCTGACTTCTAAGAGCCAATTGTGAATATCTCCTTTAAACTCCACACTCAACAATATGCCATTGGAAGTAGCGATGGCGAGAATATTCACACCACAGAAATTGGCCAATGACTCAGATCATGGATCCCCCTCCCCACTCAGCAAGAGCTCGTTGTTAACTATTTACCAGCACATCACGGGACCATGGACACTGCTACACAAACATGGTATGCTTCTGGCATTTGGACCTGCTCTGCATGAAGTGTTGGCTCCCAACTCCCTACAGTCAATGGGAGTGCTTTCCATTGTGACTGCTGGTGGCAGCGCTGATGGTATCACCCAGCTGTGTGAGTGGTTAGGATGAGAGAAGCATTAGCTCAGAGACCTTTTGTTTTCAGTGGACAAAACCCACTAAAACTGGCTTAAGCAAAAAGAGAAAGTCATCAGAAGGATACAGGTGTCTCTTGAAGATCCAAGGAGAGTACACACTTGGGTCTCACAAAGGGCTGGAACCAGCAACTGGGAAGTCTTCAGAAGGAAGGCTTTCTCTGTGTCTCTCTTTCTCTCTCCCTCCCTGCCCCCCCCCCCGTCTCTCTCCTTCCTCCTCCCTCCAGTGCATATTCTCATTCTGCTTGTCTCCAGGCATCTACTTTATTTTCTCTCTCTCCAGACCACATTTCTCATTTCTACTTCCATATGGACACAATATAGTCTACTTTGTCTTGACCGTGTTCCAGTTTAAGTACTCAAAGGAGGCTAGCTAAGATTTCTGAAACAATGATCGCTTCTTGGAAGAGAGAATCTGGTTGGCAAAGTTTGGATCAGGTGGTCGTCCTTGGTCCAGCTGGCTGTGGTTGAGGGGATGAGGTCACTTGCCAGTGCTTACTCAGCAGGAACACTGGGAAAAGGCAAGGCAAGGAGACCAGTGGACTGAGGTGTGTGTTATAAGTAGGCATTAATGTCCCCCGCGGTTTGCGCCAATCCTGAGGGACACGGAGGCCAAATCTGGATGACGAGACATACCGTATTGGTTCAATTCCCTTTGAAGGTGCATCATCATCCCCTACGACAAAGAATGAATTGTATTAAAGGAAAACTTAGCTCTGTTCTTAGTCTTTTAACGTTCATATTTCAAGTAGTTCATTCTCCATAAAAGGAAAGAGAAGGATAGTGGGCAAGGGGTAGGACAAGGAGAACCATGGCAGTGAGGAAAAATACCAAGCAAGTTCTGGCCTGGGCCCTAGCTCTTCATAGTGAGCATGTCATTTTCCCCAAACAGATAATATGTTGTATTTACCTCTTGAGTGTTAAAACCTGATGCAGCATTTGTTGGTAAAGGTATATGTGTTAGTTCCCCACCTTTCCACACTGATAATGTGGGAAATAACGTCTGCAGAAAGGACTTGGGTAAGCTTCTTTTTTAAAAATTTTATTTATTTATTTGAGAGAAAGAGTGAGTGAGAGAGAGAGCATGAGTGGGGGGAGGAACAAAGGGAGGGGGAGGAGCAGACTCCCCCCTAAGCAGGGAGCCTGATGTGGGGCTTGATCCAGGGACTCCAGGATCATGACCTGAGCCAAAGGCTGACGCTTAACTGACTGAGCCACCCAGGTGCCCCAATTTGGGTACGCGTCTACGTGTCATTCACCTACGACTCTGAGCCGATCCCCGGTTCCTGGAGAGTGGTGAGGGGGTGCAGTGCAGCTGTGCAGAGGGACGAGATCTCTGCCACTGTGTTGGGATGTAGACATCATGAGCAATGGCTATAATTTATTGAGCACCTACTGTGTGCCAAGCATTGCTCAAATGCTGTTCATACATAATTTCTAATTCTTGCCACAGCTTTGCAGTATAGATGTCTGTGTAGATTATCTACCCTATTTTGCAACCCTATTATCAGCAGCTGGGGTTCCGCAGACGGCTGGAGCTACGTAGTTGGTACTTGGCAGGACCAGGAATTGGATCCATCTCTCTGGCTTTAAAGCCCACCCCTCTCTTCCCTGTCCTTTCTTGCCACATCACCCTCCTTCCAGAAATAGTCCGAGATGGAAACAGGAATCGAAGGCAGAGTCATCTACAAGTTACTGAGAAAAAAAGGCGGGGGGGGGGGATAAGGACTTATTTTTGTTAGGATTTCATTTAGGCTTTATTTTATTTCAGCTTCCACGTGGTGAGGGTACATGCCTTATTTGAATTTGCTAGCATTGACGGTTATCATAAGACAGGTAATGTGGGGCCTTTGAAGATCTCTAAAAATGAAAACATATGCATGTGTATGTTTCATTTCTTTGG
Source organism: Ursus arctos (assembly GCF_023065955.2). Classification (NCBI taxonomy): domain Eukaryota; kingdom Metazoa; phylum Chordata; class Mammalia; order Carnivora; family Ursidae; genus Ursus; species Ursus arctos. The sequence goes on along the minus strand of NW_026622775.1, from coordinate 63,349,006 downwards.
GTAATTGGCCCCTGATGTAAAACATTTCCAGAGTATAATCAGACTGAAGAGTTGTGGACAGGGCGAGGGTCCCAGGCGGACGGAGGCAGAATGGTAAGCAGCACTGCTTCTGGGGGCCTAGGCTTCAAATCCAAGAGTAGCGTGTCTCTGTGACTTGTCGTAGAGAACTATTTGCCACGCATTTGTCTTTTTAGCCATGTCGGCTCCCCTTGAGAGGAAAACAACAAAACATACCTGTTTTAATTTTGAAGAACTGAAAAACTTTTAGGAGGAGTGTCCAGAAAGCCAAGAAAAAGCATCAGTGATTTATTCCTCTGAACTTTGAAATCTTTGTAAGTGGATATCACGACTTTCCTGTATTCCTGACGCCTGGGTAGTCTGTATGTATTGTTGAGATCGTGTGGCTACTTAATCAAGTCATGCGGCAATCATTGCAACCACAGAGCCAGATATTTGGGGGAATATTAGAAATTCTCGCCTGAAAATGAATTTTTATATAATATTTTAAAAGTTGTGGTTGATTACACATAACACAAAACCCACCATTTGAACCATTTTTTAAAAAGCTTTTATTTATTTGAGAGAGAGAGAGAGAGAGAGAGAGAGAATGAGTGGGGGGGAGGGGCAGAGGGAGAGGGAGAAGCAGACGCCCCTGCCACGGGGATTCTGGGATCACGACTGAGCTGAAAGCAGATGCGTAACTGACTGAGCCACCCAGGTTCAGTTTAACCGTTTTTACCATTTTAACCATTTTTAAGTGTACGGGTTCAGTGGCGTTAAATACATTCCCGACGTTGTGCAGCCATCAGCACTAACCACATCTCCGGAACTTTTTCATCTTCCCAAATCGAAAGTCTGTCCCCCTTGAACACTAACTCCCCTCCCCCCAGCCCCTGGCAGCCCCCGTCCTATTTTCTGTCTTGACTATCCTAGGTACCTCATATATGTGGAATCATAGACTGTTTATCCTTTTGTGCTTGGCTTATCTCACTTTGCATCATGTCCTCGAGGGTCATCCAAGGTACGGCATGTGTCAGGATTTTGTTCCTTTATAAGGCCAAATAATATTTGTTGTATGTACTGATCACATTTTCTTTATCCATTCATCCCCCAGCGGGCCCTGGGTTGCTTCCACCTGGAAATGAATTTTAAAACAATGTTTTATCTGAGAACAAATACTGATGACTCGCAGAGACAACTGTCTAAAGCTTGCTTTACAGGAATGTTTTGATGAAAATGCTGTTTTATAGATTTAGGGTCCAAACATTTTCTGTAGGATCGGAGTCAGGCTGCTCATCTCTGGATCGAAACCAAGGCAGGGGCGAAATATTCTGGTGGCATAGATTCTGTCATTTAAAGACATTTGATGCCAAGTATAGATTTGGTCTATGGTAGTCTCCCCGGAACCAATCCCTAGAGAGTAAAAGATGCATCGAGGCAAAAAAACGTGATTCATTTTCTAGGGTCGTGCATCCTTGAAACTTTGATGGTCTCAATTTAATTTTTGATGCAATTACACTGTATTACCAGAGTCAGAATGCAAGAAGAGCCCACTGTGGCCCGGGGCAAACTTGGCAAGTTTGTTCTAACACAACAGAGGATGTGAAGCAGTTAAAACATCAGATCTAGGGCTGCTGCAGGCAGGGAGGGAGTGCCAAAACTGTCAGCCCACAGCGTTTCCACAGAGCTGGGGAGGGGAAACAAGACCTACTTGAATTTGCAAATTACTATTCCCGTCAAAAGGAGCAAGCTTAGAAGTTCCCTGTCTAGAATTTTCAGGGAACACAGAGGTTTCAGGCAGACGTATTCGGGGAGAGACCGAAAGCCTCAGTCCCGTCGGAGAAAAAACCAGTCCCAAGGTGACAAAGGACTGCCAAATAGGCATTCAACAGAGAGCCCTGAAAGGAAAGCAAGCACTCTTCCTTAACTACAATAGATGAAGACTTAAAAATCAGAGGCCAAGAGACAGGTATTTTCTGAAATTAGTAATAATGACACTACTCTCAGGAAGTAACCATTCCAGCACAGAATGGCACGGAACAAGAACAGCTTGGCACACCGAGGACCAGCAGAACCTTAAATAATATGAGATGGAAATAAATCCCCACAAGACCAGACCAAAGCACTTCTGACTGAGGCTTTTCACTAGTTTCCCAAAGTGGGGGGTGGTGGTGGTGGAGAATGGAAATTAACACGAGCACGCTGCTGTATATTTCTTCTTCCTGTTGTTTGTATCATTCTGTTTCAGTTAACTGTATAAGAAACCATATGTAATGCTCAGTCCACATCCAGATTCATTGATTTCCAACCAATTTTTTTGTTGTCTTCCTAATGCCTTGAGTTAGAGAGCCACTTCAGGTGTTCTTGTAGACTGATTTGTGAACCAGCTGGAGCCTTCTTACTTCTGCAGGCAAAATTCTGGTGCCGAGCACCTTCCTTATGGAGCACAGCCTTCGCCCGGAGGATTCCTGTCTCCATGGGCTGCCCAGTACCCAGCTAGTGTTACGGAAATGAACGTCTAGCTTCAGCTTACTGCCTCCATAGAGTTCTGTGTCCTACCATCCTTTTTGTTTTTTCTAGTTCTTTCTTGATGCTTCTAAAGATCTCAGCAGATGCAATGCAGGAGTGGGGAGACATACACTGTACCAAGAACTGAGTTTCCCAAATGGCTTCACTCTTGACAGAAAGCAAAGAAGAGAAAAGAGTAGCTAGCTGGGCCAGTAATCACCAGACTGAGCTTGAGACCTGGTAGAGACCATTTGCAGTGATACGTAGCAGAACCCCCAGGCAGGGAGCAGCTACGGGTGGCGGCAGGTTAGCACGTGAGTTACAACCCTTAAAGCTTATTAAAGCTATTAGCCTTTTGGGTTGCCGAAATCTCACCTCTCAAGTCCTGTTAACGCACTGTGGTGCATGTGTCTGTTAGCCATTCGTATGTCTTCTTCGGAGAAGTGTCTGTTCATGTCTTCTGCCCATTTTTTGACTTGATTATTTATTTTTTGGGTGTTGAGTTTGAGAAGTTCTTTATAGATCTCGGAAACCAGCCCTTTATCTGTAATGTCGTTTGCAAATATCTTCTCCCATTCTGTGGGCTGCCTCCTGGTTCTGTTGATTGCTTCCTTTGCTGTGCAGAAGCTTTTTATCTTGATGAAGTCCCAAAAGTTCATTTTTGCTTTTGCAAGGAGCACTGGGTGTTATATGCAAACAATGAATCATGGAACATTACGTAAAAAACTAATGAAGTACTGTATGGTGACTAACATAATATAAAAAACAAAAAAACCCAAAAAGCCACACCGTGACGCAGAGTACTTGCTCAGGCTAAGGTAACATGTCCCTTTGGCGGGGCTGCTCTGTGCCCACATGTGTTCTCTGTGCTCACTGCCCTCGGAAGCTGGCGTGCCAACCTGGCTTCCATGTATGGAGACCCTGAAAATTAGTTTTTCCCCCCAATTCTTTTTTTTTTTTTTTTTCGGTGGGAAAGGGAAAATAGATAAGGGTAGGCTTATTTTCCATGGAGTGAGAGCTAAGTGCCTTTTATTTTTAGTTGATTCCTTGGGGGCCTGGCTTCTGGGATGCAATATGATTTCCATTCATCAATTTCTGAGTCACAATTGATTTTCTGGATCACCTCAGATGGGACCTTTCCTTTCGCCGCTGTTTTGACAACTGTGAATTGGAAAATTCCCGGTCATTTTTCTGTATACTTCACGGGCGTATGGAAAAACCAACAAAGCTGTGTTCTATTACGAAAAAATAAGTATCTTGGGGAAAAGAATCTAGACTCAGTTTCTTGAGACGTTTTCATAGCGATGAAAGGCAAGTTGAGAACATTCAGACTTTGGAACCCTCCATCACTTATGACAGAACTGTAGTCCAGAGAAGGTGTGTGACTTGATAAAGGTCACAGAGTGGCTTCACGGCAGAGCTGGGTCTGGGACTCAGAGCCTCTGACTCTCAAATGATGTCCCCCCCCCCCCCCCGTTGTACTTTGTTCTTTCCCCATTGTCTTTGTTTAATGTATCTTGTCAATTCTGAAACCCTAGACCTTTAGGCTCCTGTGTACACCACTCAAAAGTGATTCTATGTAGAAATGAATGTAATTAAACTAGCTTTTCCTTAACAATGGGGTAAGATTGACATTTTAGCAGCTTAAGTCCTTTCTTCCCCCGACAGATTATTTTCTTTATTCAGATAAAGCCTGTGTTCTATTTTGAATGCTGGGAGAATGTAGATTTTTTTTTTTCATTTAGAGTTTGAGGCAATTAGAGCCACAAATTAATTTCTCACATTAAGAGGAATGTTTTGTCTTCCGATCTGCACCTGCTCAGCCCCATTTCCAGCGATTTGTAGGTTGTAATACTAAAGAGGGAGAGGAAATACTTAGGCAGGGTCAGAGGGAATTACTAATGGCTGATCAATAGCTATGGAGTATTTCAAAACTCTAAAGAGACATGGTGTGGAAGACAGTGGGACCACTTAGTTGTGGTTTCACTTCTATGGGGTTTCCGGAAGGATCCAGAATTGACCACCCAGCATCAAACAACTCCACTTACATGTCGTTTTAGTCACTTCAAACGCAAGGACAAATTCATGTATCTCCCTTACCTCTCTGCCCTACTCTTAAATTTACCTCTTCTCTGGTATTTACAGTCTTTGTTAAGGGTGTCAATGTCCACAGCCATCAGAGCCAAGAATCTTGGTCCTGTCCTTAGTGCCTCCATCATGGACAAAGGTTGGCTTCTTCCCCAGCATCCATTCCTTCCCTTTCCCATTGTTCACAGCCCCTTGATTTCCTGTGGGGAATCACTCCTTCCACCCTGTATTTATTATGTGGTTTGGGTAGAATTTACCATGCCCCCAGCCCTGATGGTGGGCTCTGATTCATTGGAGTCAATCAACATAGTTCCATCTCTCTTGCCACTGAGATTGGCTCAGAGGCCCAAGCCGTTTAGTGTATAGCTCTCCCCTGGCCCGGAGCTTGGTCCAGTTTGGTCTGAAATAGAGTAAATGCAAGAATTTTGGAAGACGGCTGCAGGAAGCACAGCCTCCCTTTTTTGTTTTGAATGGGGTGATATGCAAATATGAGGTCTGGAGAAGCTGAACACATTTTGTTACCATGAAGAAGCCTGGTGCCAATCCATTCACCCAGGATAGTGAAGCCAAGAGAATCGTGGCGAAACAGAGCCGGAGCCCAGGGTCTCTCTCACAGAGACGTGTCTGGAGCCCATTCTATAGCTGGATTCTTTCAATTACATGACTGAACTGGTTTCTTTATTGTTTATGCCGGTTTGTGTTGGATGCTCTGGCAGTCAAACGTATCCTTAGCTAGCACACTCCCCTCCAGTCATTCACTACATCCTATTCTAATATTTTGCTTCCTTAATATATCTCAAATCCAGCCTCCCTTTGCTCTCCATAGTCTCACTGGATAACACACCAGACAGGTACTATCTTAGTTATTGGGACCCAACTTAATTTTTGAAATTATATTTTTATGATTGAGAAACCTTCTAATAATGCAGAAGCCCCAAAAGTCAGAGATTAGAAAGCTGATGGATGATCCCCAAAGCTACTAAAGATATGGAGTGGTATATATTCCATGGAAAGGTCACATGTAAACTAGGCCCTTTGTGGGTTTGTTCCCGTTTCCTGGCCTCACCTTCCAAGCCCCTTGTCCACATACCTCGCATTACAACCACCCCATGTTTCTTGAAGTTTCTTGAGTTCCACACTCTTTTCTGGCTCTGTGTTTTCTGTTTCTTTTTTTATTATTATTTCTTTTCTTATTGCATTAAAAAACACATTACACAAAATTTAGCATCTAGCCATTTTTTAAAAAGATTTTATTTATTTATTCATGAGAGACAGGGCGGGGGGCAGAGGAAGAAGCAGGCTCCCCAAGGAGCAGGGAGCCTGATGCAGGACTTGTTCCCTGGACTCTGGGATCACGACCTGAGCTGAAGGCAGACACTTAACGGACTGAGCCGCCCAGGAGCCCGCTTTTAGCCATTTCAAGTGTACAGTTCAGTAGTGTTATTGTGCTAGTCACATTGTTGCAAAATAGATTTCCAGGACTTTTTTATCCTGCAAATCTGAAACTCTATACCCATTGAAAAAGAGCTCCCTTTTACTCTCCTCCCTCATCCCTTTGTAACCACCATTCTACTTTCTTTTTCTATGAATTTATCTACTTTAGATACCTCATATGAGTGGGAGCAGACAGTGTCTTTTGTGACTGGATTATTTCATTTAGAATCATAGTTTCAAGATTGACCCACGTTATAGCATGTGATAGAATTTCCTTCCTTTTTAAGGCTGAACAATATTCCATGTGTGCGTACACCACATTTCATGATCCATTTATCTGTTGATGAACATCTCCAATCACTTTCACCTCGGCTATTGTGAGTATTGATGCTATGAACATGGGTATGCAAATACCCCTTCAGGACCCTGACTTCAATATTTTGAATAATACCCAGGGATGGAATTGATGGATCATTTGATAATTCTATTTTTAATATTTTGAGGAACCTCCATACTATTCTCCATCCACGTGTACCATTTTACAAGTCCACCAACAGTGCTCAGTCCCTCCTTTTTCTACCCAGAAGGCTGCCCCGAATCCTGTAGTGGAAACTGAAGATTTATGAGTCTGCCATGTCAGGACAGATGTAGAAACACACAGGTCTGACCAGGACCAGGGATGAGAATAAATTGACCCCAAGCTCTTGAGTCAGGTGGTCCAGAGACGGGTGATGGAAGCATGAACAGGGCTCAGGCGGATATAATAGGTCCAGACAGGCCAGAGATCAGGGCCAGAGGATCCAGCAGAGTTAGAACGGGGTCACGCAACAGTGACCCAGGTAATGGTACTGCCGAGCAGGTGTTGAAAAAGAGAAGGTGGACCCCAGAGCTTTAGGCTATGTGTGGAAAGCCCTGAGCCCAGTGTGGTTAATCTTAACCAGAAGGAAGTCTGAAGATAGGAAGAGACTCGTATCCTTGATTTAGAGACTGAAAGAGAGATGCTGAAATTAATTTCTTAACTTAGGATGTGAACGACAGGAAGGGAAGGCTAAGGAATTGTTCAGAGATCACAAGTGCATGGGCGAAGACTGCCCCAGGTTTTTGCTGTTTTCAAAAAGAACTTGTGAGACCACTGAGAAGGTATCCTCTCCCTCAGGAATATTAGGACCCGGGGATGGAGGAAATGGTGATATGAGTATTTTGAGGAAACTCTTCAAGTAATTCTGATGTCCCCTCCACCTGCCGCTTTATGCCCCAGGATTGCCCCGAGGGGGATCCTGCATCTGCTTGTATCTGAGTCCTCTGCCCTCACTTCCTCCCTATATTGTATCTGACTATCCCAGTCTCTGCCTTTGCTTGTATTGTTCCAGAATGTTCTTTTTCCAGATCGCCCTCTGTCATCCCCCAGCTCATTCTATTCCTATCAGTTACCCTCAAGCATTCTAGTCTTAATTCTGTCCCCAGCCTTCTCTCCCCTCCAGTCTGAGTTCACCTCCACACTCCCTCTGCCACTACAATACCTGACATCCCACTTTAGGACTTGCTATTATTTACCTGCCTTTCTGTCCTACCAGAGGCCAACTCTTTGAGGGCCAGGACTATGTAGCAGGCTCAGTCACTAAGTCCGTGCATATACGCACGGACCCATCAAATGGAATAAAAGCTGTGAGGGCACTTTGAAAAGCATAAAGTGCCACAAAGATGGAAAGCATTATTACCGCTAGTTAATAACGCTGAAAACTCTCAGAAGTCTTCAAATTTTACATTCCCCTAAAATGGCCCCCCGAGACAGAATCAATGACTACTTTCTTGGAATTCTCTCAGTATGCTGCACTTGGCATTTTTTCCAGGATGCTTTATGAATAATACCACTTTATGCACCTGTCTCCCTCGGTAGCTAGAAAAGTCCTTTAGGAGAGAACCATGATGGCTTTGTCTTGGGGATCCCTCCTCAGTGCTTTGAATATTAATAGGAGTGGACTTCCTGCCCTCTTCCCTCCCCAGGGCAAATATATTGAATTGCACCCACCTTCTCTCCTTTCCTGCTCTCAGAAGAAGCAGCCAACATTTCCTCTCCTGTGTCCTTGGGTATTGAAGATGGGGCTGGATCTAGAGTTTCCTTTAATCACTGACAGCTAATGTGTCTGCATGATGGATAAAAACAAGAGGCCTCTTTGGCTCCCTGAAGAGAGGCCTTTATGCTCAGGGAGAATCAGGACAGAGAAGGGACATGGGGCCAGGTGGAAGAGAGGACTTCAGATAGTGAGGGCTTCCTGAGCCACTGAGGGAGTCCAGCGAGGGTCTGCTGGTGTCTGCGCAGAGCCAGAGCATTCTTCATGGGAACTGGGCTGGGATTGGCTGGATATAATGAGGTTGCACAACGCCTTGCAGGGGTGGCCTCTGAACTGACCTCTGCATCTAGCCTGGGATTTGGGGCTTGCCTGAGCTTAACATACATAGTGTTACCCTGCTTATTGATCTTGTCTGTCTGTGGCGAGGCAGCTGCTGTTTTCCTCAAACGGAGGCCAATGTGAATGCTGTGAACTGATGACTAGCCTGGGGAGGAGGCTGGGGGAAGGGGAAGGGCCGTGGTCACAGACAAAGCCTGGAGCCTCAGGGATGGCAGATAGAGCTACCTGGCATGGTGCAGAATCACAGGATTCTGGGGCAGGAGGGATAGAAGTCATACAGTGCATCGTTCACCGGAGAAGGACCTTACAAATGAGGCCCAGGGAAGTTAAGTGACTTGCCCAAAGTCATTGAGATAGGCAGAGCCTCAATGAGAACCAGTCTTACAGCTGACAGACTAGAGCTCTTTCATGGTACCACCCAATCGAACACCCTTGTAGACAAAAGGGCTTCATGGGGGTCAAATCAAGGACAGCTCGTCATCCTCAAGGGCTGAGAGTCCATGGGTGGGTCAGGAGAGAAGCTGGCTTGGACCGAGGAGATCCTGGGATGGGGAAGAGAGTGTGGGGGGGACATCTCTCTGTGGTCCCTTTGGTCCAGTGATGGGTCTGACGCATCCTATCCTGCAGCTTACTAGCTCAGTTCTGTTACTAGGTGCTACTTGTCTATTCATGAGGAATAAGGCTGATTTCCTCCTTTGCTCTGTCCTTTCCTTCTCTTCCCCTCCTCTTCCCTCCTTCCTTCCTCCCTCCCCTACTCCATTTCTTCCCATGTTTTCCCTCCCCCCTGCCCTCTCCTTCCTTCCCTCCATGTTTTTTTTCCTGAGCACTACCTTCGTGCCAGACATTGTGTGCTGTGGGTCCAGAGACGTAAAAGCTCAGTTGCTGTCCTTCAGGAACACACGGTATAGAGCGGAAGAGACGGGCAGTAGGTTGGGCCCTGTTGGGGATTTAATCTTTGGCTTGAGGACTCCTTTACGTGGAAATAACAAAAGAGAACTTCTAAGATAACTCTGGAAATAAAACAAGATGCTTTTAAAGGCAACCCTCACCATTCAGTGTGAGAATCATCCACATACGATTTCTACACATATATATTTCCACCCTCTTCCCTGATACCTCCTTGAATGTATTCATTTATATTTGACCTTCAGTGAACTTTCTTCTACATTCATGTATTTTTATAAACAAGGAGGTGGAAGGACTACGCACATAGACACACATTTATGGAGTGACAGCCCGACACAAATACACATCCCTCCACAAACATTCATGAGTGTGAATGTGTACAAATGTCAGTTTATATGGGGACACGTATATGCAGATATAAGCAGAACTACCTAAATACACACATATTCACACACGTGCCCACAGCCGTACTAGTGTTTGCATAACAGTGTTTGGGCTGGGGAAGGACATTTCAGGGCTTTGTCAGACCAACCCCAGTGACAATGAGAACAATGACAACACAGCATACTTGAAGAAACATGGCCAGTTTTGAAGTGATTTACAACTTTGAATTCCTCGACGTTCACAGGGAAGCTCCGTCAGAGAAAATACTTCAAGAAAAGCTGGGATTCTATCAAAAGAAGCAGTAGAAATTTGGTTTACTCTCTCAGAGGAAAGGAACCCAGAATATGCATGGCTTCATCTGGCTCCCTCAGTGTGTTGTGCAAGGGAAGCCCTTCCTCTGTTGTCATCACTGGCTTATTGATTTGTTTCTGCCACTAGACCACGAGTTTCTGGAGGCACCCAGTGTTGTAGTCACCTTGGCGTCCCCAGCTCTGAGTACAGTGCCTGATTTTTTTTTTTAAAGATTTTATTTTTAACTAATTTGTCCCCTCAACTTGGAACTTGAACTCACAACTTTGAGATCAAGGGTCGCATGCTCTACTGACTGAGCCAGCCAGGTGCCCCACAGTGCCTGATTTGTAGTAGGGGCTCAATAAATATTTATTGACTAGTCAACATGAGTAATCAAAAGCAAATGTGACATGTGCATGTGCACGCGCGCACACACACACACACGCACACGTGCACACACACTGGAATACTAGTTAGCCATAAAAAAGAAGGAAATCCTGCCACTTGTGACAACATGGATGAAGCTTGAAGGCATTATGCTAAGTGAAATAAGTGAGACAGAGAAATACAAATACTGTAGGATCACACTTACATGTGGAATCTGAAAAAAAAAACCCCACAACTAACTAACCAACAAACTCAGAAATAGAAATTAGATTTGTGGCTAACAAAGGGGGGAGTGGGGGTATTGGGTGAAAGTAGTCAAAAGGTAAAAACGTCTATTATAAGATAAATGTGTTCCAGGGATGTAATGTGCAATATGATGACTATAGTTAGTAACTATATAGTTATGACCATAGCTAATAACCACATCGTTATTGATTATAGTTAATAACCTAATATTGTTTTGCATATTTGGACATTGCTAAGAGAGTAGATCTTACATGTTTTCATCACAAGTGAAGAAATGTTTAACTATGTGAGGTGATGGATGTTAACTAAACTTATTGTGGTGATCATTTTGCAAAATACCAAGGTCACCCCTTAATTTTATGCATTTGCCTTCCTGTCGGGTAGAAGATAGTGTGGCTGGGATCCCCCAGCCTCTATTTCAACCTCCTTTTCTCTAGAATCCTAGATTAGAGTCTGGAAAGCCAAGGGCGACACTCCGTGGACTCCTTTGCAGCTACATCTCTGGCTGTGATTGACGTGCTAGCCGTCAGCTGCACTCGTGGGAGCCCCGCAGTGGACGCTGAGAGGGGCGGGAGACTGCGTGCGGCAGACATGGCGTGGCCTGGGGCTTCACTGATGTAGTGGCAACTCTCTGCTTCATCCAGGAATTTCCTGATGGAGGCGGGGACCTTGGTGGTCCAGTTCTGCAGTGGGATTTTGCAACTGGTTTTGGAAGGTCAGTGTAGAGTGTCTCTGAAGCTTTCTGTCTCTGACACCATGAGCTGTGCCTGTTGTAAATCCCTTTTCTGTTCAGATTAGGGAGAGTGAGTTGTGTTCTTTGCAACTTATCCCGACCAATCCACTGTTGCGGGGACAAGTGTCACCTGTGCCTACATTTTAGGGAAGCCAGGAGCAGAGTTCACGTGGCATGGAATAGCCTTCGCACGACTGTATCCATGTGAAATAGTCACGAGATACAAAGACTGCCATCTTCTCAAATAATACAATCTGGCATGTTATTTGAGATACGGAGATGAAAAAGACCAGTTATCTTGCAGTCTAGAACTGGAGGAAAAAACTACGAAGTGCTTGGGCTGCAGCTCTAGTAAGAATGCACCTGAAAAGTGGGAGTCAGCTGACGCACTGGGACCCTCAATGGTCAGGCGCTGTAGGAGGAGGCTATGGACTGAATATCTTTTGTGTCCCCTCAGGATTCAGAGGTTGAGGTGCTAATTCCCAACGTGGTGGTGTTTGGAGACGGGGCCTTTGGTAGGTAACTTGGTTTGGGCGAGATCCCGAGTGGAATCCCCATGGTGGGACTGGTGCCCTAAAAGCAGCTGAAGAGACTAGAATTCTCTGTCGTGTGAAGACACAGGGAGAAGGCAGCCATCTGCAAGCCAGGAAGAAGGCTCTCACCAGACACCAGGTCTGCCGGCATCTCCAGCCTGGGCTTCCCTGTCTCCAGAGGGGTGAGAAATAAGTGTTCATTGTTTAAGCCACTCCATTGATGGTGTTTTTTGTATAGCAGCCCAGGTAAGACAGAGGGGGAGCTGAGGCAGCCGTGAGCAAGAGATAAAGTTCTTGCCCTCATGGGGCTCTCCTTTTGAAAGGAAATATAGACAGAAACCGAAATGACAATTAAATATATAATATGTCAGGTCAATTCACTGACAGTTTATGTATGTTTGCCTCAAAATTTCAGGGAGTTTTAAGAACCTCGTGGGCAACCATTTTGTGACCCCATAATAATGCTTAGCTCTAGACTCACGGTGAGTAAGAGATAAATGCTTGTTGATATTACTTGAGGTTAGCTGGATTTACGTGCCAAGACAGAGTTACATAATTCTAAGTGCCATGGACAATTTGCCTCTCACTGGGTTGGAAGTAATATCTCTCGCTTTAAGATCTATGAAATTTTTTTTTCTCTGTAACTACCATGGTTGTTTTAAAAATCAAATGGTACAAATATAGGCTGAACATATATTTATTTTATCATGACTTGGTTAAGGAACAATATAAAAAGGAAAGAGAGGGGATTTTATTAAAATCTTTATAAGCACTATCCCCAAAGTACTGCTTTAATATGTGTTATTATCCTAGACTCTCCCCTTGAAAATGGATTTTTTCTTACGAACCTGCATAAATTTTGCTTTATGGCCATTTGCCTTCTATATCTATATATCATTAAAACTTTATTGCTTTAATACAAAATTGTATGCTCCTGATTACAACCAAGCAAAATGATGCGTGCACTGGACAAAAGCCAGAGAAGAATAAGAAGAAAGGGAGGCAGTTATTGGGTGAAGCTAGTGAGACCAATGGTGGTTCTTTCTTCTCTTTTAGATGTTCCTTAAATGTTCTTATCTCATATTTATACCAGACTAAATTTACTATTAATTAGGTTTGAAAAAGAAGTTTCTCTGACTGAAAGCATTTCTTTCTTTCTTTTAAAGATTTTATTTACTTCTTTGATACACAGAGAGAAGAGAGCACAAGCAGGGGGAGCAGCAGGCAAAGGGAGAGGGAGAAGCAGACTCCCCACTGAGCAGGGACCACAACTGGGGAATTGATCCCAGGACCCCGGGATCATGACCTGAACTGAAGGCAGATGCTTAACCAACTGAGCCCCCCAGGTACCCCTGACTGAAAAGCATTAAAAACCCAGCAGAATGACCCGGAGAGCTCTGGCCTACGCCAAAAATGCCACTGGCCTCAGTGAAAGCAGGCTGAGCGGTGTCCTTGCATGCGCTCTACATACCTAGAAGATGCAGAAGGGCTATGCCCCCAGATGTTCCAGCCTCCCAGATCCAGGATGTTAGCTGCAGAAGGGACTCAGAACTCTCTGGAACTGGCTTCAGTCAAGGAGAGCACTGGGCAAGGGAGTGTCAGGGGAAGCCGCTGCTACCCAAGGCCCCTTTGTATCCCTGTTTATGTCCCTTATTTGACTCTGCAGACTCGATGTTATCATTTTGCTGTTCTCTCCCTTCTTCTTCTCCCCTGCCCCCACCCCAAAGGTGTAACACAAAGAGAGGGGAACTAGGAGCCTGGAGAAACTCAGACTCTAGTCCTGGTTCTGCCACTAATTCTTAGCACATCCTCTTAACAAATCACTTTAATCTCTCAGAGCCCCAGTTTCCCACAAACAAAAATGAGGATGTTAGGTGATTGTTTCCAGTGTTGCATGACTCTATGATTCTAAAGAGACAGTCATGCATTTTGTTTGTCAGGCAGAGCTTTGGGGCTCAGTCCAAGAATACCACTGTTGTGGCTACAAGAGAGGCCCCAAACTCAGACATTTAATTTATGCACCCAGTCCAGTCTCTTCATATCAACAGTACCTATTTATTTATTTACTTATTTACTTATTATTTTCTTGGGACTCAATCTCATGACACTGAGATCATGACCTGAGCCGAAATCAAGAGTCGGATGCTCAACTGACTGAGCCACTCAGGCGTCCCCAGTACTTCCTTATTTTTAAAGACAGCAGTGCTAAATAAGCTTGTACTTACCAATTCAGAAATAGTTCTTGTATTAATTCACGTGGCTAGGAACTTCCAACTTCCAACTTATGCAAACACACAACACAAGGCATCCAACAATGCAGGTTTATGAAGACAGGAAGACAAGGACCTCAACTGGAAGTGGGGAGGGGGTTGAGGGAGAGGAACAGCTGGCATATATTGGGCATTTTTATTTTTAAAATTTATTTTTTTAATGACTTATTTATTTCCAAGAGAGAAAGAGAGAGAGAGAGAGGAGGAGAGGGGCAGAGGGCGAGGAAGAGAGACAGTCCCATGTGGGTTCCATGCTCAGAGCGGAGCCTGACTCGGGGCTTGATCTCACAACAACCTGAGCCGAAACTGAGTCGGGTGTTTAACCGACTGGGCCACCCAGACGCCCCTATACTGGGCCTTTTTAAAGGCAGGTTCTAAAAACCCAACTCCAAAGTAGACTTTATTGGTTTATGCTATGAATGTGTTCCCCCAAAATTCATATGTTAAAATCCTAGCCCCATGGTGATGGTATTAGGAGGTGGGACCTTTGGGAGGCGATTAGGTCATGAGGGTAGTGACCTCATGAATGGGATTATGCCCTCATACAAGAGGCCCCAGAGAGATCCCTTGCCCCTTTCACCATGTGAGGTTAGGGTGAGAAGACTCTGAGGAGGCTGTTCCTGACCAGGTACTGAATCTATGGTGTCTTGATCTTGGACTTTCCAGCTTCCAGAACTGTGAGGAATACATGTCTGTTAGAGCTGTCCTAAGAACTCACCAAAATAGCTACGTAATTAAAAATCCAGTTTTGCATTCAGCTTGACTGAACGGGTCTAACCATATCCTCGGATCTAGAGTGTTCCCTTTTTCTCTGTCTCCTGATCCTGGTTCCTGCATGTTGGTTTCATGCTCAGGCAGGCCCTCCTTTCAAGGCGGCCTCGGTAACTCTGAGCTGAGATCATACTCACTCCCAGTCTCATCCCTAGGGTATCCACTTTTTCACACATTCTTGTTTTGGGTTCTTCTGGTTAGTCACTTTTAGAATCTCTAAAACAAATACCAATGTAACAATATACAAAGGCTTATGTCGCTTCCCGTTAATGTATCAAAATCAATTCCTTTTCAGGATAGAGAAAGATTAGGTCATTCTTACCTGGTCTGGACCAACAGTTCTATCACTATGCTTGGTTTCTTCTTCCCTGGAAGATTTCTGCAGCCATAAACAACATGTTTGCTCTTCATTCTTATTCCAGCCACTGTATTTTTACTCTCTGTTTCATAAGATGAGGAATCCTCTGCTCTCCTCCTTCCTTCCATCCCTCCCCACTTCCTTCTACTTCAAAGTTGGTGACAGCTACATTGTAGTCCAAAATCACAGTGGGTTTTTCCAAGATTTCTCTATGTGTTGATTCTACAAGCTTAAAACCAGGAACTATAATGTACATTATTATGATCATGTAAATATCATTCACTGACGTGTAAACTACCATACTTGAGATTATTCTCTGTGGGTGTAATACCATCATCACTTTGCCACTCAATGGAGATTGTGCCTACCATTTAGTTCAAATGGATAATTTTCTACACTCCACTACTTGTTTTTATCATATCCTCGACTTTTTCAAACTTTGAATCATATTTCTATTGTGGTGGTGGTTGTAGTTTATATTAGTGTATGTGTTTTCTTTCTTTTTTTCTGCTTACTTTTACAATCTCTTTATCCTTGGTATTCTGAAATTTCATCATGCCATGGCCAGGTAGGGATCTTTCTTCATCCTTTGAGACTTTACTCAGAGGCTCTCTTTTTAACCTAAAGACTTGTGTCCTTCTTTAGCTCTGGTATGTTCTCTTATACTATTTCCTTGATAATTTATTTCCTCCTGCTTTCCTTGTTATCTCTTTCCAGAACTCCTGTTAATCTAATGTTGACCTCTGATTTGATCTCTCCCTCTTTAAATTTCTCTCATAATTTTCAAAATTTTTTTCTTCTTATACTCTGGGGAATAGCCTCGAATTTATCTTTCCATTCTACCATTGTACTTTTTAAATCTCAACAAACGTACAGCCAGATCTTTGAATTCTAAGAGCTCTTCCTTAGTCTCTCTTGGCTCATTCATAGAATATAATTCTTGGTTTTACAGATTTTGCTTTGCTTGTGTTTTTAGTTTTCTTCTGCTCCCTGAATTTTGGGGTGTGTGTGTGTGGTTTTTTTCCTGCTTGATTTTTTCATTTACATTGCAAATATTTGTTTACACTTAATACCAAAGCAATAGAGATCAGAATGGGAGTTTGGTGCATAGAACCATGGTCGTTGACTGTTAGGCTTTTGGACAGGGCAGGTGAGAGCAGACTGTTATGGGGGCCCCCTACATGGAATTAAATGGAGGACTCTACTCTGTGGGGATACTGCTTAGTGGGTGCCCTGATTTCCCCCCAGACTGCATTTAAAGTTGAGAACAATTTCTCTTTAAAAATTAAGGACAACTCAATTCCTGGACAGGAAGAAATGCATGACTGTGGCCACTCTGGTCACTGTGCTTGTGAGGAGTTGCTGGGAGAGGTCACGTATCCAACACGCAGGCCTTCATTTTTGCTCCTGGTATTCTCAGCACTGCTTCCCACATGTGTGCCCGAGTTACCTGCTATCTTAGAATCTAGAGTCCTTAAGGTCCTGCGGATCCCTTCATTTATACCCTAGGCCATTGCATCCTTGGGTTCCTTTCCTTAGTCACCATTCTTCCATCTGCTTTATGTCTTCCAGCAATTTATTAAAACTCTTCAATGTTGGCTCTTCTCTTGGTTCTTTTGGAGTTATAACTTTTAAATTATTTTACCATCTTTTTTATGAGATTTTGGGAGGAGCAGAGATACTCATGTGTGCTTGGCACCTCTCCCTGAGCCACCCAATGTTATGCTGGTGTTAACTTTGTGTTGAGTTGACTCCCTGGATTTTCAATTGATTATGAATGTAAGGAGACTTTGAGTTTACTTCAGAATCCTCTAGTTTAGGGCTGGAAGGAACTTTGGACTTTAATAAATAAATCTCACCACCCATCTCTTATTTTCTTTATCAGTCATGGTTCAGTCAGAGAAGTACAATCACCACATATTCATTTATTTATGATAGAAATTTGACCTTACACAGTTGTGGAAGGTGATTAAAAGTCTCTCTATGACTGTTGTCTTTGTGTTTGACCCTGGTATTTGAATTCTGCAGAGTGGGCAGAAGAGATCAATGTAAAGTAAGGGAGAGTCGGAAGAAGGTGGAACCCAGAAGCATGAGCTGGAGCCCGTGAGGATGGATTAAAGCAAACTCGGGTCCATTCTTGTTGCCTTTGACCTTGATGACGTGGATGTCCTGCTGAAGAAGCTGGTGCCTTTCATCACAGCAGTCTATTCATCATATACATTTATTCCAAGGATGTGGAGAAGCTGAATGAGGATCTGAGGAAAGGCAGAGAAGCTTCAGACTGACTGCTGCCCACACCAGCAAGCTGCGCCAGCGGGCAAGGGACAATGTACATGAACAGCCTGGTTCCCTGCACCAGCCTGCTGAGCTAAGAACAAGATGGCTCCAAATGGGAGGCCTGTCCCAGCTGGGAACTTTCAGGCAAGGGAATTTTAGGATCCAGTTTAGTTTCATCAACCTGACACATTGTTGAACCACCACATTTCAGATTTGAAAAATTAGGCTCAGAGACACGATGTGAATGATCTAAAACTCAATAATTATTTTTTTAGTGTCAGAACTTGGACTAGAACTAAGTCTCTTGATTATCAATTCAAATATCTTCTAAAAAGTTCCCCCTCCCTCATTATAGACATGACACATTCTCTCTTTTTTTTTTTTTTTTAGATTTTATTTATTTATTTGTCAGAGAGAGTGAGAGAGCACAAGCAGGGGGAGCAGCAGAGGGAGAGGAAGAAGCAGACTCCCCACTGAGCAGGGAGTCCGATGCTGGGCAAGATCCCAGGACCCTGGGATCATGACCCGAGCTGAAAGCAGACACTCCACTGGCTGAGCCACTCAGGTGCCCCTACATGACACATTCTTATTCAGAAAAACTACAAAATTAAAAGATCACCCAGAGTTTCATCATTTAAACTCAATCATTGTTAATATTCTAGTGTATTCCCTTTTTGTTCTTTTTCTTATGCATATCTGGTAGTATTTCATAGCTATACTATACAGAGATATATATGAATAGTTTCTTCTGCATTAAAATCCTTATCAGCATCATAAATTATAATTTATTTAATTATTTGTCTAAAAATAGACATTAAGGATATTTCTAAGTTTCTTGCTACTACAAATAATGCTGAGTAATACAAATAATGATGAGTATCCTCGTGTATACATTTTTATTCCCATTTTGTACTTACGGTAGAATGCTGCAACTGGCAGCTAATACTCTGAAATTGCTTTCAACAAAGATCATACCAATTTATTAGAAGTGTGAGAATATCTATCTTCCCAAACTTTTGATGGCATTGGATATCATCTTTTAAATATCTTTGGTATCAAACTTTATCTTATCATTGTTTTAATTTGTATTGCTTTGAATACTTGAGAGGGTGAAAATGTCACGTGAGTTTGTTAATCCTTTGTATTTAATTTTGGTGAATTGTTTGTTTATCCACTTAACAATTGAGGGTCTTAATTTTTTGTATTGTCTTTCACTGTGTTAAAAATCCTAAGTCCTGGGGCGCCTGGGTGGCTCGGTTGTTGGGCATCTGCCTTTGGCTCAGGGCGTGATCCCGGGGTCCTGGGATTGAGCCCCACATCGGCTCCTCTGCTGGGAGCCTGCTTCTTCCTCTCCCACTCCCCCCCTGCTTGTGTTCCCTCTCTCGCTGGCTGTCTCTCTCTGTCAAATAAATAAATAAAATCTTAAAAAAAAAACTTAAGTCCTTGTTGTTTTGCCACAGATCCACTTTTCTCCTGAGCAGTTTGGTGCTCTTAGTCATAACCATGGCAGAACAATGGGCCCCGGAGAACAGAAGCACAGCCGTGTGGGGGATGAGGACAAGCCGACATTTAGAAATATTCTGGTCAAGAATCCTGATTGCTGTTCGTTTTTTGAGGATGCTGGTGTGAAGCCCAGCTGAGTCATTAGGTTTCACAAGTAACCCCTGTGTAGATTAGCAAAGCCAGGTGAGGAGCTGGGAGAGGACAGAGGCTGTGCAGGGCGCCTGTGCCGGGGCACCCTTAGAATTAGGAAAAATGTCCGATAGAGTGGATGTGTTGGGAACAGTTGGAGAATGTGACTCTGACAACTTAGAATTATAGGCAAGCGCTGTCCTCAGACTTTGGGGGAAGTGGATTTGGAAAAGGTCAGATGACAGATGGAGGCAATATACCATTCCTGAGGATGAAGGAAGCTGCTCAAAAACCAAACTATGACAAATGCACGTAAGAGGACCCTAAAAACCCAGACTTGGAGGCAGCAGCCAAACCGTTTTGCTTTTCAATGTAGGGAAAGCAACGGGAAGTATGTTTGGATACAGATTTTAGTCTCCAGTGACCAATGAACTTTCTGCATATTGAATGGGATTGATATTCTCATCTATACAGCTGGTGTATATCTGATCTCTCATATGTATTGCAAGTAGAGAACTTAGGACATAAAACATAAGTGATTAAGTGGGGGTGCTTCCTCCCCTGATCTGAAGTAGGCTTTGTTTATTTTGGAGGGGCTGTCGAGGAGAGGGGTTCGGACCAGAGTCGGAGTATGAGAGAAGTAGACAGGATTAGAAAGGGGATTTTACTACAAGTTGCTGTAGACTATGTAAATTCCCTATACTGTCCCAAGAGATCTGAGTAAGTAGTGTTATCCGCTCTTGTTTTTTATAGTCTGCTGAACTGTACCTTTTGGTAAGGAGTGAACCACCTGTGTCGCATGAAAATTGTGTCTTTCTCAAGACACTTTTTGGACTTATTATTTTTTTTTAAAGCAAATTCCAAAAGTTTTCATATGTTAAATTGGGTTAGAAAGGAAAACCATGGTTTTATCATCTTGAACTAAAAAGCATGGATATTAATCTGAATTGTGCCTTCAACTTTGCTGTATAAAAAAAGTAAGATACGAAAGTATATAGCTTTGTACTCTCAAAGGCCTTTGTGTTAGTTTATTTGTACGCCATTTCCTTTTAGGGTCTGAGCTTTGCTGTCTTTGCCCTGCTGCTTCCTTTGCTGGGAAGAATTCCCTTCCTTCTCTTCTCCATCTAGTGAACTCCTACGCATACTCCAAGAACCAACTCCCTTATCACCAGCTCTCCAAAACCTTCCCTAGCTCACGCAGGCATAAAGAACTCCACTTTTCTTAATGGACAGCTAGCACATTGGATTATTAATAGTTTCTATGAGATTATAAACTCCCTGAGGTCTCATTGCTCTCTATATCTTCACTATCTTGCCCAGAGCCTGCCAAGTATGCCTAAGTGACTGCAGCACGAGCACGGAGAGTCCTTTACGGTGAATGGACTTGGGTTCTTTTTGGTTTTCTCCGTGGAGGGACTGAGAGTAACACTTCTGGCCTCCCCTCGCTCTGCTCCCGGGGGAGGAGGAAGGATGCCTTTGATTAGCATGGGCTCCTTGGTCAGCCTTCATGCCTTGACTGAGGGGTGAGTGTAATTCTGGGGGGATGTATGAGGAAGTCCACTGCGGCCCTGCGCCTGAACCGGCTGTATCAGTAAGAAGCCTGACAAGCTGATCTCGGCTGGCTGACTCCCTGTCTCTCTCTCTCTCTCTATTGGTTCCCGACTCAGGACCGGAAGAAAGGCATTATCTATTGCTCCCCTGCTAAACCCCCAGCGTCTGACATTTGTACAGTGCTTTTCAGTTTACAAAGCACTTCCACATCCATTATTTCAAGGGTTGTAAATAAGGTAACAAAGTGCTGTGGGAGTTTGGGGAACAAGTGATTAATTTCAGTTGGGGAAAGCACAGCTCACACGGAGCGGCCCGTCTGTAGGCCTCGTTCAGCACAGGTGTTGGGCTGGAAAGTCTCTGAATTCTTCCTCTTCCATGCCTTTATAGTATCCAGCAGAGGACGTTAGCCCATTTCTGGAATTTGCCTTATCTACCGCCTAGTTTGCTCTTCTTTTTTTTTTTTTTTAAAGATTTTATTTATTTATTTGACAGAGATAGAGACAGCTAGCGAGAGAGGGAACACAAGCAGGGGGAGTGGGAGAGGAAGAAGCAGGCGCATAGCAGAGGAGCCTGATGTGGGGCTCGATCCCAGAACGCCGGGATCACGCCCTGAACCGAAGGTAGACGCTTAACTGCTGTGCCACCCAGGCGCCCCTAGTTTGTTCTTCTGACCCACCGTACATCTTGCGCACTTCCCCCAATTTCTGACGTCTGTTGGTTATGCATCGACATTTCCAATTCTTACCTCAGGAGACCCTGGCTTTGTCAATCCCTTTGGACGTGCTACTGTGACATGACCTGGCATCCTTACGCGTCAGGACCTGATAGTCACTCTCTAGGATCACACTCTGTGACTACTGCTCCTTTCCCCAGTCTTGCCGCCAAAAAAATCAGCTGGCACCGCCAGCTTTGAGCTCTAATATTCTATCATCATTGGCCTTAATAGTTTAGAAGCAACTGGATCTCTTTGCTCAGTCACAGCACAGGCCTCATGACATCAGAGATATTGTCACACTGGAGGCACACACTGGGTGACTTTGTAGATGCCAGCGGTCTTCCTAGGATGGTGGGTCTACCAACAGACACAGCATTGATGTGGATGTGCTAAAAGGCGTTTTGGAACAAACAGCTTCCCCAGAAGTGCCAAATTCTAATTGACATTGTTTTTCAAAGTGTTAGAATATAAATTGAATTTCAAGGCAAAGGGAAAAAATTAGAATTGGAAGTAAAGAAAGTGAATCTGCAAGCAGAAATGAAATGAGTCAATCTAATTTCAAAGCCTGTCCCGAACCAAGGGTAAAATAACAAACAGTGTTTGTGAAAAAAGGGAATCTAATATTTATAAGGGGTTCAACATCTAAGGGATGATAAATTGCACCTGAGAGGAAATGCTGCGTGAGATAAATTTTATCTTGACACCGAGCCCTTTAACATGCCTGTAGAGCTTGTCTCGTACATCTGCTAGAGCCCACATACCAGCCTGTCCCTGCTAGTCACTGAGGGGTTATTTTGCTGAGAAAAATCTGTTTGACTGAGAAGCTGGAAGAAGGGAGAGGGAAGCTCAGAGACTGGAATCAAATGAGTAGCAGAAGCATTTCAAACGGCACCACGGCAGGGAAAGGAGGAACAAGTCTACGGTAACTGACGCCTCCTCCTACATCCAATTCCATTCTATACCATCTCCAAACACATTCTTAGCCTGGTTTAACATCATTTATGTCTGTTTGGCATCACAATAGAGAATGTGACAAAGGAAATTGAATCAGTGAAGTGCATTGTTGGGTGAAATTACCTGTGGAGAGACAGACCCATGGAGACGGGACATGAGGTCGTCCTGTTTCACTGTGGGCCCTTAGTACCTGTAGTCCTTCTCCGATAACTAAGCATTGATGGGGCAGGGAGGGTAAGGAGGAGAGGACAGAATTCCAGGTTGGGAGTATATAGGTTTGGGTGGGTAGGGAGTAAGGGGCTAAATGATATCACATGTGTGGGCACACGCATGCGCACACGCAAGCAGACTTAATTTATAGAGAGTGTAGAAGGAAAATCCGGATCTAACACGTAGGGTGCTCAGTTGTGGTCAACTAAAGTTATGGCCAGTAGATTTTGCTACAGCATCTCCTTTCTTTGTTTCATGATTCAGTTTCTTTAGCTGGTGATTGACCTCCGGAAGGGACATGTCAGACAATGCACTCAAGGCAAATAATCCAAACTGTGCTTTTAGGATAATCCAGGTAAAGGGTGGACATTAACCAGTGTTTGTTTAATATCAAATGTAATAGTTGAATATGAGGGCATTTTGATTTTACATATAAATAATGAGATGATTGTAATATTTTCACACCTTATAAATATTTACTTTGATTTGACACTATAGATATAAAATAGATCTGGATTCGAATCCAGTTTCCACCTTACCTTGGGAACTTTGAGTTCTTTGAGCCCCCAGTTTTATCACTTGAAAAATGGGGATAAAATCCACCTTGAACACTTGTTGTGAAGTTTACATGAAAAAAATTTGTAAAGGGCCTAGAACACATTAGGTGCTCCTTAAATTCCCTTTTCTCTTCCTACATTCTGGATAAATTAAATTTGATCTTTTTAAAAGAGAAAAGTGTTATGCTAGATTTTTGTTTCAAAAAATCACTTTGGTTAGACCTTAAATATTTGATCAAGGCAGTTAGTTCCAAATCTTCAAAATAAAAGTGATCAAAAATATAATTCTCTTGGAAATAATAGAAAATTTGAAGAAAAGTTTCAAGGATAGGAATAGTACAAAGAAAACATGATTATGTTTTATATGGATTTATCTATAGTTAACATTTCACCTTATTGGCTCTGTCATTCTCTCTCTCCTTCTCCATTTATATATATATATATAAGTTTTTTTCTGAACCATTTGAGAGCTAGTGACACACATCCCAGAACTTACCCTTCAATATTTCAATGAGTATTTCTTAAGAATAGTATATTCTCTTATCTTACCATAATGCAGTCATCAAGTTCAGCAAAGTTAACATTGATAGAATACTTTTACCTCATCTACCATCCTGATTCCAATTTTGTCCGTCACCCCAATAATGTCTTTTTTTTTTAAGATTTTATTTATTTATTTGACACAGAGAGAGAGAGAGCACAAGCAGGGTGAGTGGGAGAGAGAGAAGCAGACTCCCGGCTGTGCAGGGAGCTCTACCTGGGGCTCGATCCCAGGACCCTGGGATGCTGACCTGAGCCAAAGAAGGCAGATGCTTAACTGACTGAGCCACCCAGGCGCCCCCCAATAATGTCTTTTATAACACATTTCATTTCTTCTTTTTCTGCTAGTATAGGATTAGCTATTGTATTGAGTTGTCGTGTCTCCTTTAATCTGATTAACAAAAATTTTATCTTACCATTTGTTTAATCATTGATAAATGATATACATGGCTGGCTAATGCCTTTATAATCTAATTAACAGGGCGATAGAATAATCAACATAGCAACAATTTTAAACTCATCTACCCGGCTTTCCTGTCCTCTGTAATCTGCCCTCACTGTAATTATCTATATGCCGCTCCCTTGTGCAGGTAGCAACTTGTAGCTAGAAAAACACAAGCTTGGGGCAGTAGCTCTGGGTGTGAATTCTAGCTCTGCTGCCTCTTGACTGTATGGTCTTCCAGCATCTTCCAAAAAAAATGTAGCACTCAATTAATAACCGAGGAACAAATAAACAAATCTAGTTTATAGGTTTGTTAGGAAAATTAAATGTTCATTTGCCTAAATGAGCCCACAAAGGTTCTTGGCACATTCCACTTTCTCTGAAAATGTTCATTCCTTTGCCTTCCTCCTTGTTGGGGTCAGGTTGTGGCTACATTCATTCCTACCCCCTTAGCTTTGCTCACACAGGCTCCACCTCTGTCCTATCTTCCCCTCTCTTTGAAACCTACCCAAAGCCAAAGTATTTGCTAAGACTCAGCTCTAGTTCTTTATATCCTTCATGAAGCCATCATTAATCTCAGTACTCTCTCTACCTCTTAAATCTTTATGATCCTTTATTGAAATATCTTCCTTTGTAGTTCTTAACTGGCTGGGCATTTCGCTGCACCACTGTTGATGTCATCTATGATGTCATGAGGGTGGCGCCCATCAACATCGCAGCCCACAGACTGGGCAGCCCCCAGGATCTCTTCAATGATTCCAGAGAATTCTCTGGCTAAAGATCAGTGCTGCACTGGGGCTCGGGGCTGGCTCAGTCGGTAGCGTATGAGACTCTTGATCTTGAGGTTGTGAGTTGAAGCCCCATTTTGGGCACGGAGTCTACTTAAAAATGAATAAGTAAAAAAAAATTTTAGGGGTGCCTGGGTGGCTCAGCTGTTAAGCGTCTGCCTTCGGCTCAGGTCCTGATCCCAGGGTGCTGGGATCGAGACCTGCATCCGGCTCCCTGCTCTGCAGGAAGCCTGCTTCTCCCTCTCCCACTCCCCTTGCTTGTGTTCCCTCTCTCGTTGTGTCTGTCAAATAAATAAATAAATAAATAAATAAATAAATAAATAAAATCTTTTTAAAAATTAAAAAGAAAGAAGATTAATAAAAAGGATTGGTGTCACATCTGTTGGGCAATCTTGACAATCTTATCATAAGTGATGTTTCCACTGTGCTTCATGTTTTTCTGCTTTGATAGTCAGAGCCAAGTCAGAAGGTACCACTTCACTCTGGGCCTGTCTGTTTCGAATGGTCAGTTTCATGGTCATCCTCAGACCCTTCCCATCCCCCGTTGCTTTGGCCATGTCGTCACCAGCCTTTCTTGGAGACAGACCCAGGGCGCCAATCTTCAGGCCCCGGGCGGACACGGCACCGACTTCCCCACCGGTGCACCTCGGGTATACGACTTTGATCCCCCCACCGGTGCACCTCGGGTATACGACTTTGATCCCCCCCACCGGTGCACCTCGGGTATACGACTTTGATCCCCCCCACCGGTGCACCTCGGGTATACGACTTTGATCTCCTTGAGGTTGAACTTTGGCGGCGTGGTGGAAGCGGCAGGTGTCGGATGAACCCGGACTCCGGCCGACTGAGGAGAGCTGGACCTAGGCCTCCTCCCAGCCAAAAGCCGAAAGGGAATACGTGAAATCTTAGAACACTAACATTTAGGGGTCCCAAGAGAGCCATAAACATAGAGAGAAGCTCGCGCATAAAGAAGTGAAAACACTCCCAGTTACTGAGCAGTGTTCTATGCCTGGCGCTTTCCCTGCACAGTGACGGGAATCCTCGAAACAGCATCCACGGGGAGGTGGCCATAGTCCCATTTTGCGGATGAGGAACCTCTGGAGCAAGGTCACAGAGCTAGAGAATGGCAGAGCCGGCTTTCGAGCCCGGGGTTGGTTCCACACTTCCTTTTATATCGGATAGTCACCTACGCTGAAATTTA
This sequence comes from Ursus arctos, assembly GCF_023065955.2. Taxonomy (NCBI): domain Eukaryota; kingdom Metazoa; phylum Chordata; class Mammalia; order Carnivora; family Ursidae; genus Ursus; species Ursus arctos. Next base: position 63,322,819 of record NW_026622775.1, on the reverse strand, counting down.
CGTTAAGAAATACTGATTTTGTATTGCATGGTGCACGGGGTGTTATACACAACTAATGAATCATCGAACTTTACATCAGAAACCAGGGATGTACTGTATGGTGACTAACATAATATAATAAAAAAACATTAAAATAAAAAGAAATACTGATTTTGGACCCATGAGTGACAAGTCCACATTAAGTTTTAGAGAAACTGAAAAGGTAGCGGAGATGGGCGGATGTAACCTCTTGTTCAACATAAACTCATTTTTGTGCCCCGTGAGTCAAGGTAGCCTGTGGTTGACTCAGTGTGACTCAAAATGACAGTTTTATGTGCTTCTGAGGGAGAACTGGTTGACTAATAGGTAGTTCAGAAACCTTTTACACACAAAGAGCTCAATAATTTCCCACTTTAAAAGTGTCCCTCGCAGTTATCAGGTAACGACTGGCGATGGCTGCTCAAGGAATAGGCATTTATGATGAGTGCTTCAGCGTGAGAAGCTGGACAGAACGACCTCTTGGGACCCTCCCCACGGATGTAATCAAGCTCATCAAAGCTCAGGCTCAGGCGGAGCGCAGGGCGGAGCCCTTCTCTCCTGTTCTGCGCTGTGACGCCACTGTGTGGGAGGAACACACCTCGTCTCTCCAACTGGGAGGGCAGAGACTTGACTTTTCGTTCCTTTCCCAAAGCACTGGGGGCAGAGATGAGCGCGTAGTAGGTACTCAGTAAACACAAACTGAATGATGACTTCGAGATCTTGTAACTCCAGATGCTTGTGCGATGGGGACACTTAAAGCCGGGTCAGAGCAACAGAAGACTCTAAATAACGATCCTTCAGAGACATTGTAAGATGGATGGTAAGGGAGGCTCCTCAGCAAAGCTCCACAGATGACATTTGCCACTCTAGAGTTCCAGAAGTCACTTTGTTACTGTTGTTGTTAAACATGGACTCGAGTAAACAAATAGGTCTCTTTTCTCAACTCTGATTCTATTTTGGTCTCGACCCTGACAACGTGCGATACAGAAATGAGCCTGTCTTTGTCCCTAATAAAAGACATTTCTTGTGTTATAAACACTAATCAGTTTTAGCAGGTTTTAGAGATGTATGACCCAGCATCAACATCTTTGTAACCAAGACTGTGGGACACATCTTTGTGAAGAAGGCACAGTAAAACCGGACCACAGGATCTTCCTCCTACAGTACCTGATGGAATGAACAACCACATTAAAAAGTCAAAACAAAATAAAATACACAAAAAAGTTTAAAAAAAATGATGAGCAGCATTTAAACAAGAAAAAGTGTATTATTTAATTTATTTGTATTTGATCCTAGTTTTATAAAAGTCTTTCTCGTATCCAGTTTAAATATGCACAGAGGACTGCTGGGATGATGTGTACTTTAGTAAAAGGTGAAAGATTTATGCGATCTGAAGAGAAACCAGAGTATCGTGCACTTTAATATTAATCATGATTTATTTCATGTGGTGGTGTTTGGGCTAAAACTTGACTTTTGAATATTCTCTGTTACTTGAATTCTTTGCTATGTATATGCATTATTAAAAAGTCAATAAATATTTTGAATGCAGCATTAGCAACTCTGCAGGGTATTGCAAATCGAAACAATGTCCTCCTGCTCCTGTACTCCTGTATTCACGGCTTAACAATCAGCTTCACTGTTCTCTTACTCTGGAGACTAGTCAATGTTTGCAATTAGTCAATTCTAGCGATAGAATTCCTTATCTCCAGAGATCTGCCCTGCAGCATTGTTGTAGACTGAATGTTTGTGACCCCTTCACCCCCCCATCATATCGTGAAATCCTGACCCCCAAAGTGATGATATTTGGAGCTAAGGCTGTTGAGATGTGATTAGGTCAGAAGATAGAGTCCTCATGAATGGAATTAGTGCCCTTAAAGAACAGACCCCAGAGAGATCCCTTACCTTTCTACCATGTGAAGACACAGTGGGAAGGTGGCCAGCTATGTACCAGGAAGTGGGCTTTCACCAGACACGGAATCTGCTAGCCCTTGATCTTGGATTTCCCAGGCTGTAGAACTGTGAGAAACAAATTTGTGTTGTTTACAAGCCACCCAGTCTACGGTATTTTGTTAGAGCAGCCTGAATGGATTGAGACAGGTGTCCAGTCTGCCTTTAGGTGGACTTCTGGCCACCATTTTCTTTTTTTAAAGATTTATTTATTTATTTGAAAGAAAGAGAGAGCATGTGTATGCAAATGCATGCAAGTGGGGGAGGGGAAGAGGGAGAGAGAATCTCAGGCAGACTCACCGCTGCACACAGAGTCCTAAGCGGGGTTCAGTCTCACCACCTTGAGACCATGACCTGAGCAAAATCAAGAGTCCGATGCTTAACTGACTGAGCCACCCAGGCACCCCTCTGGCCACCATTTTCTTAACGTTGGAGTTTTACATTGCTTCTGCTAAGGATGGCAATTTTAACTTCTCATCACTGTTTTTCTACATAAACCTTTGTTCATAACTCTGATTACTTTTTTTTGTTTTTTTTTAATGATAAAAATGATCACCAGCACATTTGAAGGAGTTCAAACATAATAATGGATCCAAGAATAACACGTTATATTTAAAGACTTATAAATAAAGTGATACACAGACAGTATTTTATTCTATTTTTTTTTCAGGTATCTAAAGAAATATATAAGCAATATATAACTCTGATTACTTTTTAGGATAAAATCATAGAAGTAGGGTCAAGGCATATGACTTTTTTTTAATGCTCATGATCTTATATAGCCAAATTGATTTTCAAAAAGGCTATACTAATTGATGCTTTCACTAGAGGTGTTTATACAAGTGCCTCTTCCATAACTCTCTTACCAGCACTAATCATTTTTTGTTTGACATTTGTGCCCATTTGATAAGCAAAAATGATATTTAATTGCTGCTTTAATTAGCATTTCTATTAGCGAGTTTGACTGTTTTTATATGAGGATTGAATTTTTTAAATTTCAGTGGAATTCTGTAAGTGGGCAGACAACATGATCATATTTGCTTTTTAGGACTAAAATTTGGGCGAGGGTGTTGAAAGTGGGTGGCAGGAGGAGCCCTGATGTCCACCTCAGTGACTGTCCTGCTGGTAGGTGATGAGGGCCTGAATCAGGCAGGGGGGTGGGGCAGGAGATCTAACAGCATTCCACCTCCACCCCTGACTTTCCTTTTAGGCTTCCCGATTCCCTGTTAACATTTTTTTTCACTTTGAAAAATTAGCATAGCGATTACACTTTGACCCAATTAATTTCGTGATGTTTTTAATCTCCTTAAATTTGGGGGAAGTTTTATAATTCTCCTGAGAGATCCATTTCTACCCTTTGCATCTAGAGAATCAATAATTCTGAAAAGAATTTGGCTGCAAGGTGACGTATTTGTTCCCTATGACACCTACGCGGGGAAAAGTGGAAATGGATTCTATAGATCTACGTATGATGAAGAAATACGCTGATCCGCTATTGGCTTTCACCAGTCCTGGTAAGTCTCTTGGCTTTTACCTTAAAGTCCTTGTATGTTACCTTTTTAGAGTAGAGAAATGAAACAGACATAGTCAGGTTTTAGCCAGAGCAAATCCTGATGAAAAAACGACCAGCCCTCTGTCATTCTGAGCTGAATTGTAATTCTTTGTTCTCTGTAGACTTCAGATAAAAGGATTCATGTGGGATGGTAGATAGGACGGTTTTAATTTGGATCAACTGGACTTACTGCTGGATTTTACACTAGCCATGCTGTGAGGCAGGTTCTTTGTTTCCCGCAATTATCAAACTAAGCCTAATTAAACTTGCTTTGCTTTGATGTACTGTAACGTTTTCCATAATTTTATATTCTGAACCATTTTCATAAGTCCTTATTTGAAATCAAGGATAGACTAGGGATTCATTTTATATCTGTCATGTCATGATTTAGTAAGTATCTAATCAGGTTTTAAGACGCTTACTCTTGATCGATATAATTCAATGTTCTTCTTCTTGTGTTTTTGCAATTGGGACCCATGGAATTGTTTTTAAATACAATATGCTAAATACAGTCGATGTATGTAGAAGGAAAGTGCCAACTTTCAATCACACCAATCAAGCATAGATCTTAAACTATACGACATATTCTTCTAGCTTGTAAAATTCAATTGATTTCCCTTTTTGGTGTGTTGCTCCTCGAGGGGACTTAAAAAAACAAAACCAAAAACAGCTCATTTGGCCCAGTTGACTCCGTGTATATTTCTTTTGTGTAGATGTGTTAAATGGGATACTTTGTTGTCTTTTTTCTGTTCACAAGTTGTTCATTTCCCACTTAGTGGAGGTCCATTAGATCTCCTGTGCTTTATGGGTACCAGCGTAGAAGATGTGAACGTTTTTCAAAGCGCATTTTTGTTCACCATCAAATACAAATATTTTAAAAACACATTTACTTCATTCATCTGGTACCATTCTTGGGGTTCTTGTTGCCACGATGCCCTTTGCTGCCTTTCAAAATGGATTTAACTGTTTTTGTTATTTTAGCCTAATTTCTGGTGGCTTTTATCTCATCAGTTGAAATGGGCAAAAGACACAAAACTCAATCAATCGTGTTGCACAGATCCCTCTTTTAGCCCAGACGCAGAGGGGACTTTGCTATGAAGATCCTTTTAAACATTTTTGAACGAAGTGATACCTCTCTCTTCAAGATTTGTCATGAAGAAATATTATTCTTATCTGTTTCTTTGAAAATCAAGAAAACCTAGAGCTAAAATATTATCAATATTAGAAAAACTTTGTATTGCTGAGCACAATTTGGTGTTTTTGAAAACTTTGTGTCACAGTGGAATACATAGAGAAACGTGGGAGCACCGTTCAGTGAATTTTCACAAACTGACCACACCTGTTTAGCCAGGACTCAGAGGGAGAACCTCGCCAGGATCCCAGACTCATGCTCCTGACCAGCTGCTGCTTCCTACAACTCACCCCCGGAATAACCAGTTTCCTGACTTCTAACAACGTAGCTTAGTTCTGCCTGCTTTTGAGCATTATATACCTGAATTATACAGTATGCAGCCTTCGATGGCTGGCTTCTTTCCTTTAACATTTCGTACGCAAGCTTAGTCTGTGTCGTTGAATATAGAATATAGTTGTAGATGTCCACCGCATTGCGTTGTAGTTATCCATTGTATGAGTATACCACAATTTATGTATCCATTTTAGTGTTGAAGGGCAGCTTTATGTGGTGCTGGGGGGTGGTGAGAAGGCAAGGGAAGAGGGGTCAAATGACTACATTTAATTCCTTCTCCAGTATTAGCAGGAATTGTACGCAAGTTAAACAGATTTGGTTCTAACCTCTAAGTGCTTGTTCATTCTAGATAGTAAATACCTGGAGGACAGGGACTAGCTTGGTTTATCTTCCTCCTCCCACTTAGCTCAGTGCCTCCTACAAAGGCACTCAAATGGAGGTTGATAGGATTCAAAACAGCTTGCCCCAGCAGAGAAGCAATAAAATGCAATTACGAGGATGTAAAACATGAAACATGAGGAAAATAGTGCAGGAACTTCCAAGAGAAGAGATGGCTAAAGGATAGAGAAAGGGAAAAAAGATATCGCATAAAACAGCATAAGACAATACTTATTCATTTTGCTTTCATGTAAATGAACCTAATTAAATAGAGTTTGTAGGGCATTAGTGAATCATCTGATAAAATGTATACATAAAACAGTGTTGGGTGCCTGGGTGGCTAGGTGGGTTAAGCATCTGTCTTTGGCTCAGGTAATGATCCTGGAGTCCTGGGATCGAGTTCCGAGTTGGTCTCCCTGCTCATCGGGGAGCCTGCTTCTCTCCCCACCTCTCCTCCCAAGCTTGTTCTCTCTCTCTCTGTCTCGCAAAAATAAATAAATGAATAAAAATACTAACACAAAACAAAAACAGTGTTTTCTTGTTCGTTGAACAGTAACCTCCCCTGGTGTCTCATCTGATTATTTTAAATGTATTTTGTTCAGGGGCACCTGGGTGGTGCAGTCCATTAAACGTCCTACTCTTGGTTTTGGCTCAGGTCATGATCTCAGGGTCCTGGGATCGAGTCCCATGTCGGGCTCTACACTGAGTGTGCTTGAGATTCTCTCTCTCCCTCTCTCTGCACCTCCAACTCGTGCTCTCTCTCTCTCTGTAAACAAATAAATAACATCTTAAAAACAAAAAACAAGTGTATTTTGTTCAATTCACATGATTTTTTTTGAGCCCCCAAACAGCAATCAAACTGAATAAACCTGTAATTGTATAAAGTTGACATTCATCACAGCCATGTAAATGTTTGGTATTTCAGCCAATTTTGCTTTTCTAGTTTCTTTTTGTATCAGGCTTCACTGTGGACTCTACACATTCCAGTTGTCGTTATTGTTGTTGTTTTTAGAACACATCGTAACTTCTATTATTTTTTTCATTTCTTTTATCGACTTGATTGAAGTTGCTGTACAGTCTCAATAACCAGTATGCTAACATATGAATAATGGTTGCTATGTCCCAGTAAGGGGTAGTAAGATAATTGTAGAGTTAATACCAGTGCAATAAGTAAATAATTCATTAAAACACACAGTGCCTATTTGGATATATTGCTGCGTTCTACTAGCAAAAGCAACTACTACTTTATTGGAGACTCTCATTTTGATTTGAAATTAAGATGGCCCATTATTCTGGTAGATTCAGGCAGTTAATAATTTGGCTGCTCTAGGAATTGACCTCGAGGGCATGTGAACAAGTGACCGACATGAAAGGAAGGCAGCATGGAATTTGATTTGGTTGACCTCTGAGCTCTCTTTGTGTCGTAGTTTGCTAGAGCTGCCATACAAAGGACAGCAGGTGGTGGCTCCCCCAATGGACATTTGTTTTCTTGCGGTTCTGGAGGCTGGAAGACAAAAATCAAGGTGTCAGCACAGCTGGTTTCTTCTGAGGCTTCTCTCCTTGCTTGTAGATGGCCATCTTCTCCCTGCCTCTTCACATGGCCTTCCCTCTGTGTGTGTCTGTGTCCTTATGTCCTCTTCTTAGAAGCGCAGCAATCAGATTGGATCACACTCTCCCTAATGACCTCATTTAACCATAATCCCCTCTTTAAAGACCCTATCTCCAAATACAGTCATATTCTGAGGAGGATCTGGGGGGCTAGGACTTCAACATACCAGTTTTGGCGGGGAGACCCTTCAGCCTGTAATACTCTGTTGAAGACAATACTTGAAACCGATACGAAATACTCAGATCAGGCACATCTCGTACTCCTACGGCTCTCTCCATGCCGTCACCGCCTGGGTCCTCAGCTGCTTGTTCTGCCTCAGCTGCTACTCTGGCTTCTTCCCTAGGGGGTTGTAAGGGTCCGTCACCTGGAGGTTACCAGTCCCTGGGGCCTACCACACAGCCAGAGTGGCCAGTCACCACCCTGAGTTTCTGTCCTCTTGCTCTCCTATGGGATATGGATGCAATGCTGTGTGGTGGGGCATAGGATTTCATTTCTGGGGCATTAGCCAAAGGGGCTAGAAGATGCAACCCAGAAATTCAGAGCAGTTAAGTCCCCATTGGGGCAAACTTTGACAAACCGAAGGAAATAAGAGTTGAGAAGAAGCTAGGTAGAAGGATTACTGGTTCTTGCTGCTTCCTATGGCTGGTCCCAAGCCATAGTTTCTCTAGATTAGCCTGTCTTGAGACTCTGGCCCAGTGGGTACATCTACTGAGTAGTCAGTTTTTATACCTTCACAGCTTGTAAAGGGGTGGCCGGTGCTGTAACACACAGGGTCCTACAGTGCTGCCCATCCCTCCCAGCCTCATGTCCCTTTTGTCTTACTCTCACTGCTCTGGGACTGCACCTGTCAAGTGAAGCATTAGGACTCAATCCTTGCCTCAGGCTCTGCTTTCTAGGGAATCTGATCCAGGACAATATTTTACCCATTATAGAAATTTCACCCTAATTAGAGGGGTGGGAATAAATTTGAATATAGAGACTATTATTTTTCAATATTTCTTATAGCACATTTGATCACTTTTCTTGAGATCTTATTAGCAAGGGGGAACACAATAAAGCTGTGACAAATTGCAGTGAACATTGACAAATATTGACTCAGTTGCACACCTAGACTCACATAGATTCATCAAGTGGACTCATCTGCTTTGCTAAATAGCTTTTTATTTTAGTTTTTATGAAAAAATGTGTTTGTAAGCTGAACAAGATTATTTCTTAAACGATACCTTTATCTGTGACAAAGAATGTGCTTCTCTTTCTAGCAGATTCCATGTTGCTATCCATGAGATCATGTCATACTGGAGGAACTCTATGAATAAAATTTCTTGAACAATTAAAAAAAAAACCTCATCAGAGGAGCACCTGGGTGGCTCAGTTGGCTCAGTCATGAGTTCAAGCCCTGCACTGGGCTCCATGCTGGGTGTGGAGCCTACTTGAAAAACAATAAATAAATAAAAATTAAATTAAATTAAATTAAATCTTTAAAAAAATCATCAGAAAATTTTATCTTCTTCAAAATCTCAAACATTGAAACATAATGTCTGACTAATTATTTTGTGAAATTACTAAGTAGCATTAATATTTGGCTACTTGAAAGAATTTCCTATAAATTCTGGTTTTCAGAAAGTAATTTTTGAATTCCTCAGATATTTTGTATGTAGTAAAACTAGGTCTGTCTGCTAAATACCCATATGCAAATAAAGTTCACTTGAACTAATGGGTTAGACTTGGGCAAACTTTCTGATGTATTGAGTGGCGTTAATAAATGGGCAGGAAAAACTGTATATCTGAAAAGGGGTTAATATCCAATATGTAAGAGAGGCATACAACTCAATAGCAAAAAACAAACAATACAATTTTAAAAATGGGCAAAGAAACGGAATAGATATTTTTTCACAGAAGGCATACAAATGGCCAACAAATACATGAAAAGGTGTTCAACGTCACTAATCATCAGGGAAATATAAGTGTAAACCACAACGAGATATCACCTCGTACCTGTTAGAATGGCTGTCATCACAAAGAGAGGAGCTAGAAAGTGTTGGTAAGGATGTGGAGAAAAGGGAACCCTTGTGCACAGTTGGTGAGAATGTGAATTGGTACAGCTATTATGGAAAACAGCATGGAGGTTTTAGCTCAAAAGCTAAAAATAGACCTACCGTACAATCCAGCGATCTCATTTCTGGGTATATACTTAAAAGGAAATGAAGTCATCACCTTAAAGAAATACCTATGCTCTTATGTTCATTGCAGCATTATTTGCAATAGCCAAGATATGGAAACAACCTAAGCATATATTGACGGATGAATGGATAAAGAGACTATGGTATGTATATAGAATATTTTTCAGCCTTTTAAAACAATGAAGATCATACCTTTTGTGACAGTGAAACTAAAGGATGCTAAATGTAATAAGCCAGGCACAGAAAGGAAGAAATTATATGATTTCACTGATATGTGGGATCTAAAAGAGTCAAATGAATATAAAGCGGAGAGTAGAATGGTGGTTAGTAGGGTCAACAAGATGGGGGAAATGGGGAGACATTGGTCAAAGGATATAAAGTTGTAGTTATATAGGATGAGTAAGTCTAGGGATCTAATGTACAGCATGGTGACTATAGTTGATAATACTGTGTTGAATACTGGAAATTTGCTAAGAGAACAGATTTTGGGCGCTCTCACTACAAACAAAAATATGGCAACTATGTAAGGAGATACATTCATTAGCTTGACTGTACTAATCATTTCACCATATAGATGTATATCAAATCGTCATGTTTTACACCTTCAATGTATACAATTTTTATTTAAAAAATGGACAGAAAATAGAATTTCCAAATTCATGACAGATGTAAATATCCAGAATTCAAGAATGAGAAGTTAGAATCCCTGGGAATTTCCAGGATTTCCCAAAGTCATGCCTTTTTTTGTAATTTTTAGTACTTTATTTATGAGTTTAAAACTAATGAGTGACCATAATAACAAATAGTGAATTACTGTGATGGTGTTATACACAGGTTTTCTATACAGAAAAATCTACCCCATGTAATAAATGCCTAGTTTATATAAACTGATATATTATGAAAAGATTATACATTTCAACAACAGGCAAAACAATGTTTTCTTTTTTCTTTTTTTTTTTTAAAGATTTTTTTTTTATTTATTTGACAGAGATAGAGACAGCCAGCGAGAGAGGGAACACAAGCAGGGGGAGTGGGAGAGGAAGAAGCAAGCTCATAGCAGAGGAGCCTGATGTGGGGTTCGATCCCATAACGCCGGGATCACGCCCTGAGCCGAAGGCAGACGCTTAACAATGCTGCCACCCAGGCGCCCAAAACAATGTTTTCTTGATATAAACATTTGATAATAAAAAAACACCAAAAGAAGGGACCATTAACACCAAATAAAGGCCAAATGAAAATCCCTCAAAATTTGAAAGAAAACACAAATATTTCATATTTAGAAGTTGTCATTCTAAAAGTAAAATTTTAAGGCACAATAAACATTAATTTTCCTTTCCAATATTTTTGATCTCTGTTTTGGGACCAATACTTCAGATGTAGAGAAATGTCTTTCATTTCAAATCGATACTGGTAGAATTGTTAAGGGCGCATCCAAAGCCTCTCCAGGTTGGATATCAGGGTCTGTGCTGCTTCATTTAAACACATTTCCTTTTTTAATGTTAAAAATAATTTGTTGTTCCCTGTTTTGGTTTTGCTATTGAAGTCAATATTGCTTGGGGCGCCTGGGTGGCTCAGTCAGTTAAACAACTGACTCTTGATTTCGGCTCAGGTCATGATCTCAGGGTTGTGAGATCGAGCCCTGTGTCAGGCTCTGGCCTCAGTGCAAAGTCTGCTTGAGATTCTCTCTATCACTCTGCCCCTCCCCTCGCCTGTGCTCTCTCTAAATAAATGAATAAATAGGGGCACCTAGGTGGCTCAGTCGGTTAGGCATCTGCCTTTGGCTCAGGTCGTGACCCTGGCATCCTGGGATCAAGCCCCACATAGGGCTCCTTGCTCAGCGGGGAGCCTGCTTCTCCCTCTTCCCCCTGCTCTCTCTTGCTCTCTCTCTCTCTCTGTCAAATAAATAAAATCTTTTAAAAAATAAATACATAAATAAATAGATAAATGAAATCTTTTAAAAGAAGAAATCAATACTGCTTCTGCTAATTCAGATTTGAGATCAATTTCTAATTTCATATTGAAGCATTCTGTGACAAGTTTCACATCTTATTCTCTGCATTTTTTTTAAAAGATTTTATTTATTTATTCGACAGAGAGAGAGACAGCCAGCGAGAGAGGGAACACAAGCAGGGGGAGTGGGAGAGGAAGAAGCAGGCTCATAGCAGAAGAGCCTGATGTGGGGCTCGATCCCATAACGCCAGGATCACGCCCTGAGCCAAAGGCAGACACTTAACCGCTGTGCCACCCAGGTGCCCCTTCTCTGCATTTTTTTTTTTTTGGTAAAATATTTATAAAAAACTATAGTCTGTAGATAATATTCGAACACTGGAAACCCCTGGTAAATATTATTGGGTAGTATTTCAATAGCATAACATTTGAGTACCCTAGTAAATTTAATAGCACTACCCAGAATCACGTGTTGGCATTGCCAACTTAAGGACTTATTTGGCTTCCAAAACTTGTTATTTCTTAGAACGTCACTTATAGGATTTTTATACATATTCAAACTTAGTAATATCAATTTTATTTGCAAGAATGATTTACCTATCGTTAAGAGCAGACTGGCCCCATAAACACACATTGACAGCAAGGCAACTATGAGCAAGACCGTTTGGTGTTGTGATTGCTTTCCTACTTCATGTCCTCTTCCTGGTTCTCAGACATGTCAACCTTATCATGGAATCCACTTGTCAGCATGTCCTTCTACTTTTAACTTGGTGCCAATGGATTCCTTTGAACCCAGACTGTTTGATGATTGTTAAGCATCAATTCTCACAGGAGAATTACCATTTTTCTTGACTTTCTGACTGATTTTCCTTGGAATTCAGGAAAGTGTAAATTCCCAAGAAATTCCAGGAAGGAATTCCTGTATGAAAACACTAACAAGAGATGCTGGCCTTCAATAAAGTAGTTCTTTATTGCTACAGTGGTGGCTAGTCCCACTGTGTATCTAGGAGCTGTTAGAGGTCCAACCTGAGTCTACCCTGGGAAGCAAGCACACCTAGGTTTACCCAGAGGCCTCGTGAGATGGGCCTGCCAGAGACCAATATTTTTTTTTGGCTTATCTTGTTGTACATATTTTATTTTTTACTGTGCTTAAATACACAAGAACATAAGGTTTACCATTTCAACCATTTTTAAGGGTTTAGCTCAGTGGCATTAAGCACATTCACGTTACTGTGCGACCACCCGTCTCCAGAACATTGTCATCACCCCAAACTGAGACTCTGTACCCATTGAACACTAACTGCTCATTGTCCTCCACCCTTAATCCCTGCCTACCCCCGTTCTACTTTCTGTCTCCATAGATTGACTATTCTAGGTGCCTCCTGTAAATGGAGTCATACAATATTTGTCCTTTTGTATCTGGCTTATCTCACTTAGAATAACATTTTCAGAGTCCATCTATGTTACAGGATGTGTCAACAGAGGCCAATTTTTAAAGGGCTCTAAAATATTCTCAGGAATATTTTATTCCTGAGGAGGCAAGGAAGGCAAGCACAATGGCTGGGCCTTAGAACAATACCTTAGTAGTCAGAGTGCTGGGATGCTTCTGAGTACGATTGGAAACTGCTCCTGAGAGTAGTTCTCTAACTCAGCTTCTTTGGACGCTGAGTCCCGTGGAGAGAAGGGGCTGAAGTAAGAGCACAGGGGAAGGCTTTCATTGTAAGCTCTGTGGGCAGGAAGCTCTATAACATTGTAGGACCAGTAGCAGGAGGTGGGGCTGGCATTTCATGAGCATCAAGAGACAGTACACGTGGTATTGGCATTCATGTTCTCTGAGTGGGCCCCATGGATAGAGGCAGTAGAGAGATATTAGCTTCATATGGGCTCATAAGTAGTGAGGGCTGGGTAGCAGATATCATTACTGGATCAGAAAAACATGAAAATGGTAGATACTCCATTGGTATTGGGAGAATTTACCCATTAGCATATATGATACATCTTCTGGAAACTCCTAGAATTGGAGGGTGAGAGAGGCATTGGAAGTTGAGAGAAAGAGACAAATGAAATATTACTGTGTGATCACTGATAACTCTGAGGCTGAGTTAGCTTAAGAAAATTGGTGTCACCATAGCAATGTATGACTCAAGAAACTGAAAAGAACAAAACCATGCATAATGAATGATTATGACCCTCGGCATACAGGGCTCTTCTCTCCCTTTACGAACAGAACAAAAGATTTTTTTAAAAAAGATTTCATTTATTTGTCAGAGAGAGAGAGAGGGAGAATGAGCACAAGCAGGGGGAGTGACAGGCAGAGGGAGAAGCAGGTTCCGCGCCAAGGAAGGAGCCCGATGCGGGACTTGATCCCAGGACCCTGGGATCATGACCTGAGCTGAAGGCAGACGCTTAAACTACTGAGCCACCCAGGTGTCCCCACAAGATTTTAATTAGCAAGTGGCTGACCATCTCTTTGGTCACAAGTGGTGGATATAGAAATGCTAGAAGAGTCCACTTATACTTCTTTTTATGACCAGAAGAGATCTATTACTTCCTTTAAGGTTTTTGAGATGGGACTAGCAGGAATTTGAGTCAACTAGAAGTCCCCAATAATCTTGAAAGACTTCTCAGATGAGACTGTGAAATATCCGGGGACATTTGGCCAAGAATTCAAAAAGAGTTGATGCCCATCAAGGATTATGTTGAACAGTCTACCATGTTTTACCCTTAGCCGTAAGAGTCTGTTTCAGAGCACATGGCATAGTCGCTACCTTCTGACTTTGTGCAAACCATTACCAGCATTAACTATTGCTTAGTGTGAGCAAGGTTGCTAGGGAAATGTTTCTAGGAATGATAGTGTGATTGCCTCATACAAGGTGATATATAAGTAGTCACGCTGAAGTCTTGTGTATGGTTCTATCTCCTTAATCAGTTTCTCTTAAGACATTCACCAATATAGCATTCCTTCCCATTAATCCTTCAGGCTTGATCAACATGGAAAACAAGATGACCTATGGAGGTGACACATTATAAGCTGGGGTATTCAATAGTACATGATTCACGCCATTCATATTCATAATACTGTAGACAGGCATATAGATCTAAGTACCAAGCAAATATTCCATCGCTGCATGTGTAACCCACACGTGTAAGAAGACATGAAAGAGTAAAGTAGTTAAACCCCATGGGGCAGCAGGCGGCTGCTTTTAACTCTAGCAGCAGTGAGGGCAGGGGGTGGGGCGGTGAGTGAGGGAAGTTTCATGGTGGAAGACAGGGCGTAATCATGGAAAAACTGGCTGCTGCGTGAGGAGGGAGTCTTTCAGGCTGCACTTGGAATTAAAAGCTATTACACCATCTGTAATAGGACGTGCGGGGGCTGGGCAGAGTGAGGGCCAGTAATAGAGTCCTTTGGCGTTGGAGGAGAATTACCTCCACTGCATTTCCTGCATTTCTTGGTTTTTTGAAAGGCAAACAGAGAAATCACTAGAGCAATAAAAATGCTCTTCGTGTTTTTGAGGCACAAATAGGGAGAGTGATTTTTGAGCCATTGCAGATAGCCACTGGGTGCACTTCAAAACCAAAAAGCAAATGGACTCTTGTGGGACCCACGGGGAAAGCAGGTGTCTGGGCAATGCTGTCCACACAGCTGCCCCACCCAGACCTATGCAAGTCATGCTAGACCCCTTCGGTTTCTTCCTCTCACCTTTAAGTGGATTGTTTCCAGTTTTTTCTCTTAAGAACTGTGTCGCTATGGGCATGTTATACTCCTGGTGCATCTGTGCAAAAATTTCTATAAGATACCACGAAACTGTTTTTGAAAGTGATTGGACCAACATAAAAATGAAACACAATGTATGAATCTTGAATTGGGGAAAAATGTAAAAGATAGACTTGGGACAATTGGGGAAATTTGAATATGAATATTGGGTGATACTGTGGACTTATTGTTATTTTTTAAAATGTGAATGATATTAGAGTTACATAAGAAAATGTCCTTTCCTTAGTCTTTCTTTTTTTTATTTTTTAAACTTAATTAATTAAGAATTTATTTTTTTAAAGTAGGCTCCACCCCCAGCATGGAGCCCAACATAGGGGCTCATACCCATAACTGTGAGATTGAGACCTGAGCTGAGATCAAGAGTCAGACGTTTAATTGACTGAACAATCCAGGTGCCCCCGGCCCCCATCTTAAGAGTATTTAAGAATAAAATGCAAAGATATTTATGGTTCATTTTCAAATGGCTCAGTGAAACAGTATATATGGAGATACAGAGAAAGAGAAGAGAGAGAGAGACAGGAAGCGAATGTGGCAGAATTGTTGATTGATCATATTTATGTGTGTTTGAAATTTTTCAGAGTTGTGAGAAGAAAAGATGGTTGAAACTGAGTTTAGTTAGGAAAACAGAAACCACTCTAGGTATTTCAAAGACAGAGACTTGAATATAAGGAATTGGTTTCAAAGGCATCAGGAGGGGTGGAAGAGCAAAAGGAAGGAGGCGGGGCTGGAGGACCAAAAAGGGAGAATCGTTGATTCCCAGAATCAGAAGGTGCCAGAGCCTTGGGGCTCAGCCCCCAAGCCTTTGCTGGCTGCACTGAGACACTATTCTAGTTGGTTCTGGATCCACTGGAGAGACACTACCTCAAACAGGGCTAGAACACCGCCCTTCCATTGCCACTCCAGTTTCATGGGTAACTGCCATCAGGGTCAGAGCTGGAAACAAAAGCTTCCCTCTTCCTTCCACCTTCTCATCTCCACCTTGCACTGGCAAAGCCTCACGAGAAGCCAGCAGGCAAGGGATCCTGGGAAATGTATTTTGCAGAGGGAATCATACGGGTCCAGAGCACAGCCTAGAAAGAGGATATGGCATTCAGAGGCATTGGGTAGAAATGGGCACACACTCCCACCAATGGTAAACAAGAGTTCCCTCTGCACCACGTCTTTGCTACCATTTGGTATTGTCTGACTTTGAAATTTTTAATCCGGTAGTTTTAATATGCATATTTACCCATCCTTCACAGCAAGCTTTCGTGTTTCTTCCTTGGAGAAGTTATCTCTGACCCTAATCAACTTCTCCTGCTATCCTCTCTGTATTCTGTACTTCTCCTGAATTACACTCCTCCCAATTAATAACTACATGTTCGTTTGTGAGATTATTTGATTAATATCAGTCTACTCCGTCATTGTGTAAATTCTACCAGGTGGGATGCAGCTCTTATTTTCTGCTGAATTTCTAGTACTCAGTGCATTGCCAGACACATAATAGGTACTCAGTTTACATACTGAATACATGGATGAAGAAGGATCAGATATGACTACCAATCCTGTGTGATACAAGAAGAGGGCCTGGATTGGACTGAGAAGAGGAACACCCACCAGGCACAGCTGGGCGAGGGCTACATCAGTCACTGAGGGGCTAGCGGTTAATGTCAGAACCCCAAGGAGTTGTGCCATTTTTCATCATTTGTTCTGTATATTTTATAATTTGTTGTAAATATCAATTGTTCACAAATTGCATGTGATTCCCTCTGAGGTCATGATTCATTCACAATCAATGGGTTTTGAAATTCAGGGTAAAAAGAAGGCCTCTAAATAGAGTTTGGTAGAAAGAGTAGCTAAACTAATTGGAGCCACACGAATGGTAACCAACAATCCTAAAGAATTTCTGAAGACTTGGGAATTTCGGTGCTAAAACCACGAAACTCCTGGGAAAACCCAGGGTTGGACTGGTCAGCCTAGCTAAATACCATTTGCAGTTACTACCCTGGGCCCCTGCTGGGAAGCCCTGAAAGCATCAACCTTTAAAGGACAGGATCTAACCTTGTAGGAATGCATTGATTCTTACACCAGATTGATGACAGCATCAGAGCTGTTAGTTAATTTTACGGGGCCTGTGTTCACAGGCCTAGGTTTGTGCATGTGTGCATTTTGGAGGGATTTTTACTTATTGTTTGTATTTTCTAATATTCATGCCTGATGTGACTGGACCAATCAATAATTTCCAGTGGATAATGTTGAATATGTTAAGGGAAAAATAAAAACTCTAAAGAAAGAAACAAGGACAATGGTAAAAGTACAGCCACAGGAGTGGTGAAGCTTTTGGTCAATTTGGGCATGGGTGACCCTGTCGTTGTGTAGTGAGCTATGGGCAGTGGACAGATCTGTCATTTAGAAGCCACGCCCATCTGTCACACCAGAAAAGGGAGCTATTGCTTATGAGACACAACACCTGTGTTCATCAACATAGACTGTCATGGACCAAGAAGTCAGGAACTGAGTTTCCAGAAGGCATCTTCAGGCTGTAGAGTCAACCTCGTGAACGCCAGTTCCATTGGATGATGAAGTGGCTCAGTAATGGCTTCATTTTGTTGGGGGGTTAATTCGAGGGCTTTGGAAAATAATTTTGTGACGTCGTATTTATGGATTGTATAGAACATCCAGTTGATTCCATGGATGACCATTTAGTGGTGTCAAGGCAAATACTGCAGTGTTGTGAAGCCTCTCTCTTCTTCATGAGGCTCTCTCCTCCACTGACTTCTGTTGATACCCCTCCCTCTTGGTTTTAGTTCTGCTTCTCTGGTTGCCCTTCCTTCCTTCCACCCTTCTTCCCTTCTTAAATTTCTTTATCGTATATATATATTTTATTGTAGTAAAAAACACATAACGTGAGATCTACCCTCTTGATAAAACAATGCCGTACTGCAGATCTCTAGAACTTTTCTGTCTTGCATGGCTGAAACTCTATACCCATTGGACACAGTTCTCCATTTCCCCTTCCCGCAAGCCCTTGGCAACCACCATTCTGCTTTCTGTTTTCTGACTGCTCTTTCTCGTCCTTTGGGCTCCTTTTAATCCCAAGGGGCCTATCCTTGTCGTCAGGGCCATCGTGTCCCTGCTAGTTCTCTCCTCACTGAACACACTCTTCCCAGGGTGACCTCATCATAGTATCATTTCTAATAGCAAAAACATGATTTTGAAAGAACTCCATGGTTCAACAGTACAGGATTGGATAAATATGGGTTATTATTTAAGTGGAATACTATGCACCATTTGATGAAAATTGTATTGTACAGGTACATTTATTGACATAGAGAGATGGTCACAGTATTGCTTAGTTAATAAACCATGTTATAGCATTGCATGTATAATGTGATCCCACTTGTATAAAAAATAGGTAAATATACAGTGACACTTGAATGAATGTTCACCAAAAATATTAACAGTATTTATCTCTGTTTGGCAGGCTAATGCATGATTTAAGCATTATTTCTGCTTGTCAGCAAACTCTAGTTTTTCTACAAGGAACATATATTTCTAGTGTAATGGAAAAGAAATATATGTTGTATGAAAAAATTCTCTTAGGATCTGAATCCCAGTCAGCCAGTTGACTGCATAAAACTCTGCAATAAATATTTAACCAATCATTTCAGGTGCAGAGTCAGCTCTGCTCAGGGAAGGAGGCCATGTCAGTGACTTACCGGTCCTTCTTAATGACAAATTTTTCTTGTTTTAATAGAAGCCCACTTTTTTTTCCCTGAGAACTCATTGTGCTATGGAGCAGTAATCAACAGATAAGGAATGATCAGGCCTTGAACACGGTGTTATTTTATTGTTCCAACTATGGTAAGAGCCACCCTCGCTGCAAAGCGGGAATGCGATCAACCCATTGCATTAATCAACTCCAAAGACACCAAAGCACTCACTTTGAACTGCTTGTCTAGCCCCTGGACATATGTAACAGGCACCAGAGCTTAAACATCGAGGTGAATATTCTTTCTTTTTTTAAAGATTTATGTATTTATTTGAGAGAGAGAGACTGCATGAGTGTGGGAGGGACAGAGGGAGAGGGAGAGAAAATCTCAAGCGGACTGAGTGCAGAGCCCGCCATGGGGCTCAATCCCAACACCCTGAGATCATGACCAGAGCCGAAACCAAGAGTCGAACACTTGACTGAGTCATCCAGGCGCCCCTAGATGAATGTTTTTGAAGTTACAGCTTCAATTAGATTGTTATTCAAAATCTTTTTGGAAGTCCTTTTTGATCAATAATAATGGCTATCCTTTGGTAAGCACTGGCTGTATGTGACTGCTTTACATGCATTATCTCATTTAAACCACCTTATAAAATTAGTGGCATTCTGATTTTATAGAGGAGACTGGCATGGAGAGGTCAAGCCACTTGCTGAGGTCATTTAGTAAGTTGCAAAGCAGATTTCAGACCCCTTCTGCCTGGCTCCAACTCTGTGTTGGAAACTTGTCTCTGCTGTGTCCAGATCCACACTGAAAACCCATCCTGTATCTTTATAGGCAGCCATGTTTCCGACCAAAAACATTAAATGCCTAGTTCCATCATCTGCCTTATCCTGCAGGTTTTACTCAGAACGACTTCAGAGTTGAAGATTAGCCACCAGAGGTAACACTTAAAAGAATGTCCTTCAGGTTCTGAAGCCCCGAATCTTCAAAGAAGTGTTCCCCAAATGAAATAAGGAACAGAAAATCATCACAACTGCTCTTTAACCGTCCAAGGGATGGCTGTGAAGAACATCACCCATTTGAACAAGTGATTCCAAGTCTTCTGGTGAAAAGCAATCAGTTGTGTTCTTTAAAATTCTGTGACTTTGAGGGTCTGAGTGGGATTCTTTAGAAATCCATGGCTTTCAGTCAGAGACACTGGGCTCCATCCCTTAGCAGCTATGTGATCTTGGGCTTGTCACTTAACCTTTTTGAGTCTCAATTTCCCCATCTTTGAGGGGAGTCTTATACCAACTTCATTAAGTTGTTTTGAGGATGAATGATTGGGGACCCAGTCTCTCACCTGGTCTATGGTCATTCTTCATAGGGTATGAGCTCTGAGAGTTCCTTGTGCTATAAAGTAGTTTTGATCTTTACATGGCTGATTAACTCACAGAGGTAGTATCTTTTAGTGCAAGTTTTATACATGAAATGAGGTGCCAAGTTAACAGCCCAGGAAAACAGAAGGCTTATGTTTTTCCGCATAATAAACTGTGAAGAAATGAGCTGGGCCAGCTTTCCAGCCTCGCTATGAGCGCGGTGTGCCTATAAACCACACCATGTACACACCAAGTCTTCTCTGAGACACTGGGTCCCTCTGACTGAGGAGTGGAATGCTATGATGATCCAGAAATTTTCTAGAACTTGTAGCTAAGCTCTAGAAGAGCCCGGTTTGTTCAGTGCAGCACTTGCAGGGAAATCTTGTTATGTGCCCGACACTGGGTATTGGGGGTTCAGAAGTAAGACCACCCCCCACCAGGCTTCTGTCTTGGGCGTTGACAGAAGCACGAGCCGATCACTCTAATAGCCCACGGCAGAGCCAGGAGTGAAGTTTTCCCGGGGTGCTCTGGGAGCCCAGAGGGGAGATGTTCACCTTCTCCCCTTACAGAAGCCTGGGACTGACATATTTCAATATTATCAAGAGCAATACAAGCTCCAGTGGGGCTCCCAAGTGGGCTTCAAGAATATAACAGACATAGTACAGGGAGCAAAAGACTCTCCAGGAGTTAGTCCGTTCCCATCTCCCACCTGGATGTCAAAGGAATTGCTTAGTCCACACAGGGCTGGGGCACAGCTTTGGGCAACTTATGAATAGAATAAGTGCTTCACTTGCTCTGGCTCAGGACCTGCTATAAACAGACATCGAGGGGAAAAGTGAGCGAGATGTTGCCTGATGGCCAGTCTAGCGCAGTGGATTCATTCCCTAGGGCCACCGTGACAAATGACCACACGCTGGATGGCTTGAAATAGCAGACATTTATTCCTCACAGTTCTGGAGGCTAGAAGTCCCAAATCAAGATGTCAGTAGGGCCATGCTCCGTCTGAAATGCTGGGTAGAATTCTCCTTGCCCCTTCTTAGCTTCTAGTTGTGGCCAGCAACCGTTCCCCTTCCTTGGCTGACAGCTGTATCATTCCAGCCTGCCTCCACCATTACATGGCATTCTCCCTGTGTCTTTGTGTCGTCTTTCCACGAGGACACCAGTCACACTGGATCAAGAGCATGACCTACTCCAGTATGACCTCATCTTAACTAGGTATATCTGCAACACTCTATTTCTGAAGGAGGTCACATTCTGAAGGACTGGGGACTAGGACCTCAGCATATCTTTTGGGGAACACAATTCAACCCATAACAGGGAGACAAGGTGACCACACCAATGTGAGGGCATGTCGGCACTCCTCCAAGTCCCTCCTTCCCCCTTCCCTCTGTGTGTCCCTTCTCAGCTTCCGTGTGCCTGCAAGTGCTCTGCCTGCCTGGGAGTTCACATCCTTCAGAGCAGCCCTTAACCTCTTGCCCAAGAGGAACAAATTTAGGTATAATTTAGACTCCAAAGCTCCCCGGGGTTGAGGCTGAGCCTGGGCCTTTTCTCCTTATTTGGCTTCTTCTCCTTTCCTCTCCTATTGGCACCCCCTCCATTCCCTTCCTTAATAAATCCTTGTACCTGAGTCCTCATCTAGGGGTCTGCTTTTGGAGATGATAGCAAATAACTGTAATACAAGGCAAAATAGAACAAGGGCAGACAAAGTACACGGGGACTTCAGAGGAGGAACTGGAAGAGCCTACTTGGATGAAAGAATCGGGAGACTGGCTGGCAAGTGATAGCCTTAATAAAAAAAAGGTGGAGGAAGAGGGAGCATGAAGGGGATTATAAACTTTTCAGAAGAGACACAGCCGACTGTGAGGCTAACATGGCATCCACCATCCCCTAGCATTTGGAAGAGTCACTGAACAGTTTCCAATGATCTCTCCAGATGCACATCTCCGGTCCCACTCTGGGAAGCCGGAAGAGAGAATATAAGGAGCTGGGGATTTTCCTGTCTTTTTCTGGGGGACAGTTTCCTAAACCTGTCCTGTTGGGACACATCATACTGTACGGTGAAAGGAGCGTGGGAGGCACCTGGGTGGCTCAGTCGTTAAGCGTCTGCCTTTGGCTCAGATCATGATCCCACGGTCCTGGGATTGAGCCCCGCATCGGGCTCCTCTGCTGGGAGACTGCTTCTTCCTCTCCACTCCCCCTGCTTGTGTTCCCTCTCTCGCTGGCTGTCTCTCTTTGTCAAAGAAATAAATAAAATCTTTAATAAAAAAAAAAAAAGAAAGGAGCGTGGATGTAGAGATGGAAAGGCCTGGGATCCTGCCTCACTCCCATGTGCTGCTTACCTCTTGGGCCTATGTCTTGCATTAGTGAAATGAGATGGTGGGGCCACCCACCTTCGGTCACGTTCTGTGAGTTTTGGTGAACTCCATTCCCATGACTGAGCTGGGCCTCAGCAGGAGCTGCAGAAACATTGCAGTGTATATAGTCTTTGTGTCGAGTGGAGAGCATTGTGCCTCTCTTTGAAAAGTGATGATGTTTTATCAAGTTTGTCTTCCAACTCTTACGCCCCCCACCCCCAGCTTTTGGTAACTTCTCTCTAATCTCCTCCAGTTGGAACCAAGAAGAATAATATAGAATCGTTAATCAACTGTGAATTACTCTTTAGGGTGAAGGAGTTTAGGTTAATTTATTACCTATCCTAAACATTCGGAAGTAAAACCTTCTGACTGTGACTCCTCTTAAAGGAATTGAAAGCACCCACAAGCAGGTAGGAATGTTCTTTGTTTCAATTCTGGAGATGAGCCATTGTTTCTAAAAATCACACTTTGATGAGCATCAGAGGAGCCTGAAGTTACACCTGACGCAAGCTTCCTGGGACAGCTGGAGTTAGGTGGGGTGGGATGGCCTCCATCTACCCCCTCTTCTCCCGACAGAGCTGAGTTGCTATATTTGGGGGGGGGATCTGGGGTCCAGACACCTGTGCTTGGGATGGCTGGGCAGCCCTCTCTCTCTGAAGCCTCCCTTACCAAGTCCCGGCTCTTTGCCTGAGCTTAGGGGCAGGCCCTGTCGTTTTTCACCATCTCTAGACTCTCTGATTCTGGAAACGCAAACAGAGCCTTTCTGGAAGTGGTCTCTCTCCCTCCATGCTACTGAAGTTGGGTAAGAGTGCTCTTGATTTCTGGGGAGGCCACCCTCATAGTCTCGTGGTTCCAAGTGTCTGCTGTCCCAAGTCCCCTGCTCCTCAGGACGCCACAGACAGGAAGCAGAGAGCAGCTCATTGCTGTTTATGGACAGCTCAGGTGAGAGGGAGGCTGTGGGAGGTACAGAAAGAGCCTTAGTTCTGAGCAGTCAGGAGACTACTTTTGTGGGAGCCGAATCCTGTACCTCATGTGAGAAAAGGTTCTCAATATTGATACTGACAGTAGTCACAATAAAGGAAGGAGATGACGATTGTAAACATGTGTGCTACCTGGAAAACTCAGCCTACTCATGGCCATTTACATTGGTATCATTCCAGTTACACCAAATTGCCCATAATACTTATAATAATATGTGTATTTTTAAGTGTTTTGGATAATGTGATTTATACTTAACTCTCTCTATATATACTCAGCTTTCTGTTGCTATTTAATTTCCTCCCCTTGCTTCGTTGAAGTATAATACATATAATACCATTCCCCAACATTTTGGTCACCCCAAAATGTTTCCTTCTGCCCTGTTGTGGTCAAGCCACTTACTCAATCCCTGGCCTAAGTGACCATGATCTGCTTTCTGTCCCAATAATTCACCTTTTCTAGAATTTCATAAAATTAGGATCATACAATATTCAGTCCTTGTGTCTCATTTTATTTAGTGGAAAGTTTTGGAGACTCACCCATGTTCTACGATTTAATATTTTGTTCCTCTTTATTGC
The DNA here is from genome assembly GCF_023065955.2 of Ursus arctos. Taxonomy (NCBI): domain Eukaryota; kingdom Metazoa; phylum Chordata; class Mammalia; order Carnivora; family Ursidae; genus Ursus; species Ursus arctos. The sequence continues at coordinate 63,298,988 of NW_026622775.1, read as the reverse complement.
TAAGTAGTAGTCCATTTCCTGGATGTATCACAATGTGTTTTTTAAAATTAAATTCAATTAATTAACATATAGTGTATTATTAGTTTCAGAGGTAATTTAATGATTCATCAGTTGCATATAACAACCAGTGCTCATTCTATCAAGCGCCCCCCTTAATGCCCATCGCGCAGTTACCCCATCCCCCCACTTCCCCTCCAGCAACCCTCAGTTTGTTTCCTAGAGTTAAAGAGTCTCTTATGGTTTGTCTCCCTCTCTGTTTCCGTCTTATTTTCCTTCCCGTCCCCTATGTTCATCTGTTTTATTTCTTAAATTCCACATATGAGTGAAATCATATGATATTTGTCTTTCCCTGACTTGCTTATTTCACTTAGCATAATGTCCTCTAGTTCCATCCACGTCGTTGCAAATGGCAAGATTTCATTCTTTTTGATGGCTGAGTAATATTCCATTGTAGATATACACCACCTCTTCTTTATCCATTCATCTGTAGATGGACATGTGGGCTCTTTCCGTATTTTGACTATTACATCACAATGTATTTAAGCCATGTATCCTCCATTTGGATTGCTTCCAGTTTGGGAGCCAGTATCAGTAAAGCAGATATACACATTCACATACAAATCTTCATGCGGGCACATGCTTTCATTTCTGTTGGGTTAACACAGGGCTGTATTCATGGGTGTGCAACATAGAAAAATACCATAATAGAAAGATCTTGTGCTTGGTTCAATGTTCTCCTTTGTCGTCTTGAGCAGTGGTGCCCTTTTGTAACCCCACCAGCAAAGTCTGAGAGTTCCAGTTGCTCTGCGTCTTCATCAGTTTCTGTTTCTTTCTACCATAGTTATGTCTTCGAACCTTTAAAACTAGAGAAGGGATTGGGATGTTGTGAGAGTCTTAATGCTTACCCATGAACATGCTCCCCACCCTGCCACCCCTCACCATCTCTCCTTTGGACTTTGGCTTCCATGAATTAACAAGAGGCTAAATAAACCCGTGGGGAAACGAATAGCAGAATTCATGGAATCATGAGGTTATACAATCGTGGTGCTCTCTTTGTTCTCAAGCCGATATTGTCATGTTGTCTAATATCTGCACTTTGGGGACTTTAGGCATAGGAATGTTTTCTAAGCAAATAGAGCAAGAGAATTAAACCACTTTTTATCTGTGACCAACAGCAACGCTGAAAAAAGCTAGTTGACTTTTCCTATAAGAATAACGTGTGTTTGCCATAAGGCTGGTTGTCTTTAAATTTAATAAATAAGCATAGAGTTTAAAAGGTAGCTCCCTTTTAAGTTCAACTTCTCCTCCAACAATGTAGCCAGCACCAGACTGTTTACTACATTCGTTGTGACAGACATATTCATTAGAATAAAGACTTCCTGAAATCCAGATATTTTACGTATAATTCTTTGCCCTTATCTAAAAGTCAGTTCCCCTGCTCTAGAAGAAATCAGATTGATCTGACAGACTGTGCTCTTCCAAAAAACCCCCACATTTGCTGCAGTCACGCTGTGATTTTGTAGGCGCTTCCATAAAGCAACCAAAATATAACTTATAAGATGAGCCATTTCTTCATAACAAAAGATGACTATGATATTTTCCTCTATTTCCTGTGATTTCTTTAAATACCATAAAAGAAATATTTCAGTTTCTTAAACATCCTGGTAAATATGACATTCTAGCTTGCACTTTTGGACATGTTTCAAGTACAGCAAGTTGTTATAAAATAATGAAGAATGAATTTAAGAATAGGTAGACCTACATGAAAAAAATGCTAAAATTCACTGAGGAAGAAAGAAAAAAATGAAAAAAAAAATCACTTTCATGGATAGGAAAACTAAAGATGTCTGTTTTCTCCAGCTTATGACATAGATATAAAAAGACTCCAATCAAAACCTCAAAGGATTTTGGGGCAATTGACCAACTTATTCAAAATCTATCAATAAGAATGAATGGGAAGAAGAACTACAACATTTAAAAAAATTAACAAAGAAATACTTACCTCATTAGATGTCAAAATATTTTAGAGAAAGTGCTTGGTCTCACTGAGAAATCTCTATTTTTTATCTGACCATGTGGGGTTTGGTAAAGACAATAATAAATATTTCAGCAGAATTGTGGTACAATCGGTTTATATTTTTCACTTTTGAACATTTCAATAAGGGAAAACTGAACAATAGTTTGTTTCTGGTTGGGCTGGTTTTTCCCCACAAGGGTCAAATTCATTTCAATACTATCCTTGTGTGGATATCATGCCTTCCTTTAGGATGGTCCCCACTGATTTCCTGAAAGTGACAGGGAGCTTTTAATATTAGTAAAGGGGCTCAGTATCTTTCCATTAGTGCATTCCTCATGCACTAGGATGCTAGGATGTTCCAACTGGTTCCAAGAGCAGATGGATACTGAGAGCATTTAAATGATAGAAAAATAAGTGTATTATTGATACCTAGATTAACAGACCGACTTAGTAAATCACTCGAACTGCATCCATAAGCATTCTTCATAATTTCTGGCTTCTCATTTTCATATTAACTGAAATGAATTTCTTTTAAAATACAATGGGTTGGAAGATGAGGGGGGAAAACTGGCTTATTAATGGAAGAGGAAATAATCCCCTCCCCCCAAGAATTTGGTAGCTTTTTAATTTAAAGTTCTGGTAGATGAATAATGGTGATATTTCCCCAGAGTGACCTTGATTGGAATTTCCACCCAGTCTGAGATAGCCAGGAAAAGACAGAAGTCGATTTTGCAGAGCTCCCATTCCTCCCCACTTTCCATCCCTAGTGCTGATCAGGTCCAGGGCTCAATGTTCCAATTAAGGCTGAAGATATCAAGTGACAGCTGGCCTTGGACAAGAATGACTCAGCACTATGACATCAGGTATAGGATGTTAGTGTAGCTAGATACACATTTGGTGGGAACAACTATTTTTGGAACTATCCACAACATCTTCACAAAACCAGACCTTCACCCTGCTCTGGATCTCCCACCCACTCAACCCCAACCTCGTTTCTAGGCACTGGCCTGCAGAATATGTTAGGCTGATGTCTTCCTATGCAGCCTGCCAGGTTATCTGTATATACTCAGGAGGATGTAAGAATGTATATTTAGTCATTTGGCATTTATTTAACACCTCTCTTCCAAATGTGGGGTATTGTAATATCTTGGTCAGGAATAATCTCTTCCTTTCCCATAGCACTGATGCTGATTGGTTCCAAATTTGTATCTCCAGCCCTGACATCTCATCGTATTTCAGACCTGTATATCCTGCTGCCTATGGAACATTGGTTTATTGGCCAGATAGCTGGGAATCATCCTAAACTCCTCTATGTATCTAACCTATTATATCCAAGTCCCAAAGACCTGTTTATTCTAACTGCTAAATATTTCTCAAATCCAGCCCCACTTCTCCATCTTTATTGCCACTAACTTCATTCAGAAACCCTCATAATATCTTGCCTGGAATATATTAGCAGCTGCCTAACTGGCCTTCTAGTTCTTGGTGTGTGTCTTTCAGCCTGATATCCACCATGCTTCCAGGGTAGTCTCCCTAAAATGCAAATGATTACCTCATTGCGCTATTTAAAGTCCTTCAGTGGCCCCATTAGCAGCGGGGCTAAAGACCCATCTCCCGAGCAGCCTATGTGGCACCCTCGGGAGTGGGCACTTGCTTCCTTCCCCAGCTGCAGTGCACAACACTGCCCGTTCACAATGGCTTTTGTGGCCGTACCAATGCCGAAGCCCAAATAAACCTTGTGTTTTTAACTTTGCACTGCTGCACAGGTCTCCAGGAATTGGAATGGCTTTACCCCTGTCTCTATCTGGTGAACTCCTATCCACTCTTCCACATTCCGCTCAAATCGAACAGCATCTCAGGAACCTTCTCTGACCTTGCCGGCAGAATGTGCTCCAACGACACTTTGTCGTTCAGCGGAAATGAGATAGAGCTAGAAGGGCACACCTGCAGCCTGGCAAGCAGGCTCCTCTTTGCTGTCTTACCTCCTCTAAAAGCTGGGGGTAGAGGTGGTGTTTGGCTAAGTTAGGTGAACCCCTGGAGCTCATCTACTGCCCCTGGGGTCCCGGGGTCTGCCACTGTGATCTAATTTAGGGTAACACGGCCTGGAGAGCTGTGCATTACACAAAGATATGAATATTCTTGGCTTTTGCAGAAGGTAGGACACAAACATTCACAATACACATACAAGCCCATTATTTTCTTCATCATTGTTTTGAGCTGATTCCAGAAAAGAATTTTGATTTTCTTTTCTGGTGTTTTGCCTCCTCTGTGAGGGAATAGAGCTCATTCCCTGGTGTTCAGTGTGGGATAAAGGATCCGCTGTCAGGGTTCTCCCCATCTCCAGCTCAGCAAGTTTATTATCATACTTACTCTGTTGTATTTGTCCATACATTACTTTGCCTGTATTCCCTGTAGTCCGGGCCTCTTGCATTGGTTTTTATATCCCAGGCATACTGCTTGGCACATCGTGGGTGGTCAAGAAAGCTTGTTGTAACGCATAGTTATAATAAAATAATATAGTTTTTCTTATTCCATCCTTCATAGGCTTTACTATGTTGCTCTTGATATTAAAGTAGCCCTGAGGTTAGAATTATGAAGATTTCTCTTGGATTTTTAACATGTACATATTACCTAGGTAGCCCTTCATTGTACCACATCTTGTAAGACACGCAAGAAGAAAATGACAGTCCTGAGGTTTGCTGGGGCGAGCGGGATAATTCCATGTTTGGCCATTAGCTGATGTTGCAGTTACAAGTGAAAGCCACCAGATGGCTTAAGGAAATGAATTTATTTCCAATCGAGGTTTTTAAGCTTAGAAATCTGGGACCACGAAAAGCCTGAGTGGAGGGAGATCAAAAGGCTCTCTGTAATAAATCCCAAATAACCAACAAAAACCCACTGACTAGTATCACCTGATACAGAAATGGGTTAGTAGAGGTTTTGCAACCTTCAAAGTGAAAACACTAACCTGTGTTATCTGTCCAGTGTCTACATGCTGAAGAATTACAGAATAATTACTGAAATTCAGTTCAATTCCACAAATATTTATTGAGTGCCTAAATTCCAATTAAATCTTATGAAAGGCTTATTGGAGCATATGTCACACAGAGCGTAGCTTACTAAACATGGGAAAACGTACGGTTGACTAGAAGTAGAGATGGATGTCTTTTTTCTCACTGTGCACACTGGTGCTCGTTATGTTTCAGGGAGAAATGCTGGTGGAAAAATAATTATGACCTAGAAAAATTTTGCATACTATCTACAGGCCGAATAGGTACAAGACAAAACAAAACAAGCAAAAATCTAAATGACTACAGTATTTATTAAACAAAATGCATTGTATATGGTATTTGTATATCAAAACCAGAGTTGAAATTAGACTAGATTAAAACATTTTAATGAGGTAATTAAAAATAAACCCATTAAAAAAATAAACCCATACATAAAAATATCTGGGAGGATATACACCATTGGTAGAAGATGTTTAAGTCGTTCTTTTACTGTATACTCCAGATGCTCTGTACTGTGTGAAATTTTTGGAATAAGCACATGTTTATTTATAATTTTGAAATGTAAAAATTGAAATATCAACCCAGTTAAAGATAATTCTATCCACTTATTTGACAAATATACCACGGGGTAGACACTGTGAAGGAAGCATAGCTTAAAGATAGAGTCGTGAGTTAGAGATCCGAATTTCTACTTATGCTAATAGCAAGAGAGCAAGCTTTGTTAACCTTTGCAGACAATTAAAAAATTATGTCAATCTGCAAGGCTGCTTTTTAACATATATATTAAATATCTACTTAAACATGTTAGATCTGTGGGGCACCTGGCTGGCTTAATCGGTGGAGCATGTGACTCTCGATCTCGGGGTTGTGGGTTCGAGCCTCACATTGGGTGTACAGATTACTTAAAAATAACATCTTAAATATGTTAACTATATTTTTAAGTGCATGTTTTAAAAAGGATACATTAAAAAAGCCCTTCAGAAGTATTCACTATCAGATTCTTTTTAAACTTCTGAACAAAGGCTGAAGTAGGTACAAAGGAGTTCAGCAAAGATTTCTGAGGGTGTAACACATCTTATAATACTTGGTTAGCAATTTAAAAATATTTGTTTGCTAATGAGAATTTAATAAAATAAACCCAATAAATAGCCGATTTTCAAACATGACCTAACATTGGACAGTTAACTTTTAAAAGTACTAATTTCTTTGGAAGGTGCAGGAAAAAAAAAAAAGCTTATTTGCTTTGATAATGTGGTCATTTTATCTTTCTATTCAGGCTATGAATAAACCAAAGGAGAAAAGAATCTATATTAATGAGATAACACAGTATTTGAGATGGAAAGAATGAAGTTGAATTGGTCAAGATTGTTTACTTACTTTTTCATTTTGCCAATCTACAAGTCATCTTTGTATTAATAATTCTTTGTTAATAAACTGCTTTCTTTCTCATTACAAAAATGATACATGTTCATTCTAGAAAATTTTAAAATAGAAAAATGTGGAGGAAAAAATAAAAATACCCACAGTTTCATGACAGAGTGAAAACTGTTGTTGGCATTTGGGGTTATTTTCTTTCCTTCTTTTTTCCTGTGAAACTAAAATGACATACAATCAATGGATGTTGAGGGAAATCTCACCTGTTTCCCTGGAGTTGGCAAGGAGGACCCAAAGCTCAGGACAAAGAGCATCAAGTACTCCATGATTGAGACAGATCTTCAAGCAGCTGGAGTCTAACTACTCACCCAGAGTTTATTATGAAGTGGTCAAACGTCTCTGGTGTCTATAAGCAAAAGGCTGATGGGGGGTGAGAGGAGATGCATCAGAGCCTAGAACGGTCTGCCCCATACGGAGGACTCTACTACTCCTCCCTCCAAAACTAACGGGACTATTGGCATTTCTCCTCTGGGGAAATGCTGCTTACACCCTATCCTTGTAGACGCACTCTATACTCTTCTGAGTAGGGAAAAGGAGAATAAAGAGGTGAGATAGGATTGAGAGATAAGTGGTCCCACCGTTCAGCAAGAAAAACATGGAAAGTCTCCTTTGGGACAAAAGGACAGCTTGAAAGGCAGTTTAGCTTGATTCAACTTGCCTCTACAGTACCTGAGAGGGTTTTCTAAGGGTCGGGTGGTTCCTAGGGGCCAGACACCATGGACCATACCTCCAGGCCAGGAGCTAGAGAGTGTTTCCTGTCTATGGATCCCCCACATTAAGGTGTCATGCTGTGAGGAGGTTCACTTGGCCATCAGAGCATATACAAGTGACCCTGCCGCATGGGAGCTCTATATCAACGGGCGTGAACCTGAGAAGCCAGTAGAGAAACCTCCAGAGAATCACACTGGTGGCCCACTTGAGGAAAGACGTGTTCCACTTCTTTTATCCATCTTCTCAGTTCCCCATCCTAAAAAAGTTTGATCTAGGAAAAGGGAGAAGACAGAGCAAAAGTGATCCCTTCCCTCTTCATAGCCTTTGGGAGGGAAGCCAGGTTTGAGACTGGGAAAGGGAGCAGGTGGGAATTAAAATAGATATGACTGAAATCTCCAAGTATACTGAATTTTACTGAATTTTTAATAATTGGAAATGAACAGAAAGCTTGGGGAACCTTCTAGACATCCATAAGGGTTAGGAAGGGAGATTTGGTCTAGTACATTATGAGATAGCTTCTTTTTTCCTTTACACTTGAAATTTTCTTAAACTATATTAACTTTTTGTAATCAGAAAATAATGATAGTTAGCCATGTTTATATTCCTGAGTTCAGACTATTCAATAAATGAATTACAAAACAGCATTTTTTTCTGAATTAAAAAAATAATCGTACAAAAATCTTCAACAAAATATTAACAAACTGAATTCAACAGCACATCAAAAGGATCATACATCATGATCAAGTGGGATTTAGTCCAGGGATGCAAAGATGGTTTGACATCTGCAAATCAATCAACATGATACACCACATTTTAAAAAATCAAGGGAAAAATTATACGATCTTCTCAATAGATGCTGAGAAAGCATTGACAAAATTCAACATCCATTTATGATAAAAACTCTCAACAATATGGGTATGGAAAGAAAGCACCTCAACTTAATAAAGGCTATATATGACAAACCCACAGCTAACATCATACCCAATGGTGAAAAGGTGAAAGCTTTTCCTCTACCATCAAGAGTGAGAGGAGGATGTCCACTCTCACCTCTTTTATTCAACATAGTATTACAAGTCCTAGCCAGAGCAATTAGGCAAGAAAAAAAAGTAAAAGGCATATAAATTGGAAAGGAGGAAGTAAAACTGTCACTATTTGCCGATGATACTATATATATATATATATGTATATATATATATATATATATATATATACATATATATATATATAAAACTTTAAAGACTTTACCAAGGGTTGGGGTCCCTGGGTGGTTCAGTCAGTTAAGCCTCTGACTCCTGGTTTTGGCTCAGGTTATGATCTCAGGATCCTGGGATCGAGCCCCATGTTGGGCTCTGCGCTCAGTGGGGAGTCTGCTTCTCTCCCTCTCCTTCTGTCCCTCTCCCTGCTCACTCTCTCTCTCTAAAATAAATAAACAAACCTTAAAAAAAAAGACTCCACCAAAAAAACCTGTTGGAACCAACAAAGGAATTTAGTAAACTAAAAGGATACAAAATCAATATACAGAAATCTGTTATGTTTCTGTGCATTAATAATGAACTATCAGAAAGAGAAATTAATAACCTCATTTACAATTGCATCAAAAGGGTAAAACACCTAGGAATAAATTTAACCAAGGAGGTAAAAGACTCGTACACTAAAAAATATAAGACACTCATGAAAGAAACTGAAGAAGATACAAATAAATAGAAAGATAGTCTGTGCTCATGGATTGGAAGAATTGATATTGTCAAAATGTCCACACTTACCTAAAGGAATCTACAGATTTGGTGCAATCCCTATAAAAATCCCCAATGGTGTTTTTCACAGAACTAGAACAAATAATTCCAAAATTTGTATGGAACCACAAAAAATCTCAAATAGACAAAATGAGAAAGAAGAACAAAGCTGGAGGTATCATGTTCCCTAATTTCAAGCTATACTATGAAACTATAGTAATCAAAACTGTATGGTATTGGCATAAAAACAGCTACAGAGATCAATACAACAGGATAAAGGACCCAGAAATAAACCCACACATATAAGGCTAATTAATACAAATAAAGGAACCAAGAATATATAATGGGGAAAAGACACCCTCTTCAGTAAATAGTGTTGGGAAAACTGGACAGCCACATGCAAAATAATAAACCTAGACCACACATAAACATTAGCTCAAAATGAATTAAAGACTTAAATGTAAGACTTTAAAACATAAAAATCCTAGAAGAAAATGTAGGCAGTAAGCTTCTTGACTTTGGTTTTGGATCTGATTCCAAAGCAAACAAGTGGGACTACATCAAGTTAAAAAGCTTCTGCACAGCAAAGGAAATCATCAACAAAGTGAAAAGGCAGCCTACTGAGTGGAAGAAAATGTCTGCAAATTATATATTTGATATGGGGTTAATATCCAAAATATATAAAGAACTCAAACAACTTAATAGCAAAAAACCCCAATCTGTTTTAAAAATGGGCAGAAGATCTAAGTAGATATTTTCCCAAAGATGATATACAGATGGCCAACAGACACATGGAAAGATGTTTAAAATCGCTACTTATCAGGTAAATGAAAATCAAAACCACAATGATACCACCTCACACCTGTTAGAATGACTATTATCAAAAAGACAAGAAATAACAAGGGTTGGCAAGGATGTGGAGAAAAGAGATCCCTTGTACACTATTGGTGGGAATGTAAATTGGTACAGCCGCTATGGAAAACAGTATGGAGGCTCCTTAAAAAGTTTAAAAAAGAACTACTGTATGATTCAACTCTTTCACTTCTGGATTATTTAAAAAAGAAAATGAAAACAGTAATTCAAAAAGATACATGTACCACTATGTTCATTACAGCATTATCTAGAATAGCGAGATATGGAAACAACCTCGAAAAGTTAAAAATAAACTACCCTATGATTCAGTAATTGTAGTACTGGCAATTTACCTCCCAAAATACAAAAACACTAATTCAAAGGGATATATTTATGGCAGCATTATTTACAATAGCCAAATTATAGAAGCAGCCCAAGTGTCCATTGATAGATGAATGGATAAAGAAGATGTGGTATGTATACACAACGGAATAGTATTCAGCCATAAAAAAGAATGAAATCCTGCCATGTGTAACGACATGGATAGAGCTACAGAGTATAATACTAAGCAAAATAAGTCAGTCAGAAAAGATAAATACCATAGGATCTCATTCATATGTGGAATTTAAGAAACAAAACAAATGAACAAAGGGAAAAAAAGAGAGAGACAAACCAAGAAACAGACTTTTCACTGTTGAGAACAAACTGATGGCTACCAGGAAGGAGTTGTTTGGGGGGATGGGTGAACTAGGCAATGGGAATGAAGGAGTGCACTTGTGATGAGCACCCAGTGATGTATGGAAGAGCTGAAACACTATATTGTACACCTGAAACTATTGTAACACTGTATGTTAACTATACTGGAATTAAAAAAAAAGATATGGAGACAACCTAAGTGTCCATCAATGGATGAATAGAAAAGGAAGATGTGGTATAAGTATACAATGGAATATTACTTAGCCATAAAAAAGAATGAAATCTTGCCATTTGTGACAACATGTACAAAACTTGAGTGTATTATGCTATTGAAATAAGTCAGACAGAGACAGGCAAAGGCCTTATGATTTCACTTAAATGTGGAGTCTAAAAAACAAAACAAACAAAAGTCGGAGAGAACAGATTGGTAGTTACCAGAGAGTAAGGCGGTTGGAGGGTGGTGAAAGGGGGGAAGGGAAGTTAATGGTATAGGGACAAATGGTACCTAGACTTATTGTGGTGATTGTTTTGCAGTGTATACAAAAATTGAATTATTATGTTGTATTCCTGAAACTAATATAATATTACATACAAATTTTACCTCAAAAAATACACATAAAAGAAGGAATATAAAAGAAGGAACACAAAAAAATGAAAATTGCCTTTATTTTTGCCATCCAGAGATAACTACTGTTAATATCCTGATATATATTCATCTAGGCTTTAAAAATTACTCTCAGGGCTCCTGGGTGGCACAATCAATTAAGCATTGGGTTCTTGGTTTCAGCTCAAGTCTTATCTCAGGGTTGTGAGATTGATCCCTGTGTCGGGTTCCACGGTCAGCATGGAGTCTGCTTGAGATTCTGTCTCCTTCTCCCTCTGCCCCTCCCACTCATGCTCTTTCACTCGCTTTCTCTCTAAAATACATAAATAAGTCTTTAAAAAAATTACTCTCTCTCACACACATGCAGACACACAGACACATACATCTAAAAATAAAGGAACTCTAACTGTATTGTGTTAAAATGACATGTTGGGAAAAAGAACACATACTTTATCCTGGGGGCAAGTGTCCTCAAGAAATGATTAACTGACTGAATATCTTCAAACAAGTAGTTCTGAATTATTATTAATAACTAACAGTCAAATAAATAAGTTATCTGATAATCAGGCATTTAAAAACCAATGTAAATCAGCTTTAAATTTGATAACACTAAATCATTCACTATTTCACTCATTTGGCACACACTTACTGAGACTACTGTGTGTCTAGAGGTGTTTTCTGGACAGAGAACTAGAAAGTCTAGTTTATTAAACCGGGAGAACTTGGCAATGCCACCTTTGGCCTCCGGGTGAATTTGATGACCTACTTACCAACTGACAGGTCTGCCAAATGTCCTCTCAACTTAAAAAGTTGAATTTAGAGTGATGTTTTCTCTCCCTTACCCCTTCAACTTCACTGATAAGAAAAACTGAGACATGAAAACACTAGTCAAAGGTCACAGAACTGGTTAATCCAAAACTAGTACTATAATCCAGGCTCTTCTTTTTTACTCATTCATTTTGCTATTTAATCGCTAATCATCAAGTGTTTATTAATTCTCTCCAATGGCAGACCAGGACCAAAGTTGTCATATCTTAACAGAAAAACAATAATAATAAAATAACAGCTGTTAGGCATTAGGCACTATATGAAGTATTTTCACTTAGATTATATCTTGTTTGCTGGTCACATAATCTTAGCAAGCACTTAGAGCAAAAAAGATAATGTTGACAAATTGTAGTATTTTCAAAAAACATTCTGGGGTCAAGGGGTGAGATGAACAGGCAGAGCACAGAGTTAATTTTTAAGACAGTGAAAATAGTCTGTATGATATTATAATGTTAGATATATGTCATTATACATTTGTCCAAATTCATACAATGTGAAACACCAAGAGTGAACCCTAAGGTAAACTATATACTTTGTGTGATTATAATGTATTAATGAAGATTCATCCTTAGTGAAAAATGTAGCATTCTGGAGATGATGGGGGAAGCTGTTCATGTGTGGGAACAAAGGGCATATGGGAAATCATGGTACTTCCCTCTCAATTTTGTTGTAAACCTAAAACTGCTCTAAAAAATAAAGTCTTTAAAAAAACCCCACATTCTAAGGAGATATCTATACTCCCATATTCATTGAAGCACTATTCACAATAGCCAGGACATGGAAACAACCTAAGTGTCCATCGATGGATGAATGGAGAAAGAAAATGTGGTATATACAACACCTGAAACTAATATTTCAGTGTATGTTAACTAACTGGAAGTTAAATAAAAACTTGGGGAAAAAAAAAGAAAAAGAAAAGAAAATGTGCCATATACATACAATGGGATGTTATCCAGTCTTGAAAAAGAGGGAAATTCTTTAATTTACTACAACATGGATGAAACTGGAGGACATTGTGCTAAGTAAAATAAGTCACAGAAGGACAAATACTGCATGATTCCACTTATATGAGGCATCTAAAATCGTCAAACCATAGAAGCAGAGAGTAGAATGGTGGTTTCCAGGGGCTGAGATGAGGGGAAAATGAGGAGCTGTGCTTCAGTGGGCATACAGTTTCAGTTATGCAAGATGAACAGGTTCTAGAGATCTGCTCTACAACATGATGCCTACAGTTAACAATACTGCATTGTGCACTTCAAATTTTATCAGGAGGGTAGATTTCACATTGAGTATTCTTGCCATACAAAAACAAAACCAAAATAAAGGGACATGAGAAAATCTTTTGAGCTTTTTATTACATTTTGAAAACTTTAATCTCAGTACACTTAAGATACGTGTATTATATTAGTGTTATATTACTTTCAGGTGTACAATACAGTAACTCCTTAATTCTATATGTTATTCAGTGCTCATCATGATAAGTGTACTCTTTAGTTCCCATCCCCGATTTCACCCATTCCTCCACTCCCTCCCCTCTGTAACCAACAGTTTGTTCTCTAAGAGTATTTTCTTTGGTTTGTCTCTTTCTTTTTTCCCCTTTGTTCATTTGTTTTGTCTCTTACATTCCACATATGAGTGAGATCATATGGTATTTCAATTTCTCTGACTCACTTATTTTGCTTAGTATTATACACTCTGGCTCCAGCCATGTCATTACACATGGCAAGGTGTCATTCTTTTTTACGGCTGAATACTATTCCATTGTGTATATATACCACATCTCTCTATCCATTCATCTATCGATGCACACTTCGGCTGCTTCCATAGTTTGGCTACTGTAAATAATGCTAGAAATAAACATAGAGGTACAGGTAGCCACTTGAATCAGTGTTTTCATATTTTGGGGGTAAACACCCAGTACAGCCATTACTAGATCATAGGGTAGTTCTATTTTAAAATTTTAGAGGAACTCCATACTGTCTTCCACAGTGGCTGCACCACTTTGCATTCCCACCAACAGGGCACGAGGGTTCCTGTTTCTCCTCGTCCCCTCCAGCACTTGTTGTTTCTTGTGTGTTTGATTTGAGCCATTCTGACAGGTGTGATGAGAGACTGACTGATGAGAGAGTGTCTGGTTCATTGTAGTTTTGATTTGCATTTCCCTGATGATGAGTGATGTTGAGCATCTTTCTGTGTGTCGGTTGGCCACCTGGATGTCCTTGGAGAAATGCCTGTTCTCTTCATGTTTTCTGCTCATTTTTAAATTGGATTATTTGTTTTTTGGGTATTGAGTTGTATCAGTTCTTTATATATTTTGGACACTAACCCTTTATCTGATAAGTCATTTGCAAATATCTTCTTCCATTTGGTAGCTTGCTTTTTAGTTTTGTTGGTTGTTTCCTTCACTGTGCAAAACCTTTTTATTTTGATGTAGTCCTTCAAGATAATTTCTTTACCAAAAACTGAGTTGGCTAGTTATTACTTAGATAAATTTCTCTGCTCTTAATCTATTACCTAGAGAGAAGTTTATATGTAAACGCAAAACAGAATGGAATGATTTGGGCAGCCGGTAAAAGTTTCCTTTAGGGTCTTTCCTAAAAGATTACCAGTAATCTCCCAGTATCTATTACCCACTTCTTAGTCAATAACTCTGCCTCCACCCCAGGTTGGAATTGGGCCCATGATATAAGGTAAAAATGACCAGGTGTGGCCATGTGACTAGGTGAATGTCCACGAGATTGGAGTAGAAACAATATGTACAATTCCTAGGTCATGGCCCTAGAAGGAAGAGGCATAATCTCCTTCTTACCCTCCTTTCCTTCTGGCTGAAACTCAGGTGTAGGAGCCAGACTGGATGGGGTAACCACTGCAGACCAGGAGAAGGGAGCTGCAAATTGAGAGGAGCAAAATCAGATAGAGTGACCCTAGGTCCCCAACATCACGGAACTGTCATTTCACTCCTAGACTACTTATTCATAGACTAACACATTAGCCAGATATGAACTTCTATTTTATTTAAGCCACTGTGGTTTTGAGTAGCTTAGTGGTTCTCAAGTTCAGCATACATAGAATCATCTAGAGGGCTTGCTGAAACACAAACTGATGAGAAAGTGTCTGGCTCAGTAGTTTGGGAGGGGCCTGCACCTAGCATTTCTAACAAATTCCCAGGTATGCTGACACTTTTGGTCTAGGCATCAAACTTGTAGAAGCACTGTTTAGGTAGGTACCACACTTTCCACTACCCACCACCCTAGCCCCCATAAACATGCCTCGGGGGCCCCTGGAGTCTAAGGATATTCTCAACTTCCTTCACCCATTTCAGGTCACACTCAGAATCCTAAATTAAAACGTTGATCGGTTTTAATTTCTCTATAGCTATCACTGCTGAATCTAAAGAGATTTGGAACATACCAGAAATCACACAAAGAGCTAAAAAATACAGCATATCCAATGGCGTCTAATAGAATCTGTTGGACCTCAAAATCCAGATTTCAGAATCTTAATATTTTAAAACTTCTCTTTGTGATAAGCCATCATTTTCAAGAATTACAACTGGAACTTTAAAAACACATTTTTAAAATTGCATATTTTCTTGTCTGTCAAATTAAGTAAGGCTCTGTTTTTCAGTCGTTCATCTTCCTCCACCAAGCACACCTTGAACAGGATCAGAAGCTGCAGAGAGGGTAACGCATAGGAAGCAACAGCCAAATGAAAACGATTTGAAGTCAGTGATTGAAAATGAAAGACGGAAACCCCCACGGGAGGATCTTAAAGTTGTGAGTGGCAGCAGTGCTCAGCAGACAATACAGGCAGTGATAAGCCGAATGCTTGGGAACCAGAAAGTATCAAAGACGCTAGGAGAGAATATTTAGGTGTGTAGCCCACATGTAACTCAAACTTCCCTAAGCCACGCTGGCCTTTAGAAGCATCTGATGAGATGTCTCTGAGCTTTTGTCCCTGGCAACATCCCAGGTGACTTGTGAGCTCGCCTCAGCTGTCACTGGTGTCCCCCCACTGCCACCACAGATGCCATTCTCGTGCTGCTGCCATTATAGCATCTGACTCTGCCAACCCCACGCTGCTGCTACTCCCTAGGGGTCAGGGGTCACCTCATTTTAATTAGATACCCCTATGCGTAGCCTGATGCCCTTCATCTCTGAACCTCCCTCTTTAAGGAACTCAGGATCAGAACCTTCAAGTCAGGTCAGAGACTAAGTCAGGACTAGGCATCAGCAATGCACAGACTCCGGCATATAGGAAGCAGTAGGTCATTAATAAATGTGCATTTTCCACTCTCTTGCCTACCATGGAGAATTCACTGGTGCCCCGCATCCAATATCTTTCAGCACTCCCCTACTGCTTGTGGAATAAACTGCTCACCTTGGAAGGTGAGGCAGCCCGGAGAGTCTTTTCTCAACCTTCCTCGACCCCTAGGCTAGCTTAGTGCCCCCAGAGAATGATCTCATGTCACTATAAGCCTTTCCTTCATAGCTTCTATCAGATGTACAATTGGGGATAATAATAGTAGCACCTAGCTCACAGGTGTTTTGGTTTTGTTTCAGTTTTTTCTTGGTGATGGTTAAATAGGCCAATACAGGAAAAGTGCCTGAAATCATGTCTGACACATAGGAAGCCCTCAATAAATATTAGCTATGATTATTATATACATTTACTTGTGTGGTCATTGAAATCTGTCTCCTCCACTAGATAGTAAGTTACAGGAAGGCAGAGATTGTGTCCATTTTTCACTTTTTATTGTATCTCAGCTGCCTACTCGGTGCCAAGGACATAACCAACCGTCCATATGTGTTGAAGGAATTCATGAATCACTCAGAGACTCTCTTGAGCCAATTGCATAAGTCCCTTCAAATTCTTTCCTTACCCCCTCTCCTGGGTGGCTCCTGGTCTCCATGCAAATAGAACTTGTCTCTTATTTTGTTAGCTAAGTGTTCTCTAGTTAGCGTATAAATTAAATTCCTTCATATGCACTCATACACACACACATACACACACACACACACCCGCACACGCCACAGAGGCTCCCAAAGGATTTACATAAAATGTTTTTGTATATTTGTTTCTTCATTTGTTTGTTTGTTTTAGCAGCTTTACCGAGAAATAATTGATATACAAAAAGCTGCACATACTTAATGGAGAAATCCGGTGAGTCTGGACATATGCAATCACCTATGAAACCCTCACCACAACTGAGGTCATAGACATATCTACCACCCCAAACGTTTCTTATGTCCAAAGAAGACATCCAGGTGGCCAACAGACACACGGAAAGATGCTCAACATCACTCATCATCAGGGAAAAGCAAATCAAAACTACAATGAGGTATCACCTCACACCTGTCAGAATGGCTCAAATCAAACACACAAGAAACAACAAGTGCTGGAGGGGACGAGGAGAAACAGGAACCCTCGTGCCCTGTTGGTGGGAATGCAAAGTGGTGCAGCCACTGTGGAAGACAGTATGGAGTTCCTCTAAAATTTTAAAATAGAACTACCCTATGATCTAGTAATGGCTGTACTGGGTGTTTACCCCCAAAATATGAAAACACTGATTCAAGTGGCTACCTGTACCTCTATGTTTATTTCTAGCATTATTTACAGTAGCCAAACTATGGAAGCAGCCGAAGTGTGCATCGATAGATGAATGGATAGAGAGATGTGGTATATATACACAATGGAATAGTATTCAGCCATAAAAAAGAATGACACCTTGCCATGTGTAATGGCATGGCTGGAGCCAGAGTGTATAATACTAAGCAAAATAAGTGAGTCAGAGAAATTGAAATACCATATGATCTCACTCATATGTGGAATGTAAGAGACAAAACAAATGAACAAAGGGGGAAAAGGAGAGAAAGAAAGAGAGAGAGACAAACCAAGAAACAGACTCTTCACTATTGAGAACAAACTGTTGGTTACCAGAGGGGAGGGGAGGTGGGGGGGATGGATCACATAGTTAATGGGGATTAAAGAGTGCACTTATCATATCATGATGAAAAAAAATAAAATGATTAAAAATAAGATTAAAGGCACACACACATACACACACACAAAGAAAAAAAAAGAAATGACCTTGAACTTGAGAGTTAAGAAAACTCAGATTTGAATCCAGATTCTTCTTAGTAGCTCTGTTTGCTTGGGTTTCTTCATGTATGAAACTATGAAAACAGGGGGCACGTGGGTGGTGCAGTTGGTTAAGCTGCCGACTCTTGGTTTGGGCTCATATCGAGATTTCAGTGTGTGCTTGGAGTTCCATGCTCCATGCTCCAGGGCTCCAGGCTCAGTGCTCCAGGCTCCGTGCTTCGGGCTCCTGCTCTGGCCCAGCTCCGTGCTCAGCAGGGAGTCTGCTTAAGACTTCTCTCCCTCCCCTCTGACCCTCTGCTCCACCCTCAGTCTCTGTCTCTCTCAAATAAAAAAATAAATCTTTAAAAAAAAAACAAAATCAAACCTGTGGAAACAGGTCAGAGTGAAGGTTGGAAATAGTGCATGTAAAGCTCCTAAATGGTGACTGGAGGTTAATAGGTGCTCAACAATTCGTAAGTATTGTTATTATTGTTATATCTGTTTTCAACTTGAAGCTCCATGAACTAATCCATGCAATTAATTAAAATGCTTACGATAGCTTTGTATCCTCTACAAACAGACCATAAATAAGGCCACATGGTTTTAAGTATGCAAAAGTAGAGTGTCACATTGAGCTTTCTATTTATTCATTAATAAGGGTGTCTCTACCTAGTTAAGTGGATTTTTATGAAAAGGCCAAAAAAAGCCTTATCTCCGTTTGAGTATGCCTGGGGATCCCCACAGTTACTCAGGGATTTAATAGAGAATAGACATAAGGGCTAACATGCCTCTTGGAGGGGACAAAGCCCTGCCTCCTACAAGTTGTCAGTGACTTCGTCTTCGGCACCTAGGACAGTCCTGGCGTATCTATGACCTGCAACCTCAGAAGTTAGGGTCTGATCTTGTCTCTCGAAACCCCCCCCCCCCAGCTCTTTGTCCAGGGCTACGCTGCAGGGCACCCCTTGGTCTGCCTTGAGTGGTCCTATGGCTGGCCACAGATGTCTCCCCACTGCACCGTGCACCCTTGGCATCTTGGAAAGGCCTTCTTACTCTTTGATGTGTGTGCCATCCGGTCAGGGCCTTGTATATGGCATGAGTTCAATAGTGTTCACTAAACAAATGAGGGTTTCAGCAGAACCTGCATGTAGGGGGCAACACAAAAAGCACATTTAAAGCAACACATCAAGAAAACATCATTTAATGTTTATAACAGAGAAGGTGGTATGTTCTCTATAATTTAGTTAATGGCATACAGCTACCTTACATAACAATTCTTACTAAATGAAAATGTCTTCATGTATTACCTGACTTTTCAGGGAGTATGTTTTTCTTCCTTATTGTGTTTTTTGTTTTTGTTTATTTATTTATTATTTATTTGATTTTAAAGATTTTACGTATTTATTTGTCAGAGAGGGAGAGCGAGCGAGAGAGAGATAGGGCACAAACAGGGGAAGCGGCCGCAGAGGGAGAAGCAGACTCCCTACTGAGCAAGGAGCCCAATGAGGGACTCGATCCCAGGACCCTGAGATCAGAACCTGAGCAGAAGGCAGATGCTAAGCTGACTGAGCCACCCAGGTGTCCCTGTTTTTGTTTTTTTAGTAACCCTGGCACATAGATGGTTTTTTAAAAAGAAAATTGACAAAATAACTTGGCACTGAAGTTTCTCAGTTTATAGAAGAGTTTCAGTATGTAATTAGGCTCAGTTTGTCAGTGATGTGTATAATGTAATATGATGGAGCTTAGACATTGAGTAGTGACATGATTTTATAAATTCTCCTAGACAAGCACCTCTTCTTGTCCTATTCTTTGCTGAACACTAGTCCTCAAATCCTCGGATTCTTCCCCATCCATGTGGATGTTTCTAGGATTCTGTCCCCAGGTTCATGCAGGGGTGGGAGGAGGGGCAGGGACACTTGGCCTCTCTCATTCCTTAAGTCATATCCTTCATATCCATTCTAGTCCACCTGGCGAGAGGTGGTTTGGAACAATGTGTGGTTAGGAGAGCTGAGAGGGAGAAAAAGAGCAACAGCTACTTGCTAAGAAGCAGGGTGGGGTTGGGAGGGTGGGTGGTAATGACTGAACGAGGGAGGAAGGGAACTTGCGTAGGTGGAATGGCTATTCTGTGCCAGGGGTCATCACACACATTACCGTGGTGAGTTCCACATGTGCATTTCAAGCGCCAGTGAAGCTGGATCAAACATTTTGGAAGTGAGTATACGTTGTCCATTTCAGCTTTGCCAAATAAGGGCCTTAAAAGAATCACTGCTGTCTCTCATCACCACGGTGTGTGAAGGAAGGATGCTTTGACACCAGAAAAGTCAGAAGTGTATTATTTTAGAATAAAGGATAACTTTTTAAGTTGAATATATTTAGCATTATGAAAAAAATTATTACATTATCTTTTTTCCCCTCTCATTTTGCCATTTTGTTGTAGACCGTTACCGTACAATATTTCATTTATTTGCAAGATATCCTAGGAAGTAGGGAACATCCCTTACTCTTAGCAGGGTAAATACCCCTTCTATGCAATCACATGCAACAAGAGCAAAATTTAAACAGCATAACTCAGATGTATGACAAATGCTAAATGCCCTGTTTTCTATAACTGATCTCATCCTGTGCTCATTATTCCCAGTGACGGAGGGAAACACATGATCTTGCCAAGCAAAAGTGGTTTTTTGGTGGTTTTTAGATTTAAATTGCCTATTTGAGTAACTCCTCAGTCCTTTGGGATTCTCTCCCAGATTTTTCTTACTCTTTTCTCCTTTTCAAGATAGTATCTGGGTCCTGGGAGTGGTTACATGTCCTCTTGGTCTAGTGGCCTCTCATTAAGGTGACTCTCGGCTGTGGCCTCTGTCCTCAGTGTATCTGCATTGCTGTGGCTTGGATTCCTGGCCCCTGAGCTCCCGCATTGCTGAGACACAGCTGTTCTTGCTCCATCCTTTGGGCATCACGCTGGCTCCTGCTAATGGTGACTGAGGACCTTATTTTTGCATCTTGTTATGACGTCTCAGTACTTGGGTCTCCCTGCTCCAACTCCAGGCTTTATTGGGGTCACTGGTTCTGTCAGTCCTTCCATATCTCTAACCCTCCTGGGAGTCCTGGGAACGCTCTTCTGCTTTCTGCATAGTCAACACAATTGTCCAGGATCTTGTGAGGCTGCCCTCAACCCTATTGCTCTTCCTGTGCACACACACCACATTGCATGCCCTGCCAAATGCAAGACTCTTCTGCGAGATTTATAGTCTCGAGAACACGCTTTAAAATTTTTATGTATTATTATTATTTTACCAAAAGCTACACTAAGAAATACATTTTATGTCTAGGTACAGTGCACATATAGTGCACATATATGCCAAAGAAATAAAGATTTCCCCAAATTATATTGAGCCTCACTACTTGTGGATTCATTCTGATATCTTCTAATCTGGTCTACTCTAAGTCATTTAAAAACGCGTTGATCCAATCCATTAGACTAATGTCTTTATGCACCAGTGGGTCACTTTCCTAGGCTATGCCCCAGGAAATGAAGCACTAGCTCCCAAATCATCAGATTCTTCCCCACTTCATATGGGTGTTTTGAAGTTTCTATTCCCAAATTCATCCCAGGGTGGGAGAATGAGATAAAGACGTTTGATATTCTCTCTTATCTCTTAAGTCATGTCCTTTACCCTTTCTAGTCTAGGGTTTATTTTAAGACCAGTCCTGTCTATTTGGTTCTTATTATGTAAAATTAGTTAAGAAAAAACCCTTTAATTTTGATAAGCCTCTTTTTCAAGAATATTGTCTCCTTATCTCACCATGACTTCAAAAAAGAGTTTTAAAAAAACAAATATTTTTCATCTCATGGTCTCTGTGAGTCAGGAATTTGGAGGCGTGTTCGCTGGGTGGTTCTGGCTCAGGGTCTCTTATGAGGCTGCAGACAAGACGTCATCTGAAAGCTCGACCAGGGCTGAAGAATCTGCTTCCAAGATTGCTTACTCACCTGGCTGTTGGCAGGAGAGCTCAATTCCTCACCATGTGAACTTTTTCGTAGGGCTGATTAAAGATCTGCAGGATGTGACAGCTGGCTTTCCCTATAGGGGGTGATCCAAAAGCAAGAAGGAAGCCACATTGCCTTTTATGACTTAGTCTCAGAGGTCGCACACACCATCACTTCTGTCTTATTCTATATCCATTTGAGGCAAACACTAAGTCCAACCAAAATGTAAAGGGAGGGGAATTAGGTCTCACTTTTCAAAGGGAGAAGAATAAAGAATTCATGCACATGTTTTAAACCTCCACAATAACTTGTATATCTTTTCAGATCACTATTAGTACAAGGCAGTATATGCTATGTGCTACCTGAGTGATGTAAATAGTGAATTTTATGGGAGAACCCAGACTGAATGAATAACCATTGTTTCCTTGTGCAATCAGGGAAGGCTGCACAGAGAAGATGAGTCTTGAATTGAGTGGTGAAGAATAAGGTCAGAAAACCAGAGAGAATCAGGCAGGGATTGCAATTGGTATAAACAGAATGAGTAAAGTTGTGTTGGAAGGTTCAGGAGTCTTCAGATTGCTCCATATTACTCATTCTGGTTTCCTATCCTCCACAGTGGACCCTTAATAGCAGTCCACACTCCTGATCTCCAACACTCTTTAACAAAGCTTGACTGCCTTGCATCTTGTCACTTCCGGGTCTGCTTTCTGAAGAGCAAGAGGCAGTTATATAGGTGAATCCGGGCTTAAACATTAATGTAGTCACTTCACCCACATAACAAAAACACACTTTTAAAATTTGTGTATAATTTAACAGTCTTTGAAATAGGGATACAGTTGTGAAACCATCATGACAATCAAGCTAACGAACATATCCATGACCCTCAAAAGTTTCCCTGTAAACCTTTTAATCCCACCTCCCATCCCTTACCTGCATTCTCAGGCAACCACAGATCTGTTACTACAGATCAGTGTGTATTTTCTAGGATTTTAATAATTGGAATCATACAATTTTACTTTTTTTCAGTTTGGTTCCTTTCACTCAGTAGAGTGGAATCATCTGTGTTGTTGAGGGTATCAATAGTTCATTCCCTTTTACTAACGAGTAGAACCCCGTTGTAAGGACAGACCACAATTTGTTTACCCATTCATCTGTTGATAGTGGTTTGGGTTGTTTGCAGTTTTTGCCTATTATAATAAGACTTTTATGAACCTTCGAATATAAAACTTTATCTGAACACATGCTTTCATACGAAATGATTTGATCATATGGCAGATGAGTGCTAACTACTTAAGAAACTGATATACTGTTTTCCAAAGTGGTTGTATGATTTTGGGTTATTACCAGCAGTGTTAGAGAGTTCTAGTTCTTCCACATCATCAACACTTGGTATAGTCAGTCTTTTAAATTATAGCCATTTTGGTGAGTGTGTAGTGGCTTCTTATTGTGGATTTTATTTGCATTTCCCTAATGACTAATGTCGTTGAGTAGTTTTATTTTTTAATGAAACCATATATCTTTCTTGGTGAAGTGTCTGTTTTTATTCATTTTGCTCTTTTAAAATGTGCTGTTTGTTTCTTATTATTGAATTTTGAAGGTTATATATTCTGGATATAAGGCCTTTCTCAGAAATGTGATTTGTAAATATTTTATGCCCATTTGGAGCTCTTTTTATTCCCTTAAGAGTATCTTAGGAAGAACAGAAGTTCTTAATTTTAATAAAATATAATTGATTAGTTTTCTTCTTTTATGGATCATGCATTTTGTGTTATAGCTAAGAAATTTTGCCTGCTCTAAGGTCATAAAGATTTCCACCTATGTTTATTCTAGAAATTTAGAAGTCACTATTTAGAAGTCACAGTCTTTGCACCTTGATTGAAAATTAATCTAATATATATGTGTAGGTTTATTTTGGGACTCTCTATTTTGTTCTATTAACCTGTTTGTCTCTCGTGCCCAATATCACACTTTCTTGGATATTGTAGTTCTGTAATAAGTCTTGAACTCAGGTAGGAAAGTCTTCTAACTTTGTTCTTTTTCATATTGTTTTGTGCCAAACTGTCAGGTGTTGGGGTGGTCAAATAGGACGACAAGCAAAACTGAAAGTAACAATCAAGTCTTTATTCACTTACTGTGATAGTGTAGGCAAGAGGCCAAAATGGAAAGTGCTGGTTCCTTGGGACTCCTGGGTGGCTCAGTCAGTTAAGCATCTACCTTTGGTTCAGGTCATGATCCCAGGGTCCTGGGATTGTGTCCCACATTGGGCTCAGCAGGGAGCCTGCTTCTCCCCTTGCCTGCCACTCCCCCTGCTTGTGCTGTCTCTCTGACAAATAAATAAAATCTTAAAAAAAAAAAAAAAAAAAAAGGAAAGTGCTGGTTCCTGTTCCATTTTTCCACATGGAATAACACTGGGTGCAAGGGTCAATCAGATGACATGCAGGACAAGTAGGGGAAATTGTCTCTCTGCTGAAGAGCACTGAACAAAGTCTGGTGTATGGTGAGGGAGAAACCACTCAAAGAGGCTTCCAAATGGAGATGTGTGGGCTGGAAATGCAGATATGATTATGAGGATGGCTCCTCTGAGGTGGGGCCTAAGTCCTAAGTCCTTGACTGCAGTTCCCTCCAGGAGACTGCAATTCATTGCCTGTACACCAAGTGTGAGGAGGGCAACTTTCCTTTATGAGACCTGTTGGGAAAAGGCTTTGTAATTGCCTATGGTTGGGCCTTAAAGATGACATGTAGGATTTTGTCCTAGAGCTGGACTCTTCAGTTTTTGGCCACTCTAAGTCCTTTGCATTTGCACTTGAGTTTTAGAATCAGCTTGCCAATTTCTAGAAAAACATCTGTTGAGATTTTCATCGGGATTTCATTGAATCTGTGCATCCATTTTGGGAGAAATGGCATCTTAATATCTAGATGCGGAACCTTCTGATCTATGAACATGGTATATCTCTGTTTTTATTTAGATCTTTTCAGATTTCTCTTAGCAATGTTTTGTGGTTTTTGATGTACGGGTCTAAAACATCTTTAGTCAGGTTTATCTCTAAGTACTTAATAGTTTTTGGATGGTATTTTAAATGGTGTTTTTAAAACTTCAATTCCATTTTTCTCTCATATATAGTAACACAATAAATTTTTGTATATAGGTCTAGTATCCTAAAGTGTTGCTAAATCAACATATTAGTTCTGGTAGTTTTTCTGTAGACTTCGTAACATTAACCTAAACTAAATGGCATTGGTTTAATGGCAGGCAGCAGACAACAAGAACACAGACACTGCAGGCTGAAAAGCTGGTGATCTTTTTTATACTGCCATAAAACATTTGATAAAATTGTCAGCTCAATACCTTGGAAGGCCAATCACGTGCTCTTTGAATCTGTAACTGTAGGGAAAATGGTTGGAAGGATGATTCTCTGAACAATGAGAGAGTATTGGCTGTTGCCTGCCTCCTTCAGCAAAGTCCTTTGAGAAAGATGAACTCGGGTAGAGGCTAGCCATTTTAAGAGATGAACAGAAATAAAGCTCTGCTAAGATTGGAGTTCTCTGCCTGCAGCCTGCAATACAAATTGACTGAGGGTGGTTATTTAGGGCCTTCTAGTTTTGATAAAGCCAAAAGCTATTATACTCCCGATAGCAGAAGATAAAACTGCAACCCAAAGCCCTTCTCAAGGGCCATTAGCAAAGTGTTGTGTGCCAGATGATGGAAGCCAAGCATGGAAGGCAAGCGGCGAAGATCATATTAAGGGGATTGCCTTTCCAACCAAACCTGCTGTTTTTGCTGGCTGCAAGGGCACTGTAATTAAGTTAATAGATACAGGATAGATGGGACAAACAGAGCCTAGTAAATAAAAATGAAGAGTAATTAGGCATAAGAAATATGACTAGTTGAGATCTTTAGCTGTGGTTATTTGTACAAGTAATTGTAAAAGGAACAAATAATCCAGAAATATATTCAATATTTTTTCAAATGGAGTTGACAAAAAGCTACAAGTCTAGCTTGCCACTGCCTGTTTGCATTTGACCCCAAAAAGCTACAAGTCTAGCTTTTCCAACACCTGTGTGCAAGGTCCCTCACGATTGCAGCAGTGAGAAACTGGGCACAAAAAGATGTGTAGCCCTCAGGAGGGCATACTCGTCAATATACCCTTCAGATGCAATCATGGAGAGTCATGGATAAGAACCTCCCAGAGGGTAAAGCCAGTAACTTCAAACACAACAAGCAGAGGAATTCCTTCTGGAAAGCAGAAATGGGGTCTAACCAAGAATTTACTTGACCATCTGGGCAATCTTTGAAGTTTCCCTTTTGCAACATTTTGCTAGGCTATGGACCGGTGACTACTTTCCCTCATTCTTTTTCCAAATAATTTTTCATATTCCTACCTCACCCAGTGTGTGGAGGAGAGTGTGGGAGAGGGGATCGGATACCTCATCTTTTAGTTAGTAGGTCACTGGGTCATGAGAGTTATAGCCAGACTTGTAAAGGACCATACATCATCTTCAGATCATGGATTTAAGAGCTGGTTGCAAAAACTACTTGAAACTTTGGCTTTTCTCCCCTTGGAATAGGGTGTGTTGTTAGAACATGGGCATATATAAATATCTGGGTGGCCAGAGTGGACTGTGACACAGTTGTCCACCAGTGTACATTCTCACCTTCTTTTATTACTAGAACTAAGTCTTAGCTGGATCCATGGTTGCCCAGCTAGAGAACTTTATCTCCCACCTCCCAGGTAGATGTGGTTATGCCTCTAATCAGGTCAATGGAATGAGTAGTGCTACCTCTGGGACTCACTCCTAGGAGTACTGAGTTGTACACACTTTTCCTTTCTGCTGGGCTAAGATACAGATACAGATGGTTCTGGGATGGAGGTTATGTATGAGGATAGCAGCACTGTCCTACCTTTCCTGGACCACTGACCTCTGGACCAGTAGAGGAGAGAAAAAACCCCGAAACTATCTTGTTTCACAGACCCATAAATACAGAAAACAAACTAATGGTTGTGAGGGGAGGAAAGCAGGGGATGAGCAAAATGGGTGAAGGGGAGTGGGAGGTACAGACTTCTAGGGATGGAATGAATAAGTCACAGGGATAAAATACATAACATGGGGAATATAGTCAATAGTATTGTAATAGGGTTGTGTGCTGACAGATGGTAGCTACACTTGCCGTGAGCTTACCTATAGATTTGTTAAATCACTATGTGGTAGATCTGAAACTAACGTACCATTGTATGTCAACTATGCTTCAATTAAAAAAACAAACTATCTTGTTTCATGTACAGTGTCTTTGGGTCTCTGTTAAAGCAACCTTATCTGTATCCCAACTAAAACCTGGGCCTAGATTTGGAATAGAGTATTAAGTATTCTTGTCTCCGAAGGCCAAGGCGGAGCCATTCTTGAACAAATGGAAAAGAAACTTTTGCTAATCTAAGTCTGGGTTTTGGCCCAATTAAACCAATACTAACTACAGAACACTTAATGTAAGCCAATTCAGTATGAGATATTATGGAAGAAACAACATGGCCCTATCAGCACTTAACTACTTACTTTTAGACTGTATGTAAAAGAGAAATTTCTATTTTGTTTAAACTGCTGCATTTTGGGTCTTTTTCATATCTAAGAGGATGCTTACATACATTGTTAGAATTTGTTGAAAAACCAGTGCATAATCACAAAAATAACAAATCAAAGCACAGTGTGCCCAATGGGGAATATGGACAAAAAAAGACTCTCAGTTTGGAGCTCAGAAGGGATTAGGAGGGTCTGAAGAAAAGGAAGTCCTAGTGGTGAAAATGGCATCACTGAAGGTAGGAATATTTTATTTTCTCCTTAAACAAACCAACCAATCAACCAACCTCAGTGTAACTTTTCTTGCAACTATTCTGGTAAACGAGATAAGGAACCACTGCTTTATGAAAAAAAAAAAAGCTTTGAAATAAATCAAAGTACTTTTCCTTTAAAAGTATTTTTTTGTGATATAAATAACACAGGCATTGGAACACTTGAGAACACTGTAACAATGTAGAATATTTAAAAAAACTGAAAATCACTAGACCATTACCTTGAACAACAAAACTGCAACCATTATTTTAATTTTTTTCTAGTCTTTCTTCAGTGGGTATACAAGTGGAGATACATGTATTTATATATATATATATACATATATATAGTACATATATACATACTTCAGCTCTGTTGTGCTTTTTCACTAAATGCTATAGAAGCACTTCGTGAGGTGAAAAATTCTTCAGTTCTTAGTTGCTGTTATTTCTAACATGTTTAATTTCATACAATCAATCACAAAACATAGAAAATCAGTATTATCAAAAGGCAATAATTAAAAAACACACACACACACACACAGAGTATTTCCTCTGACAGAAAAGTGATCTTATTTTTTCTAGCGCTTAGCAGTGACCAAGCGTAGAAGGGACACCTTGGAGTGTTTTCAGGAGACACCTGTAGCAAAAACAAATAAATCCAAAGTAAAAACTGAGGCAAATTTGCCCAGAGGAGATCTAAAATTACAAAGCAAAAACGTCAAGTGTAATGTTACATGTCTGACCATATTCTACAATATAGTAGGGCCAGTCCTCCTGTCCTTCTGTTATAGTCCAGACCACATTAAAACAAAAGGTGGGGGAGGTCGGGTCAAACTCTTCTCATTTCTGTGGGTGCTAATCTGAAGTTCCTTCTCTCATGAGACTATTTGCCCATTCTGGCAGAACATTTGTATGAAATCAAAATTTCACATATGGAACTCCCAAGTCACCCATCTGCCCCACCCACCTTATTTTTTGGGTTGAAAATTTGTCACAGGAACAAATGCTATCTCCCACGATTTGAGAAACAAGACTGATCCAACAGCACCATTAAATTCATATAAATTGGGTTAATGGTGGTATTAGTGCCTTGATTTTCTATTTTCCCCCCTGCAAAATGCGTTTATTATTTGTGTGTGTGTGTGTATACACATAAAACATTATTTTGAATTATCTTCCCTATTCCAAGCTTTTTGAAAATTGTGCTTTGTTTTTATTTTGGATACTCATCTTTTTGATAATTATAATGGCTCCAGTGTTAATACACATGCATTCTCGTTGCCTATAAAGTAGGTTGTCTTATACCTTATTGGGCACACTAAACATCTGTTAAGGTTTTTAAGGAGGGAATGAACTTTAAAATCAAAAGGCCAGGCACTATTATTATTATTGGCCTCTGCTGCATCGTGTACTTCGTATCGCAATTAGTACACATTTTTTCTCTGGGAACTTTGTACTGAAGCCGAACCAGAAACACTCGCTGGAGCCTCCCAGGACCAGGCACCCCCCGCCGTCTCCCCTCCCACCCCCAGGAGGGAACACGCCCTCAGTTACTGCCGGTCTGGCCCAAGCCTTAGGTAACTTCTATTCCGGGGCGGCAGCGGCCACAGCCCGCAGCGCACGCGGCCGAGTGCAAGCCGGTCCAGCTGCCGGGCGCCAGCTGCCCATTCCGCAGCGGCGGCTCCGCTCTCGATCGCGCGGTTCCGTTTGGCGACCCCGTCGGCCAGCGGCCCGCCCATGCTCTCAGCCACCAGGAGGGCTAGCCTGCTCTTCCACAGCCTCTTTCCCGGCTCGAGAATGGGCGACTCCGCCTCTAAGATCGTCAGCCCCCAGGAGGCCTTGCCGGGCCGGAAGGAGCCGATCCCCGTTGCGGGTAAGGACGCGGGCACGCGCAGAAGGCAAGGTTATCGTCGTGGCGCATGCTCGCCAGCGCCCGGCGGCTGCGCGTCCTCCGCCCGCCCGGAAGAGAGCCGAGGGCCGGCCTCGGGTGGATAGTTAGGCTGGGGTCTGCGCAGGCGCGGAGAGTCTCCGATCAGGGGGGCGTGGGGAGGGGGTCGTAGCTTTTTCTTTGTTTGGCTTCTCACCCCCTAAAACAGCACGAAGCACTTTGATGGAATCTAGTATGTTGATATAACTCACCTAGAGTGCAAATACCCCGGCGGCTCCAAACTTTGGGTAGGAAAAGCGCTGACTCGATTACCGCTCTTTCTCACAGGTGTGTGCGCCCTCAGTGCCAGCTTCTGTGCCTCCCCTTTTCTTTCTCTTGTGTACGGTCCCCTGGGATACTGGCCACTTGCAGCGATGGTACCGTGTTGTGTTGTCACTGGAAGCAATGGAATGATACAGAACGATGAAAACTGCAGTTTTGAAATTGTGTCTCAGACTACTGTACCGGTTGCAAGAATTATCCTCAGGCTTCCGTTACCCTCTCTGAGTGCCCGGTTTCTCCCAATTGGCAGGAGCTGCCCCTGGCCCGTGCTCGCGGGTCTGCCCGTGTGTATCAGTAGTCGGAGGTGTCCGCTTTAAAGCTGTGCTTTACAAACTTAAAAATAATTTTTTAGTCTCCTACCAACACTTTTGGAAAATACAGTAAGAATAAGATGCCAGAAAAATGGTCACATGCTTGGGTGCCCAGTAATGTTAAACTACTCTAAAAGTTATTTGCATAAAGCTTAAACCTCAATTTCTGTCGCAGACCAGTAGCGGTTCATAGCCCAGGTCCACCAACCAAGGCACCATTACCATTACTTTGGTGCGGTGCTTCTCAAAGCGTGGCCCCTACAATTAGTGTTTTAAACCCTCTGGGTGATTCTAATGCACTTCATAGTTTGTAAACCACTGCTTTAGAGCTGTTGGAGGATTAAATGGTGATTAGTCTTTTACATATGGCTCCATGCCAAGATAAATCCTGCATTTAAAAATTCCTAGGAATTCTGATTTTCTTTTCCTTAAAGAATTATTGAGTTATAGGAGGAGGTCATAGTGCGGGTGCGCATATCATACACATATTCGGTAGCAGTATGAGATTGGAAAAGGTAGAGGTTTTTTGGACGTGCGGCGGTTTGGAAACTCAGGCTGTGTAACTTGTTTCTCCGTCAGCATTAGCAGTTCTGCTTCCTATGCCCCCCTCACTTCAACTCATTATCAGCCCTAAAAGTTTGTTTTATTTTCGACTCAGATTCAGAGAATGAATTTTAAACTTTCTTTTAAAAACAAATTCTCTTTTACAAACCAGTATTCATAAATGGATACTTAAAGCAGTGCTTTTTCAATGCTGAACACTCCCAGCTTGTACTAAACTTCCTCTTTATACACTAGGGTCTCTTTGGTATGCCCTCCCAGACATCTAAAAAACAAACAAATGAACACAGAAATCTTGATCAGATTTGCAAACTGGTTCAGGATCAGCTTCAACCAAAATTTAGTTCTGCTTAATCTTAACCAAAGTCTTCCCAATCACTTAGCTAATACATAAATGACATTTTTGGTGAAAGATCAATCAAAATGACAGAAACAAGCTAATGATTTATTTGTCACATCCACCTAGTAACTCTAATGGAAAACCTCAGGGTCTGGTTCTCTTCCAGGCTCTTCAGTCTTTTTATATAGCCATGCATACATCTCTGTATCTGGACTGCATACATCTCTGTATCTGGACCAGTAAACTGCTTTTTTTGGTGTAGGGCCAAGCCTACAATGCATATGCATATGCAGTGCATATGTCCTTATTGCTCAGCTGTTGTAACTCTTTTCCTCCCCAAATATTTCAGTTTTAGATTGTGGCCTTTCCAATCCCTACTCTTGGTACAACTCCTCCCTTGACAGGTTGCCGAAGGTTCTGACTGGCCCAGAAATGGGCAGTATTACCTCCTTGGTAGGTTTTGGTGGCTGTAAGCTTGAAGCTTATGGACTTAATATTATTGTTTTAAAAGTCAAATTCATTTCTGTCCCAACCTCCAATCCATTTAATAGCCCTTCATTTCTCCTCATTATCCTGCCTGTTATTAATTGTACCCTGACTTTCAGAAGTTCTGTGACAGAAGCATCACCTTTTGATTTTAGAAGATAAGGCCTGTTTAATTTCTTTGTTTCAGCGTAGTACTAGGCTCTGTCTTTGTGCTCTATTACCAAATACTTTTGGTGTGAAGAGTTATCATTTTAGCTTTAATCCTACCTTTTTTGGTATTCATAAGAAAACTTACACCCTTTTATAACCCGTGGCCTAATAGATTTCTACTTTGCAAGAGGGTAAGATTCAATCCTTCAAACTTCTTTAGTGTTTAATTTCTCCCAGGCTACCTATAGTGGATGAAAAGATGAAAGATGAATAGTCCCATTTGGGTGATTGGTCATAACTAAACTTGACTGGCTCCTTTGAAGCACACTCTGTTAGGTTAGTGGGGGGTCCTGGACAGCACCGGCTGGCTGGCAGGGCATACACTCAGTTTGCCTGATCTTATATGTGAAGGTGGTCCTCTCTGTTTCAGTGCGTGGTTATAAAGCAATACTCTGAGAAATTTGGGACTGGAGAAAAAGTGGAATTCATGCTTGTTGAATTGAATTGGTGGGCAGTTATTTGCTAGAGATAGGCAGGAGGTAGAAGGCTTATAATTAAAACCTTAGAGTGCCTTCTATGTTGTTAAAATTAAGTTTATTATAGTTGGAATTAATCTTATTTCCAGTGAATTAATTAATGTAAAAGCCCAGTATTTATTTTGTATGGCACTTTGTGTGTGTGTGTGTGTGTGTGTGTGTGTGTGTATGTTTTGCGTTTTGGAAATATTGCTAATCTGTTTTTTTGATCAGGTGCTTGGGATTTGGAGATGTCATTCAAGATAACATTGACAGCTCATATTTAATCTCTGTTTTCTTGTGCTTATGTTCTTAGGTAGTGTTTACTGTATTACTGTGCATTTTTTTCTGGACAGAGGAAGAGATGTAGAACTCTTGCTCACGGTATACTCTTTTAAGAACTTTAAATATAAATAGAAAAACAGTAGAACGATATGAGTCATCCAAAAGGTGGCTCTTTGAAAAACAATTGAACTGTAACAGTAAAATTTACAAACTGTAGCTATCTAATAAAAAAGGAAGAAAGTACTAATAAAAAAGGAAGAAAGTACAAATACACAAAGTAAGAATTGAGAAGGGGGAGTAATAGAAGTAGAAAACTTTAAGAATCATAACAGATTATTTAACTCTTTTAAAATAAATTTGAAAACTTGGATGGAATGGATAATTTTTAGGCAAATGTAATTGACCCAAATTGATACAAGAAAGATACCACTCTGTTTAGGAAATAACAGAATGATTTTTCTAGAAGAAATGAAGTCATCGAAGAGTTGCCTCCTCTCAAAGCATCATGTTCAGACAATTTTACAGAGCACTTCTGCTACTTACACCCTGAGATCATGACCTGAGCCAAAATCAAGGGTCAGATGCTTAACCCACTAAGTCACCCAGGAGCCCCTATTTCTAATCTTTTGAGGAATCTCCATACCGTCTTCCACAGTGGCTGCACCACTTTGCATTCCCACCAATAGTGCATGAGGGTTCCTTTTTCTCCACATCTTCACCAACACTTGTTTCTTGTTTTTGATTTTGCCATTGTGACAGATGTGGGGTGATATCTCATTGTGGTTTTGATTTGCACTTCCCTGATGGTGAGTGATGTTGAGCATCTTTTCATGTGTCTCTTGGCCATCTGGATGTCTTCTTTGGAGAAATGTCTGTTCATGTCTTGTGCCCAATTTAAAATTGGATTATTATTATTGTTTTTATTTGGTGTTGAGGAAATTTTCATCTTTTTATAAACTGTGGCTTAGTAGGTTTCTACTTTGCAAGAAAATAAGATTCAAACCTTCAAACTTCTTTAATGAGAAGCTTTTCTAAGGCTGCCTAAAGTGGATCAAAGCATGACTAGGCCTACTCTGGGTGATTGGTTATTATTTAACATTGTTTTGTAAGTGGTAGCTAATATAGTCAGATAGGAGAAGGCAATTAGAGATGTACAAATTGGAAAAGAGAAGGTAAAACTGCCACTAGTTTGCAGATCAGGAGATTATATACCTGTAAAATCCAAGAGAATTAATAGTAAGGTATCAGGGTATGTAGTTCCTAGACAACAACCAGTAGCTTTACTCTATGCAAACAACTTATTAGAAAATATAATGGAAGAACACACCCCATTTATAACAGCAACGGAAAACGTTAAAATTTATGAATAAACTTGGCAAGAAATATACAAGACCTATGTGAAGAAAACTTTAAAACGCTACTGAAGGACACAAAAGAAGACTTGCTCAAATGGCAAGACATACCAGGTTCTTGGATAGGAGGAGTGAACAGGGAACTTATGTCAGTTCTTCCTCTAAGTTAATTTATAAAGGTAACATGGTTTTAATAAAAATACTATTTTTTTGTTTTATTCTAGAACCAGACACACTAATTAAAAAAATTCATATGGAAAAACAAACAGGAAGAGTTATGGTAAAAAGAAGAGCAAAGAGGGGCAGCTGGCCCTACCACCTAGTAACAGTGAAGCTTAATAATTTAATCAGTGTGATACTGGTCCACAAATAGGTAGGTCAATGGGATAGAATAGAATGATCAGAAGTTCTTAAATATGTATGGACATATCATAAAGGTGATATCTCAAATCAGTGGGGAAAAGATAGAACATTCAGTAATACATGGTTATGGGACAACTGGGTAGCCATATGGAAAAAAAGAAGGTTGGATCTGTACTTCACATTGTAAACCAGAATAAATTCCCAAATATTTAATGATAATAACTCATGCTTATTGGGTGTGTACTGTATGTCAGGCACTCTAGTAATTACTTTACATTTACTAAGACATTTAATCCTCACAGTAACCCCCTGGGGTAGTAATTATTATTAACCCCATTTGTTGATGTCGAAACTGAGGCCCATATGGGTTAAGTGACTTATCCAAGGTCATATATCTGATAAGTGGTACGGCTGGGACATGAATGTGGGCTGTTTGGCTCTAGAGTTTGTGATCTTAACTACTGTACTCTACTGTTTTTCCTTTTAGCTACATGTGAAAATGAAACAATTTAAGTATGAGAAAGGGAGAATTCCCTTATAATCTTGGGATGAAGAAAGCCTTTCGAACTATGACTTGAAACTCAGAAGACTTAAAAAATTGATAAATTAGATCACATCAAAGTAAAAATCTTCTCATGGCAAAAATTACCATAAGCAAATTCAAAAGACAAACTGGAGTAAATATTTGCAACTTATCAGTCAAGGGCTATTCTCCCTAATATATAAGAAGCTCCTAGAAATTAATAAGAAAACACCAACATCTGTTAGAAAAATAGGCAGAGGTTATGAACAGATAGTTTATAGAAAAGCAAGTATAATCGGCTCAAACATGTAAAGGGGTGCTCAACTTCACTCATACTGAGGAGAATGCAAACACCATTTTTCATTTTTCAGATTGGCAAAAATCCAGAACTTTGATGGTACACTCTGTTGGTAAATCCTTAAGGAGAAAGGCACTCTTGTACATTGCTGGCGAGAGTGTAAATTGGCTCCACTCTTACGGAAGGCAATTTGGCAATATCTATAAAAAATTTAAATGCATATACCTTTTGACCCAGGAATTCAATTCTGGGAATTTATCCTACAGATACACTTGCACACATGCCAAATGATGACTATACCAGGTTATTCACTGCAGCTTTGTTTGCAGTAGCCAAAGATTGGAAACAACCCAAATGCCCATCAATAGGGGCTAGTTAAATAAATTGTGGTTCGTCCTCACAATGGAATATGCAGCTGTAAAAAAGAACGTGGAAAACCTATATGAATGGGTATGGAGAGATTGCCAAGATATAGTGTTACGTGAAAAAAGCAGGGTCAGAACAGTGTTATGTGGTATGCTAATTTTTGTGTGAACAGGGTGGAAAATAATAAGATGTATGCACAAAGAAACTTTGAAAGGATAGCTAAGAAGCTAATAGCTGGGGAGAGGGCTATGCGGTGAGCTGAAGATGGATGGGACACACACGTGGGAGACTTTCCTTCATGCTTTCTTGTAACTTGATTCTTGTAATGTGACTGCATTATTGAGTTAAATAACTCCTCTACGGGGATGATCTCTTTCTGTGGTTTTTAGTTTAATTGACCACCTTTCTATCATCTTTTGTCATCCCTGTTTCAAGTTCTTATTCTTTTTTTAATTTTGCTCTCTTTTTCTTGTCAAGTAAGTCTTTTTTTTTCTTCTCCAACTTGCTTTTGTAATCAAAATCTACAT
This sequence comes from Ursus arctos, assembly GCF_023065955.2. Lineage (NCBI taxonomy): Eukaryota > Metazoa > Chordata > Mammalia > Carnivora > Ursidae > Ursus > Ursus arctos. Next base: position 63,262,931 of record NW_026622775.1, on the reverse strand, counting down.
TTTGGCGTGATTTAAAAAATCTAAATTTAGAGGGTGAAATTGGAATAAGTTAATCCAAGTCATTTTACATTTCATAAATATTCATTTTTATTGAAGCATCAATTGTGGTGGCATCATTTATACAAAGAAAAGATCTTTGGGGACAAATTCCTTCCACTATTATGTGGAAGGCATTATGTGTATTTCTTTTATTTTGAGTGATGTACATAGACTTTTAAAAGAAAATGATAGAAAACAATTTTCCTTTTAGAAAAATTTTCTCCAATGTGTGATTAATTTCTAAATTGGAGGACACAGAACTATTATTTCTCCTCTTCGCATCTTGTCTAAAGCTCTTTAATTTTACCCTCTGTTTCAGAGCCCTTAGTGTTTCCCTGAGCATTCCATACATCCCATGATCTGATCCTTACCTTCCCAGCCTTTCTTCCTGCTGTGCCCCTATAGAACCCCATCCTCTGACTAACATGTGTTTCAGTGTTTTGCCTCTGGAGTTGCTGTTGTGATTCTATCCAAGTGGGTTCCACATGCCAGTGTTTTCATTTAGTCATTCAGTAAATGTCTATTAAATGCATGCTTAGGTAAAATATTGTTTTCCATATATTCTTATCCTACCTCTTCCTCAAAACTTGCCCTGATTGGATTCCATTTCTCCTATAAATCCATCCCTTTTCTCTCCAACCTAAGTGATCCTTTCCTTCCCTTTCTCTCTTTCTTCCTTTCTCTCTCTCTCTCTCTCTCTGTCTTTCTCTTTCTCTCTCTCCCTCCCTCTTTTTTCCTCTCTTCTCTTCTCTTCTCTTCTCTTCTCTTCTCTTTTCTTTTCTTTTCTTTGATTTTATTTATTTGAGACACAGAGAGAGAGCACAAGCCCGGGGAGCGGGAGAGGGAGAAGCAGGCTCCCTGCTGAGCAGAAAGCCCGATGCGGGACTTGATTCCGGGATCCTGGGATCATGACCTGAGCCGAAGGCAGACGCTTAACCTACTGAGCCACCCATGCACCCTTTCTTTTCTTCTGGACAAATAAATCTGTATTGTTTTGTGAATCTTCCTCTTGGATCTTGCATTGTTACTTAGATGTCTTGTTGCTACCCAGGTTCTTAAATCTATGTCTTATCTTCTCATATGAAGGGGAGCTCCCTTGAAAGGTGGCTGTCCAGAGGGAGGAGCCATCTTTCAGTCCTTGAAGGGAGGGGCTGGCCATGGTTGATACTGTTTTATCCTTTAGTCTGTAGTACTTCACAGAGGACACTGCCTACATCAGACACTCAGGTTTGTGGATATTGGGTAAAGTATCACTAATGCTGGTGGAAGGTGGTCTTTTTGCATGACTGTTGTGTGACCATTGTGACACAGAGGAGCCAACATAGCTGATTTTTTTTGTCCCTGGGGTACATATTCTGAATCGTTTTTTCACTAGTAGTGATAGATTTGAGCTGATTTCAGACTTTCTTCTCAATCACTCTTGTCACCAGTAGTAAACTTTTCTGTTGGCCAAGATGAATGATGAGGAGCTCTCATCTTTAAATCTCTAAGCAGGGACTTGGCTAGGAATCTGCAGCAGTGGTTGGGAAAGAGGCATCCTGCTCAGTACAATCCATGGGGGACCCTGGCCTGCTTCCTTCAGGATCAGGAGTGACAGCTAGCCCCTGCTTCAGCTGGAGGAGGGAGGAGAGTGAGGACAACTGTGGTGAGAAATGGGAAGCTGGTTGGGTGAGGAGACATCAGCCTGTGACATGGGCCCTAAGAGAGCCAGCGGCCTCCAACGCCTCAGCAAGAACCAGAGTGGAGCCTCTTTGCTAGGCTTGGTCTGATCCTTCATAGACACCAATGTCTTGTCAGCCATCATCCCTGCTGCCTTGGCAGATGGCCAGATGCCTTCCCATGCCACAGCACCTGGTTGGCCCTGTCATCTTGCCCCAGCCAAAATCTTCGAACTCTGGTGAAGTAGGAAAGACAGAATTCTGCAAAAGATGGCTTCGGAGTGTCAATGCATGATGAGTGAAAGTTGTGGATCCTCTGTATCCTGTTCTTTCGTCTCTCTTCCATCATAAATTCCCAGTTTTTCTGAGAGCATGTTTTGTGAAAATGTAGCACTAGACTGTAAACTACTTAAGGGCAGGAGTTTGCTTATTGTGCCTGGAACACAGTAGGCTGACAGTAAATATTTGCGGAATGACTGTAGCATATTAGGTTGTGAGCTCTGAGAGGCGGGCCCCTATGAGCAGTAGTATACATAATAGACATACACATGTTATGTATAATGGCACATAGTAGGTCGTCAATAAATGTCTGCGTAATGGAGAGAACAGTGCATTGAAGAAGACAGGAAAGGTGGGGGTTTGGGGACTTGGGATTGCCGTTGTTTGCTGGTTTCCAAAATGTTAATGGATTTTCCTCTCATACCAGAAAACTTTATAGTTAGACAGAATTTCTGCAGCCAAATGGAAATGTATGTGATGAGGACTTGGCCATACTTGAGCAATGGAGTGTCCATCTACCCTGTTACATGATGGCAATTTCCTTCCTTGCTGCTTCTTCTCTTCTTGTAGTTCAGAGCGTCAGTCCAGGCTTAGCTTCACAGAACTGTGTTTCCACCATGCTTCCCAGAGATTTTGTTACAGCACACTTGTGCTGGGCCATGGGTCTGTCATGATTTAGTGGCTCCTTATTGTAACCTGTATCTAAGCTAAGAGATGGTAAGAGGTTGGCAGTATCCGACAAAGGTCTTATCTTTGAATAAGCAGAATTGTCATTTGCTGGCATTGCCCCCTTCACTACCTTCATTTTACTGCTGCTTTACTCTCTCTCCCCCTCTTTTCATGGATGGCTAGCTTCTTTCCAACCACTCTTGCCTGTGGATGGCTTCTGAAATCTCGATCTCATCTTAGAAAAGTTCTTTTCCATTTCTATTTTCCTATAAACTTCTAGGATGTGAATGTCCTGCCATAACCCTAAATTCAGTTCTAAAATCAGACTTGCCATTTTGCCTTCAAAACATTGGATACATGTTTTGATTTCTCCATTTCTGTCAGTGGCACTGCTGCACCCTCAAGTCCCTCAAACCTTAGTTGCATTCGTTTTTGAACCTGGCCTCTGTGCTTAATATGTCCCTCCTCCAGTAAGTCTTGATTGTTCCTTGTCTTCTGTTTTAGTCAGTGTTCTCCAGAGAAACAGGACCAGTGGGATATATATAGATCTATAGAAAGAAATTAATTACGAGGGATTGTTTCACATGGCAGTGGAAGCTGAGAAGTCCAAGATCTGCCGTCTCTGTAAGCTGGAGGCCCAGGATAGCTGGTGGTGTAGTTCTAGTCCAGCCCTGAAGTCCTGAGAACTGGGGGAGCCAATGGCGTAAATCCTAGTCCAAGTCCTAAGGTCTGAGGGCAGTAGAAGATGGATGCCCCAGTTCAAGCAGAGAGAGCACATTCACCCCTTCTCCACGTTTTTGTTCTAATCTGATCAGATTGGATGAGGCCTCCCCACACTGATGAGTGCCATCTTTCTTAGCACTGTACCCATTCCAGTGCTAATCTCGTCCAGAAGCATCTTCACAGACACACCCAGAAATAAGGTTTTACCAGCCATCTGGGCATCCCTTAGCCCAGTCAAGTTGATGCATAAAATAACCATCACACTTTCCTTGGTCTCTGCCTTCATTCTCAGTCTACTTTGACCACCACTATGAGACATCTGTTTAAACCTCAAATTTCATACTACCACTGCTTGGGACATAATGGTGACTGTATGTGATTGGTGTGATTGTAACTGAACTCAAGGGTACATCACTTGGGGTGCATCAAATTGAACACAACCCAAGGAAGTATTGAAAGCAAAGAACTTTTTATTAGTTGTAAGTAAGAAGACAGGGAGATAGCTCTCAAAGCACTGTCTCCCTATGGGCTTAGCACAGGAAGCTTTTAGTGTGTTGGGGTGAGGGCGGGGAGTTTGCATTTACATTAAGGAACTTTTACCTATTCTGTTACTTAGGCACTTTGGTTCCATTGCTCGTGCCTGCCATGTCAACATGCTAGTACATATATTGTCTGCTCAAAAAATGGCAGGAAGCTCCACCCGTAGGAGGAGATCTTAGTATTATAATGAACCAAAAGTAACTTCAGGACAACTTTGGGGCTTCTGCATAGGTCCCCAGCTCCCAGCCCACTCAAGCTGGCTCATGCATGGGACTATCAGGCAAACACCTACCTAGCTAGACATCTCCTTGGCAGAAACTGCTGGTTTTTAAAAACAGAACACATTCCTTCCCTGCTCTTGTCCTTTCCCTCTCCTCCCTTCTACTGATAGCTCGCAGCCCTCTGATTTGAGTAACTTCTGTTGTATCCTAGCTAACATGATGACCCTCTTCATCCTAGAGTTAGAAACATCCTCCACCTTGCGGCTAACCTCAGTGTTCCTGATTTCTACCCCCTCCCCCTCCAGCTGACTCTCTTAGTTCCTTCCTTCTAGGACGTCTGCTTTCTTCCTCAGAGCCCATCTAAATCTTCCTGGATCTTTCAAGGCCCAACTCAGTTCTTTCCCTTCCATGCTGCCTTTTGGGGGTGGTTTCAACTTTGATTGCTCTTAAGAGTTTGTTGTGAAACTATAGCTCTGGGGCCTCATTTTGCACTTTCATTCCACTGTCTCCTCAGAGAAGTGAAAGTTGAGTTCCTTTAGTCTATTTGGAGCTCAGTGATTGCTTTTCTTCTCCCTGGGGGTTCCTGAACTCTTAGTCTGGTTATGGTGCTCTGCTGGCATGGGCAGAGGCCCTGGGTTATGATGACTAAGCTGCTGCTTGGTTTTCTGGTGTCTTTCTCCTGGATGTTCTATCAAAGTGCTCTTCCTATTTGGTGAAATACTTGATGACTTTGACTCATGATCCTGTTAAAAGATAAACTGAGGTGTATTGAATTTTTTAAGAGTTTGTTTGAACCAAAGTTAACTCGAATTGGGCAGTATCAAATCTAGCAGACAGGAAGGAGCTCCAAGGAGCTTGTACAAAAATGAAGGACTTCTATAGGCAGAAGGGAATGGGAACAAGGAAGTTAGATTAGGTAAAAAAGCAGGTCGGTTATTACAAGGATATGCCCCCTAGGCAATGGCAGACTACTTAACTAGTGTTGATCAGGCAATTCCTGATTGACTGGTTTAGGATTTCATTTCTGGGAGAGACAAAACTGTAACTTAAGTCAAGTCTTGGTTTGGTGATAATGGGGCTTCGCATAAGCGACTCCATTTTGAGCCAAGTGTCTTGTTTTATTTTTTTAACAACGCTAGATGCTTGATTTTACCTTGACCCAAGACCACCATATCTTCTGGGTTAGCTGGGATCTCTTCTTTAAGCTGGGTGTCTTATGAAAAGGTCAATTAAGGTTATTGTCCTTCATAAAGAGAGACATGTTTCCTTATATTTCTGTAGGGCTTTTGTATGATTTTGTGTGAGCATATCTACAGTGTTTCTCAGCAGGGTATATTTCTGATCCACTAGCTTGTTGTTGAGTAAGTGTATTAAATTTGCATTATAATGTAAGAAAGACTGGTAATAGTGAAACTGGAAGAAATGCAGAGTTCCAATATGTTCCAATGAATATATTATCATTACATTTTTAAAAAATGAAGGATAAAATTGAGAAACATTGAATGTCTTCCCAGAGCATGTATAGAAAATGAATTCTTTTGAAAATGTTACCATGGCAAAGTAATAACATTAGTGTCGAATTTTCTTCTGTAACTTTTCATATTTTACCTTCGATTACTTTTATTTATAGTTCGCTCTTAGGTAATTTATACTTTGCTTAGGTCAAATGCAGTGTGAAAAATTAAAAAGCATTGTTCACACGAGACCGAAACTTACTCTTTGGTCAACTTAAAAAAAAAATCGATATTTTAACAGATTTTACCCAAAAGGCAGGAGTTATGAAAATGAAATACTGTGAGGGAATTCATAGCTTTCCAGCTGGAGAAAATGAAAGCTAAAGTAAAAAATCCTGAATGTACCATAGTTAGCAGATGAAAAGAAAACCGTGTTAGAGTTTGCAGAATGGAGTAGCCAGCTGTCAAATAGAGCCCCGGAGAAAACACTGCATTGCTGAAAACCTTTATTTCCTTATCTCTTCTTAAGAGCCAATTCATAAAGAACTACGTCATCCAGCAGTCAGCTCTCCACAGCAAGTCCTGCTGGTCCCCAGAGTTCCTAGCTAACCACTTAGCATTCCTCGCACACCGAGATGTGTGCACTGGTTTGAAGAAGCGCCGCACAGAGCTCCTCGCTCCCCCCACCAAGGACTGCAGCGGGCCTGATAACAGCCCGAGCTCAGGCGGGGGCTCTCCCTGACAACCGGAGGCAGGTTGCTGGGAGACCGCATACCTCCAAGAGTAGAAACTGCACCCAACTGCCTCTGAATGTAAAAAAGGGTTTGAGGAGCCCGTTGCAGATAACTTTTTATTTTAAGAAACTGAAAAACAACATTTTTTTTCTTCTTCAGGATTATGCTCATATATGAAGCTCTTTGGGTTTATTTTGTTAAGTGGAATAGAAGGGAATCATTATTTTCTGATGAAAATTAGGAGTTGGGCGAATAAGATTATGTCGCACTTTGCTGCAGTCGTTTCGGGGCAACACACACCCGATTTAAGGAATAAGCTGTATAAATTTAAATATGAATTTCCAGGGGCAAGATAGGAACCAAAGGATTTCTATTAATATAATGCTGGAACTTAAGGCTGAACTATTTTGGTTCATGAAAAACCTGACAAATTTTTCTTTCTCAGGATAAGGAGATCCGTTAAAGAGCTGAGGTCTAGGCTTCGTTTTATGTACATGTTTGCTTTGGAACTTGCAGGATGGTTGACAAAATTGATACAGTTTTAAAAATGAGGATTCTCTACTGTTATCTCCATATGGTCACATTACAGTAATTAGAAAGGAAACAAGCAGTCTCTGCCCTGAGTCTCTAGTTTCTCTACCCAGTGAATCTGGTACTGTGCTCTTCTCACTGCCCCAGAGTGGGCTGGTCGTGAGGCCAGTCCATCTACGCTGTGATGGCTTCTCCTTGCCTCAGGGCCTTTATTACTTAAATTTCAGATTTTTATTGATATTTTTGCTCAAAGTTGGATTTGTCAGTATGTTTTTAATTATTTTAATTCTCTTCTCCCAACTTCCCAAGTAACCAGCATCCAAAGCATTGTTGGTGTATTATAAAAAGGGACCAGTGTATATTCTCTGCATCTCGCTTTTCTCACTAGTACATCATGGAAATATCTCCAAGTAGCTGGCATATCTTAAAATATTCTTTTTAAAAAATTTAATAAACTTTATTTCCTTGAGCAGTTTTAGATTTGTAGAACAACTGAGTGGGAAGTGCTGAGGATTCCCATATATACATGCTCCCCTCCCCAAGTTTCTTCTATTGTTAACGTTTAGCATTAGTGTGGTACATTTGTTGTAATCGATGAACCAGTATCAACACAGTTATTAACCAAAGTCCGTTCTTTACATTAGGGTTTGTTTTTTATTTTGAATATTCTATGCGTTTTGACAAATCTGTATAAAGATGTGTATCCAACCATTTGAGTATCATACAAAATAGTCTCACTGCTCTGAGAGTCCCCCGTGTTCTGCCTATTTATCTCTTCCTACTGAACCACTGGCAACCACTTATCTTTTTACTGCCTTCATAGTTTTGCTTTTCCAAAAATTTCATATATATGGAACCATAGAGTATATATCCTTTTCAGATTGGCTTCTTTCACTTAGCAGTATACATTGAGGTTTCCTCCATATCTCGATAGCTCATTTCTTTTCACTGCCGAATAATATTCCATTGTATGAGTGTACCACAGTTTGTTTAGCCATTCACCTACTAAAGAATATCTTGGTTGCTTCCAAGTTTCAGTAATTATGAATAAAGCTACTATAAACATTCTTGTACAAGTTTTGTGTTTTTAATTTCTCTGGGTAAATACCAAGAATCATGATGGTTGGATCATGTGATATGAGTATGTTTCATTTTAAAAGAAACTGCCACACTGTATTCCAGAGTGGTTGTACCATTTTGCATTCTTACCACCAGTGAATGGGAGTTCCTGTTGCTTTACATCCTTGTCAGCATTTGGTGTTTCAGTGTTTTGGATTTTAGCCATTTTAGTAGGTATATAGTGCTAGCTTATTGTTTTATTTTGAAATTCCCTAATGACATATGATGATGAACATCTTTTCATATGCTTATTTACTATTTGTATATTTTCTTTGGTGAAGTGTCTATTCTGGTCTTTTGTTCATTTTTAAATTGGATTGTTTGTTTTCTTATTGTTGAGTTTTAAGAGTTCTTCCTATATTTGGGATAACAGTCCTTTTTTTTTTTTTTTTTTAAAGATTTTATTTATTTATTTGACAGAGAGAGAGAGACAGCCAGCAAGAGAGGGAACACAAGCAGGGGGAGTGGGAGAGGAAGAAGCGGGCTCCCAGCAGAGGAGCCTGATGTGGGCTGGATCCCAGAACACTGGGATCACGCCATGAGCCGAAGGCAGACGTTTAACGACTGAGCCACCCAGGCGCCCCAGGGATAACAGTCCTTTATCAGATGTCTTCTGCAAATATTTTCTCCCAGTCTGTGGCTTGTTTTCTTTTTTTTTCTTTCTTTCTTTCTTTTTTTTTTTTTTAAAGATTTTATTTTATTTTATTTGACAGAGATAGAGACAGCCAGCGAGAGAGGGAACACAAGCAGGGGGAGTGGGAGAGGAAGAAGCAGGCTCATAGCGGAGGAGCCTGATGTGGGGCTCGATCCCATAACGCTGGGATCACGCCCTGAGCCGAAGGCAGACGCTTAACCGCTGTGCCACCCAGGCGCCCCCCCCCCTTTTTTTAAAGATTTTATTTTATTTTTGTGGCTTGTTTTCTTATGCTTTTCACAGTGTCTTTTGCAGAGCATACATTTTTAATTTTAATGAAGTCCAACTTATCACTTTTTTCTTCCATGGATTGTACTTTGGTGTGGTACCTAAAAAATCATTGCCAAACCTAAGGTCACCTAAATTTTCTCCTGTGTTACTTTGTAGAAGTTTTATAGGTTTGCATTTTAAATCTTGAGATAGTTTTTGTGAAAGATGTAAGATCAGGGTCTAGATTAATTTTTTTTTTTTTTTGCACGTGAATGTCCATTTGTTTCAGCACCATTTGTTAAAAAGATTGCTTTTGCTCCATTGCACGGCCTTTGCTCCTTTGTCAGAGATTAGTTGACTATGTTTGTGTGTGTCTACTTCTGGGCTCTCTGTTTCCATTGGTCCATTTGTCTGTTCTTTTACTGATACCACACTGTCTTGATTATGGTAGATTTATGGTAAATCTTGAAGTTGGGTAGTTTCAATCCTCTAGCTTTGTTCTTCAATTGCATTGGCAACTCTGGCCTTTTTGCCTCCCCTCTCCGTATAAAATTTAGAATCAGTTTGTCAATAGCTACAAAATAATAGGATTTTGATTGGGATTGTGTTGAATCTATAGATCAAGTTGGGAATACCTGACAGCTTGACAATGTTGAGTCTTCTTACCTGTGTGCATGAAATTCTCCATTTATTTAGATTTTCTTTAATTCCTTTCATGAGAATTTTATAGTTTTCCTCATATTGATCTTGTACATATTTGGTTAGATTTATACCTCAGTATGTGCTTTCATTTGGCACGAATATCAATTTTTTTTAACTTTTTAAACAGTTTTTTTAAACAGTCATGTCATCTGTGAACAAAGACAGTTTTATTTCCTTCTTCACAATCTGTAGCCCAGGTTTTCCTTTTCTTATTGCATTAGCTAGTACTTCTAGTATGATGTCGAATAGGGATAGTGAAAGGGGACATCGTTGCCTTGTTCTGATTTTAGTGGAAAAGCATCTAGTTTCTCATCATTAATTATCATGTTAGCTATAGGTTTTTTTGTACCTATTCTTTTTTCAGGTGGAGGAAGTTCCCCTAATTTGCTAAAAATTTATATGTTGTTTTTAATGGCTGCATAATATCTCATGATAATGTATGTACTATAGTTTATCAGAACAAAACAAAACAAAGGCAGCCTCTGTATCTGTTATGAAGTGTTTGGCTCCAGTAGTACTAAAGATGTGTTTAGTAGTCATGATAGGGGGTATATGTATGGTAATAACTTATGATACCTTCCTTGTAAAATCTAGCCAAAGGAGACAAAGTTTGTGTTAGGATATGCAGTGCCTTGAAGTCATTCTAAGTAAGGAGTTTGGCTCAGAATGGAAAATGAAAAGAATGTAGCTTCTGTGATGATGTATACTTTGGGGGGAAATCAGAGGTTCAGGTAGGCAGATGGTAAGCGTCTTATCCATGAAGTATAAACATCCTATGAGTGTTTGATGCTTGCCAGTACATTTGGATTGGTTTCTAAATACAGCTTGGCAGCCAAGTGACGGTATTGTTTGTTCTGAGAACTTAAAGGTCAATTTGACCCGCTTACATTTCATGAACTGGACTAAAAAGTTTTAGCACCCTTGCTGTAAACCAGAGGTTGGCAAAATAGACCTGTGGGCCAAATTTGGCCTGCAGCCCATTTTTGTTTTTTTAATAGCAGTGCTGCATTAGGGGCACATTTTAATTTATCTTTTAATTTAAGATGATAAAGGACTCTTAAATCTGATGAATTTTAAGTTGTACCAGTATTTAATCAAGCTTCTTATGGTAAAAGGTAACTGTAACAACAGTGATGTAACAGTCTAACCAAAACAATGACAAAAACCCCACATTATCTGAATAATCCTCATTGTTAGTATGAACAAGCACCAGAGTTGCTGGATTGTTGTGAAACTCTGTGCTTTGCTTTGGCAGGGTGGGTGTAACAGTTTGCAATATTTGGTCTCCCTTACTGCTGATCAGAAATCATTAATAATGTAGTTTACTTATCAGCATATGAACCAATTTTACATGATTCCTGAGCTCAAAAATCAATCATTACTATCTCCGCAACTTTGTGTTTTATTTATCTTCTCATAACACTTATATTTTGCATCATAATTCCTTGTGCCCATGTCTGTCACTGCCACAAAATTGTGAACCCTTAGGAGCTGAATCTAGGTTTGGTTCATCCTTGAGTTCCTCTCAGGGCCTAGGGTAGAGTTTTGTGAATTCTACATGAGTAGTAAGTGTTGAGTGAATAAATGAGTGAGTGAATGAACCAATTGCCCAGAAAAACTAATGGCAACCCTACATATTGTCTATATAGAATGGGGTCCAGTTGACATTTGTGTATTTGTTTTCTGCAGCTCAGAGGAAACCAACCACGATCTAAGAGTCCTTTAGTATTTTAAATCTGTTGTCACGATTTTATTTCTCTCTAGTCTACCTTCCTCCCTAAACTTCTGTGAATTTGATTGTTGTGAATAACTTTGCAACAGAAACATCCATTGGTGTAATAAGTGGCCAATTAGTAAAAGACATAAAGTGAATATAATACAATATTAAGAATCATAAAGAAGATACAACAAAATTTGCTCTTTATGGTTTTCCTGCTGTATAGCATTTTTCTTTTTGTGAAATATAGTTTGTGGTAGTCTCTTTAAGAGAGGATCTAGGGTGAAAAACTTTCTGTCTGGAAGTTTGTCTATCTGAAAAATGCCTTTATTTCACCTTCACATTTGAATACTAATTTGGCTAGGTCAGAAATCTGCATTCAGAGCCCTGTTTTGTTCTGTTCTGTTTTGTTTTTCAGCACCAGAAGTTCTTGTTTCCAGAGAGGTTGTTGAGAAGTCTGCTTTAGATCAGATTCTTGATTGTTAATAATATTTTTCTTTTCTGATAACTTTTGGGATTGCTTTCTATATTTTGAGGTTCTAAAAATTTTCTACATTATTATAAAGCTTAGCACATGGCAGCCCTTTCATTCTGAAGCCTGTGGTTTTTGTTTTTTGTTTTTTGTTTTTAGTTCTAAGAAATTCTTAGATGTTATTTCTTTAAACATTGGCTCCTTTGCATTATCTCTATTTCTCCTTTATAAACTTCAATTTGTTAGATATTGGTAAATCTAGAGCTGTTTTCTATGATTTTTTTCTTTTAAACTTTTTGATTTTTTTAAATTTATTTATTGGATAGTGAGAGACAGCCAGCGAGAGAGGGAACACAAGCAGGGGGAGTGGGAGAGGAAGAAGCAGGCTCCTAGCGGAGGAGCCTGATGTGGGGCTCCATCCCTGAACCCTGGGATCACACCCTGAGCCAAAGGCAGATACTTAACGACTGCGCCACCCAGGCGCCCCTCTTTTAACCTTTTTATCTCTTTATCCTTTCATCTCCTATTCTGGAAGAATTCTTTAGCCTTGATCTCCTTGCTGACTAATTTTGCTATTTTTCTCATTCTGCTACGGCACAGTTCTATTAAGTTCTTAATGGCAACAATTACATTTCTTCATTTTTCAGATCTCCTCTTGACTCTGTTCTATAAAAATCAATATTCTATTATTTCATGGATGTAATGCCATCTTTTACATCTATAAATATATTAAGTCATTCTTACAACATTTAGTTCTGACGCCCTCCAAGCTGTAAAGGCTTCTTGTTCTGGTCTTTCTCCCAATTGGCAGTCCTCCTATTTCCAGTCGTTCCCGACTGTGAGCTCATCTTTTCTAGACTCTCCATGATCTTAGCTAGGGCAGCCAGTTCTGGAAGAGGGGCTGAGCGGCTGTGGGTGCTTGTGCTCCTTACTGTTTGCAGTGGGAAGAGGGGACAGTCAGAGCTGACAGCAGCTGGCCTTCAGAGCTTGTCTGGTCCCCAGTTTGTCCTGGATATCATCATTTACCTGGGACCCTTCCCTATTTCTCCATCCTAAACACTGACGTAAACACTGGGCGGAGAAGGGAAGAAGGGGGGCACAGGAATTCACAGGACAAACTGCTTGCACTTCCACGCCTCTACCAAACCCTCATTGGCTGTTCCTAGCCCTCTCCCGCTCCAGGTGCCACCATGTGTAGTGACGGATCTTCTGGTCCTACACCCATGTCTTGGTCTGTCCTTGCCTCTTGTTCGTCTCAGCCGCATCTTTCCGTCTGCCAGGAATTGCTGGAAACCTCTAGTCTGTTTAAAATTTTTTTAACTAAATTTCTTATTTTGAGACAATTGTGGATTCACACACGGTGGTCAAAAATAATACCCTTCACCCAGTTTCCCCAGTGGTAACATCTTGCAAATCTATTGTACATCACAATCAGGATATAGACCATGATCGAGTCAATGTACAGAACAGTTCTATCAGCACAAGGACCCCTGTGTTGCCCGTACATAGCCACACCCCACCTCCTTCCCCAACTGCCAGCCCGTCCCTAACACCTGGCAACCACTCATCTGTTCTCCATTTCTGTAATTTTGTCACATCATTAATGTTATATAAATGAAATCATAGAGCATGTAACCTTTTGGGGATTGTCTTTTCTCAACATAATTCCCTGGAGAGTCATTGAAAGTGTTACATATGTTCATTCTTTGCTCCCTTTTATTGCAGAGTAGTACTCCTTGGTATGGCTATACCACACTTTGTTTAACCATTCACCTGTTGAAAGACATCTGGATTCTTCTGGTATGAATTTGTGTGCAGGTTTTTATGGGAACATAGTTTACATTCTCTGGGATAAATGCCCCAGAGTGTAATTGCTGGGTCATATGGTAGTTGCATGTTTAGTTTCATAAGTGACAGAGTGTTTGCAGAGTCATCCCATTTTTACGTTCTCGAAAGCAATGTATGAGCGATTCAGTCTCTGCATCCTTCCCAGCATTTGATATTGTCACTATTAATTTTTAGCCATTCTGATAGGTGTGTAGTGCTATCTTATCATGACTTGAATTTTATTTCCCTGATGGTTAATGATACTGAACATCTCTTCATGTGCTCTCATGTCATTTATATATCCTCTTCAATGGAATGTCTTTGGTAGACATTTCTAATTGAATTATTTGTTTTTTTTACTGTTCAGTTTTGTGAGTTCTTTGTTCTAAATATTAGTTCTTTGCCAGATACATGGCTTGGAAATATTTTATCTTTCACTGTAGGTTTTTTTTTTTTTTTTTTTTAAATCTTTGTAACAGGGTCTTTTGCAGAGTAAAAGTTTTCAATATTGGTGAGTTTCAATTTATCATTTTTTCTTTCATGGGTTGTGCTTTTGTGTGAAGTCTAAGAATTTTTTGCCTAGCCTTGATCCCAAAGATTTCTCCAATTTTTTTTCCTAAAAGTTTTAGAGTTTTACATTTTATATTTAAGTACATGATCCATTTTGAGTTAAGTGTTTAAGGTTTGAGATTTAGTTTAAGTTCATTTTTTTTTAAGATTTTATTTATTTATTTGACAGAGAGAGACAGCCAGCAAGAGAGGGAACACAAGCAGAGGGAGTGGGAGAGGAAGAAGCAGGCTCCCAGTGGAGGAGCCTGATGTGGGGCTCGATCCCAGAACGTGGGGATCACGCCCTGAGCCGAAGGCAGGTGCTTAACGACTGAGCCCCCCAGATGCCCCTGAAGTTCATTTTTTTAAGCCTATGGATATCCAATTGCTGAGGCACCCATTTGTTGAAACCTTCCTCCATTGAATTTCTTCTGCACCTTTGTCATAAATCAATTGGACACGTTTGTGTGGGCTACTTCTGGGTTCTTATTTTCCATTGATCTATGTGTCCATCTCTCTGCCATGTTGTCTTGGTTACTGTAGCTTTATAGTAGGCCTTGATATTGGGCAGATTCACCCCTCCGACTTTATTCTTTTGCAAGATTGTTTTTAGCTGTTCTGAGACCTGTGCCTTTTCATATAAATTTTATTTTATTTTTTTAAAGATTTTATTTATTTATTTGACAGACAGAGAAACAGCCAGCGAGAGAGGGAACACAAGCAGGGGAAGTGGGAAAGGAAGAAGCAGGCTCCCAGCAGAGGAGCCTGAAGTGGGGCTCAATACCAGTACGCTGGGATCACGCCCTTAGCCGAAGGCAGATGCTTAACGACTGAGCCACCCAGGCGCCCCTCCATATAAATTTTAGAATAAACTTATCTATAATACTGTATGATTCTACTTATTTGGTACTTAGAGTAGTCAGTCATAAAGCAAGTCAATCATAAAGCAAAAAAGCAGAATGTGGTGGTTGCCAGAGGCTCCGTGGGGAGGAGAGAATGGGGAGTTGGTGTTTAATGGGTATAGAGGTTCAGTTTTACAAGGTGAAAAGAGTTATAGGGATGGATGGTGGTGATGGTTGCTGAACATGTGAATGAATGTATTTAATACTATTGAACCACACACTTGAAAATGGCCAAGATAGCAATTTTATGTTATGTGTATTTTACCACAATAAAAAAGAATAAACGCACACACAGAATAAACTTATCTGTGTTTAGAAAAATCTTCCTAGGATTTGATAGAAATTGTACTAAAATTATAAAACAATTTGGGGAGATTATTATCTTTACCGTGTTGAGTCTTTCAATCTATGAGCATTTTTTTGGTTTTCTTTGATTTCTTTTATAAGCATTTTATAATTTTTAGTGTATAGATCTTGTACATATTTAAATTTATACCTGAGTTTTTCAGTTTTTTTTTTTTTGGAGTGATTGTAAATGGTAATATGTCTTTGATTTTGGTGTCCATATGTTTGCTGTTAGTATATAGAAATGCAGTTGATTTTTGTGTGTTTATCTTGTATCATCCAACCCTGTTGGACCCACTTATTAGTTCTAGGAGGTATGTGTATACATACTACTTAGGATTTCCTACATAGACAACCCTGTCACCTGGAAATAGAGACCTTTTTAATCTGTATGCCATTTATTTCTTTTTCTTGACTTATTGCAGTGGCTAAATCTTTGAGTACTATGTTAAATAAGAGTGGTGAGAGTGGACATCTTTATCTTGTTCTAAATCTCAGGGGAAAGGCCTTCAGTCTTTCATGGTAGGTTTTTTTTTGCCGATGATCTTTATTGAGTTGAGGTAGTTCCCCTCTTTTCCTAATTTGCTGAAAGTTTTATTGTGAACAGGTCTGCCACCACCTGTTTTTATAAAGTTTTATTGGGATACAGGCGTACTTATTGGTTCATCTATTGTCTGTGTTGGCTTACGTGGTATAATACCAGAACTGAGTGGTTGTGACAGGGATTGTATGACCCTCAGAGCCTAAAACATTTATCCTTTGACCTTTTATAGAAAAGGTTTTCTGACTACTGCTATATTTCCATGAAGTCTTTCTTTGGGTTTGCCTTTTTTTTTTTTCCTGTCAGAGTTACTCCTATCTCTTGATATCATAAGATGGTTGCAAACTTTTTTTTTAAATAAAGATTTTATTTATTTATTAGAGAGAGAGAGCACAAGCAGGGGAAGTGGCAGGCAGAGGGAGAAGCGGACACACTGCTGAGCAAGCAACCCAATGTAGGACTCGATCCCAGGAGCCTGGGATCATGGCTCCTGGGATCATGACCTGAGCTGAAGGCAGACACTTAACTGACTGAGCCACCCAGGTATCCTGATGATTGCAAACTTTTAATTGCTCCACATGTGCCTCTTCAGTTAACTGAGACCTAGACCCCGAGTTGTTGGCCAGTGCCCACCTCAAAAGAAAGCAGAGTATGGTTGTGTGTAGATCTAGTTGACTTCCAAAGGCCCTTCCTACTCTAACATGTCTGTATTTCTGTCAGCAGTAGTATTTTGTGTAGTTCTTAGCTTGATAACTGCTATTAACTTCTTACCTTGATCATCAACCCGAACAAATTACGTGAATTGCACTGACTTCACAGCCTGACCTTTCCTACCCCATTTCCCTGACTTTTATTTTTACTGTTGTCTGCGTTGCTGCGTTTCGGGATGTTTACATGATGGCAAGATACAGGACTTTAATGATCTTCAAAGGGTCTGGTGGAGTGTAGCATTCTCAAGTTGATGACCCTTTACACTGTAGTTACATATTCATTGTTATTTTGTTGTTCTGAGGGAGTTTTAAAGTCTTTAGCTTTGACAAGTTTGTTGTTTTGGTGGAAATGAGCTAGATGAACAATGGCCTGAGTCCTTAAGTTAGGAAAATAAGCAAATATGCTCCTTTGATCTCTGAAAGGTAAACTTATTGTGGTTTTTTGCTTATTGATTATTGATTGGTAGAGATATTATGTTCTGCATCTACGATTTATATTGTAGATATGTGTAATATGTATATTATGCTACATATACAATTTTTTTCTAGCTTGCTTGATCTATTCTCTCCAGAACATGCTTTTACTGGTAACATCCCTTTTTCTTCTCTTTGAGGAGCTTCCTTTTACCCACTTATCTCCTCCTCTTTCGGTGATGTCTTCTCTTACTTTCCAGCACATTTTGACCCTCCTCTCTTATGCACTTCTAGGTATTTCTTTTCTTTGCTGCTCACTTGGCATGTAATCAGATTGTTTGAAGACATCATGTATTGTTGTCTTATAATTGTTTAACTTTATAACAGTGATCTAATTTAAAATATGCATATGTTTTCTCTATAACTGCATTTTCAGCTTAGTGAGGGCTTATCTTTGTATCCCCCCATGCCTATGCATGTTTATGTTGCACAATAATTATTAGTTAGATGAATGAAAGAATGATTGAGCTTATACTCTGTGTAATATTGTGTTTGGAAGTTGTCTGTTCAATAAAATCCTTTTAGTATGGTGCAGGTCAATAGATATTAATATTAATGAATTTCGATAAATGGATGCTCTGTTTTTAACTTACCTTCCAGCACAAACTGTCTTTAGAAATTTGATTATGACTGCTTGTGTGAGCCCAATGGCTGACTTTTCAAATAGTTATTGGAGGAGATCTGAGCTCTTAGCTGCTACAATATGATTTGTGTTTAATATTTATGGAAGAGAAGCCTTTCTACAAATATGTAAAAATATTGGTGAGTGAAGGAAATGGCTCCCAGTGTGACAGAAGAAAATATCTTAAAAAGATCCGCAGTTATCAGCAGTTTCCCCAAGGTTGTGTTTACATAAAAAAGACATTGTTTTATGTTATAGAATCAAGAGATGATTTTATGATTTAACAAGTTCCACAAAGAACTTTTGTAAGGTTATCAGTACCCGGATAACTACTAGAGAGATCACATAGCAATATTTGTCTCTGGATTTATTGAGCTTGCTGCGTTCCTTTAGTATCATTCATATTTTTCTCCCGAGGGTACCATTTTCCTCTCTTGCCTTAATACCAAGGTATGGAAACTCATTTATGCCGTGGTGTATGATCCTGGGAAATGAATGCCTGTTTATTATGTCTCTCTACAGGACCTTTCATGACCATAGGTAGATGTCTGCTGCCTCAGTGTAAATAGGCAGCATTCAGAAATGCATTCTCTAGACAGGGACAGGTTGGTTTGGTGGAAAGCACAGACATTTCATGTTTGGACAGTGATGCTGAACTTCACTTCATGTGCTTACCAGCATATGGTAATGATGAACAAATGAACAATATGAACAAATTTGCCTCAATTTTCTCATTTGTAAAATGGAAACATCCAGCAGATGTTTCTGGGAATAGATGAGACAGTCAGGAAGGAGCCGAGCATGATATCTGGCTCCTGGCAGCTTGTACAGAGTGGCTCTTTTGCAGGATGATGGGGGTTCAGTGAGGACGTGTAGGGGACCGTTTACTGCTGTGCTGTTGCCCCCTGTTCTGTGAAATTGGCTGATGACTGTGTCACGACATCATACTCACCAAAAGAGCTGCACTGTGAGACAGGGAGGCAAGCAAGCCGCAGGCTCACTGTAACCTCGGTTTCCTGTCCTGGGCCAGCCTTCCTGTCCGAAGGATTGGCTGCTGATCCACCTGTGAGGCAGGGAGGTCGATGATTACCTAAGTCCATATTCTTCTCACTTCTTGGGAAAACAGGGTCTCTCAGATGACTTTGGGTGGCCAACTTGGGTGATGGGTGTGCCTTTACTCAGCTTCCATTTTCCCCACTTTCCAGAGACAGCCTCCTTCCTGATTGGCCAACACCAGTTTTCTCGCAAGCGAACTGCTTTGTGGTTCAATGCACCCTCTGTCAATAGAAGAGGTCTAGTGGAGCTCTTGTGGTTCTTTATTGGGGTGTTTGTAGAGCCCTTAACCATAGTGGTAGCTGCAGTTGTTGGCATTTAGGGGGCCCCCATCTCTGTGTTCCATTTTCCTAGAGGAGGGGAAGGGCAAGGGGAGGGGGAGAGAGAATCCAAAGCCAACTCTGTCTGGGGAGTGGAGCGTGGAGCCCAACTCGGGGCTCGATCTTAGGACTCTGAGATCATGATCTGAGCCAAAACCAAGAGCCGGACGCTTAACTGACTGAGCCACCCAGACCCACAAGATAAATCCATTTAAATTTAAACTGCTTTTGTCATTTGCCATGTGGATGCTATCTTCTGCAGCACTGTTCCCCCCCCCTTTTTTTTTTAATTCATGGTTATTTTCCTGGTCTGTCTTCCTTCCTTGATCTTTCCCTGCCTCATCCCTCCTCCCCTCTGTCTCTCCTTCCCTTCTTCTCCTCCCCTCTCCCCCTCCCTTCCTCTCCTCCTCTCCCTGCTTTTGAGATTTCTGACAATTTGTGTATTAATGGGTTTCTTACAATTCTGTCCTTTTGGATATCATCAGTACCACATGGGATCTGGGTATGGCAACTTCTTATTGTCCTTTTAGGAAGAGACTTGTGTAGTCCTTTGGTCCCATTCATCCATCCTCAGCAATATGTTAATCCTTCCTAATTATCTTTAAACTGTTACTGCATGATTTGTATGTGTCATGGAGTATATCAGAGCATTGTATTCACCCTGTATTGTTACTACTTTTTCCACTTTCATGCCTAATTCTTTAAAGGTTTTGGAATGTAAGCCCAACCAGTTTCTGTCAAGAAGAGTAGCATAGGAAATGAAACACAAAATAGTTTTTTGATTTAGAGCTGATACAAAGCCAATGTGGGAAAATTTAGTTACTGCTTCCTAATAAGTATTTCATAACTTTTTTGGAGGGGAGAGGTGAGTGCAATGATGTCTGCAATTTTGAAACTTCCTTTTTGTTCTTCTCCTCCCTCCTACCCTTTCCTCCCCTCCTCCCTCCTCCCCCTCCCCCTCATTCCTTTCTCCTTCCTCCTCCACTTCTCCTCAGCCAGTTTGGTATTGAGTATCAGAAGCCACGTTGGAGATAAGAATGGAAGCTGAAATATGAGAGATTATATGTCTGGGCAGTTCACATACGTATACGCTTATGAGCAAACCTGCCACCTGGGGTGATAGAGATGGGGGTGGCTACTTCATGCTCAGTGGCTTGGCCGGCCCACCAGGCTTCTTGTCTAGGAGCTGTTTTAGTCCCCTTCACATGGCTCCTGCAAGAGCCAGACTCTCCGCGGTGACTGCCCTGCTCTGCTGATTCCTGCAGTGGGATCTGACCCATCTGGGCTCTCTCTCCCTCCCAGGGCCTCTTCAGAGCCAGGAGCTGTGAACTGTACAAGTGTGGAGCTGACTTAGGACAGCTGACAGCTGAGTTGTTCTGGAGTTGCTTCTTCAGGGAAGGTCTGTTTCCACTAGGAGAGGGGGAAGTTGCACGTTGAAGGAGGCAGAGACGGCATGCAGGCCTGGTTCTCACTGTGCTTGCTTCGGAGATCTGACTGCCTTCCTGCCTTTCCGATGGTTTCATCCTTCAACATTTCCTTGGACTCCGTGAAATAAAAACCAGATTCCCTGTCTTTCTCTCTGTGTCTGTCTGTTCAGCCTGTTCAAGTTGGATGTTGTCACTTGGAACCAGACGAATATAGGTGCCTTTCTTCCCTTTCACTCCGGATGTGCCTTTCATGGGAAATAAGTGAGAATTGCCAGTTTCAAGGCAGTGGTCTCTAGCTCGCTTTTCATAGAGCCACAGAGAAGGCTATGATAGGTAGGGCTACCTGTGTGCCAGACATTTAGACTCTTCCAATTTTCACTGTCGTTTTCAAAGATCCCACCACTGGCTGGGATTCCTGCCCACTTGCGTCACTGGGAAGCCACCCCACGGAGGTGCCCCTGGAAGCTTTATCATGGCCTTGCCCATGGATCGAGCATTTCCCTCCAGGCACATGATACAGAACAACATATCTAGGTTGCAAGAACCTTGTGAGTGTTAGAACCTGGCTCAGCAATATGATTTGGTACTTAATGTTTTTTTCTAGAAAAATAAAGCTCTCTATTAAATGATTGCCATTCTTCCTCACTAGAAGCCATAACATTTATGGATAGGTGAACTCCCAGTATAAAGGAATGGCTTTGTTCCTTAGCCCAACTCTTATCAAGTATTGCATTATGAAAGCTTGGCTTCCCCCCCACCCCCACTTTAAGGAAAACTTTTACTAGTCTTCCATGTTTCACATTTCAGGAGTTAATAATCACAGGCTTCATGGCCTATATGATGACTCCCACAAGCCACGGAATGCTTTTCTCCTCTGGCCAGTTTTGTTTTGCTCCCCAGAACCAAGTTGAGAAGCTGCTGTGACCTCGGGGAATGACCACTCGAGGGGCTTATGAGTTCTGGGTCTTGCCTGTGCTTCTTTTCTCTGTGCAGCGTTGTGCAATTTACATACCTTTCCTGGACGCTCGTTCATTTATCTGTAAAAAGTGCTTGAAAGCGAAGTTCCTGCAGGTTCTTCTTCTATTCATGCAATGATTTTAAGTGCTTTCTTGGTATTATGCTTAACACTTCTCTTAAAAATGGATCTCCTTTCCTCAGAAGCTTATTATCTCCAGCCCAAGCCCTGCGTCTTTCTTGCATGGTTGCAGTTGCTTCCCCCACCCCCTCTTCTTTTCTGTTCTTTTCTCCCCTGGATGAAAAGGCAGAGAAAGGGAAAGAAAATGGAGGAAGGCAACATGGTTGCAAATATAGTGACAACTTCTCCTGATAGTCTCTTTCTCAGTCTGGAGAAAGTTACTTTGGCTACTGTGACTCTCTCTCTCTCTCTGCCTCTGAACTAAGTTTATCCTTCCTTATTATTATTACATTTCCATGAGATATGGCTACTTACAGTTTTTTAAAAATCTGGTTTTCATCTTGAAATTTCTTAGAGACCAGTTTTTTTTCTATATCTGAATATGTGAGAGTACAGTTGAAGCAAATTCATAGGCTATTTACAAGTAGAACCACACCATGGTTTCCCCAATGAGCAAAAGTTCTTTCCACACAGACTACACATGGACCTTGTTCTCTGCAGACTGTCGGTTCCGTACCAGCCTGCAACTCTGCCTCCTAAAAGTGAAATTTGTCTATAATTTTCCCTTCCAAAGACTAGTGTCCTCCTAATTACTGTGTGCCAGGTCTTCCGCAGTGGCCATATAGCAAGCTGTTGTCCTATAAAGTGTCAGTCTAGAAAGAGAAAGGGCAAACAGTGCAGAAGCAGGTTGAGGTTGAGTGCTGGGGAAATGCTTGGGCAAGATGTCACAACACGGACCGAAGCAGAAGTAGTTCTGAGGGAGGATCGGGCCGGATACCAGGAGGAGCTGGCAGACCTGGGCGGGGCTGCACAGGAGATCCAGTCTTAGGGCAATCCCAGATTGGCCTCAGGAGGGTGTGATCAGGAGAGAGCCAGGGCAAAACATGGCCAGTCTGGTGAGGCCACGTGCAGGAGTCCTGCTTTGAAGCTGCTGGCACCCACTTGGCATTTGAGACCTCCTGCTCTTGGCTTAAACGCCAGTTCCTAATCATGGAAGTCCAAAGCCATCCTGAAGAGTCTCTCAATTCTGGAGTGCGTGTGTGTATATAGGATGCTTATGTTCGCTTGGTTACCTCTGCCTCTAGATCCCCGCATCCCCAGATACTATCCCTTTTTTGTACTGAATCGACCCCTTAACATTATATCTACAAAAACCCCACTTGTAATAAAGGTGGGAATGTTCTAGACTTCACTGAAGATTGGGGAGTGATGGAGGGGCAGCTGACATATGGCACAGCACAGAGGTGCAAATGCAGCCTTGGGTACTCCTGCTCCCAGGTGCCTTCTGGCTGGCCCTCCAGTCACGGTTTCCTCCAGCCTGTCTCAGCATGCATGACAAACCGTGCACCTCTCAGGTTCCAACCTCCCACCCTTCCCTGTCCTCACTTCTCTCACCCTCCCTCTCAGACAGTGGAAATCTTTTCTCACAGATTGAGCACTTCTCTTTGACATGGGTTCTAGCTAATATCCATGCTTTAAGGGCCTCACCTTCTATTTCAAAAATCGTATCAAATTATTTTCTCCAAGATGGTGGACTTTTCCAGCATTGATCTAGGGTTAAATGTTGTAATATTAGAGCTTGAACTGGATGCCAGACTAAGCAGGAGAGAGAATGGGGGAGATGGTAATGAGAGATTTGGTTTGGAGGGCCCTTCTTTCCATGAAGGGGTGTTTGTGAGCTCCCTTAGTCTTGTCACGTGTATTACATTTTACTAGACGATTAAAAAAGTTAATAGTCTCTTAAGGAGCTTATCGTTTTGTCAGGAAGACAGAAATAACATAGATGAGAACAATTAAGCTGTGAACTTTGTGGCACTGATGAGGGGGTGACTTTATCAAGAATTTGGAAATGCTTAACTGCATTTATGTTCCTTGTTGCATACATAGTATTTAAATAAAATTCGGACTCCCATCTCACTTATCAGTAATTCAGATACAGTTTTGTTCCAGACTAAAAACAAAAATACAAAGGTGTATTTCCAGGGATTTTAAAAGGCACCAAAGATTATGAATTTCATTTTAGCATCAGCAAATGACAATCTAGTCTTAATAAGTTATTTTGAATGTAGGACCTCTAAAACTCAGAATTAGTTTTTTTTTTTTCCTGGCTAATTATTCTAATGGGGAGACATTGCCATGCAGGTATTAGGATAAAATATTGTTTTTGGATATGTGACATATTTCCTTGTATTTTAAAAATCTCTTGGGTATTTTAAGGGAAATTTAATCCATCTGCTTTTGATCTAAATATAATTTACTCAGAATAATGGAGAAATATTTGATATCCAGAGAAATCTATTGATGCTCTTAAAGCTTTTCTCCTGGGAAATAAGAAATCACAGTTTTTCCAAGAGTAAATCAGAAACCTACAATGTCTAATTTTTCTGCTTATTTAATAAAGTCTGAGTTAAGCATCAGTTGGGCAGTCCAGATCAGTGATTTTTAATTTTTGAAACTTCCTTTTAAAGCCATGCACAGGAAATTTTCTTCAAGGTTTTCTTTTTTTCTTGTTCTGACAGTTATGTCTGCTATCTATTTTTTTTTCAAACAATGATTTTGGAAGATTTAAGGTAATAAAACGATTTTGATGTCTGTGGATTGATAGTGTCTGCATTCAAGATGTTTCAGACCTGTCAGAAGCTTGGAAGTGGCATTTGAATGTATTTCTTAATTTTAATTTTAAAACACTTCCTCTGAGAATTAGATACCATTCCTAAGAGAATATTTTGAATTTAAAAGAGGAAGTTCAGGCCAAGGTACAGGCCAAATTTTGTACTCTTGAAAGACCTGAAATCCAATTACAAATGAAAGAAGAGGTCATGATATCAGTATTACGGTTTGGAAGTGCAATGTGAAAGAACTGGGGTGGGGGGGAGGAGGCGTGTATTAGATCATAAGAGGGTCTTGGGTGGCTACCCAGGGATTGAGGGGCAGGGCCTGGTGTTAGCCACCTGGCTTCTCCGACACACTGTTCCTTCAGTATCTCTGTTTTCAGGAGATGGGGGGAGGGGTACTTCATCCCACTTTGCAGGATTGATTTCTTCTGACCCCTAAACAGTGGCGTTCACAGCTCTTCTCTTTCTAGAGTAGGCCTTGCGTGTCTGATTTGGGCCTTGGCCTTGTTCCTTCAGATCCCCCTTTTCTACTGGAAGCCCACCTGCCAGAAGTCTGGGCGGGAGCCTGTCTCCTGCTCCGTAGCCCTCTGCTGCCCTCTGCTGCCCATAGCACGTGGCAGTTCACCCTCCCGTCCCAGCTGGCCGTGGGATCTGATGCCTGGGTGGTTGCAGTAGTCTTCTGGCCTCTCTTTCCTTTAGTTCAGCATGCTACTCATAGCCAGCAAATTATCACTTCACATGAGAATCAGCACAATTGTAGTGATTAGGTGCACACAGACTGGCTATGGACTGCCTGGGTTAAGTTCCATCTTTGCCCTTAATTAACTGTATGACCTTGGGCAAGTTAGTTCAAGTCTGTATGCCTCAGTTTCCTGGCCTGAAAAAGAGGTTGATCCTGCTCATATGAGGTCAGTATTACTGTTCTGAGGAATAATGAAATGAGAAGTATTTAGAACAGTGGCACATAGTAAGTGCTAAATAAATATTTGTTATTGTTATACTTATCACCCCCCCATTTCGAATTTACTGTAGACCAGCATTTCCCAAAACATGGAAATGATATTAGATGATATTAGATGGTTCAAGCGTGTGGCATTGAATAACATGGGCCACAGTGAGAAGACCCTTCCTTTTTTCTACTATCTTTCAGCTCTTCTGACTCTATCAAGGTGCAAGTGTCAGTTTGGTGCTAGAATGTTTTTAGTCCTTCTCCAACACTTGTTATTTTCTCTTTTTTAATAGATACAGGCCTCAAGTTTACAAATAGCTACAAGCTTTGACAATTTAATAGCACCCATTTTAACAGTTTTTTTACTTCTGGCAAATAATGCTGGTTTTCATTTTATAGTCATATTATAAAGTATCCTTTATAAAGTTAATGACAAATTATAAAATTTCCTTCAAAAACTAATCTAGGTTAAAAAGAAGTTAGTTTAGGGACACCTGGCTGCCTCAGTCAGAAGAGCATGTGACTCTTGATCTTGGGGTTGTGAGTTTGAGCCCCACATTGGGTGTAGAGATTATTAAAATAAACTTAAAAAAAAGTTAGTTGAAAGAATGTTAAGTATATAATAAATCATACTATAATTTCAAATATGGGAAAAGTCATGAACATGGCAATGAAATGCCTGAGGTTGAGGAAACCCCACGAGAGATGTGAGTACATGCCTTGGGACTTTGTAGTGGGTGCTCAGCTGGCCTGGGACCTTTTCTGCTCCCCTTGTGGACCTCTGCTTTGTCCATAATGCTTTGCTGATGGCTGACATGTCTTAAGCATTCCTGCCCTTGGATTTTTTTCTCAAGAATGCCCTCCAGGTTCCACTTTTTGGATTTTCGGTCATCCTTCAAGGCCCCATTAAAAGTAACATCCTGGGCGCCTGGGTGGCTCAGTCGGCTGAGTGTCTGACTCCTGATTTTGGCTCAGGTCATGATCTCAGGGTCGTGGGATCAAGCCCCTCATTCAGGCTCTGTGTGGAGTAGGGAGTCTGCTTGGGATTCTCTTTCTCCCTCCCTCCCCCTTCCTGTTCTGTTTTTTTTTCTCTCTCTCTCTAAAAAAAGAATATCCTCTGTAAGTCCTCCTTGAACACCTTGCTTCAGTCTTCTCTCCTTCCTCCAGACTCTGTCACATTCTTTGCCTGTTCTGTATATTGGTAGTCGTTTTTTGGTTTATGATGTCTGTTATTTCTATGTCCCTGTCCTGTTTTTACAACTGGAAGGAAAGGAATGGAAGCTCCTTTAGGTTAGGGACAGTGTCTTAGTCATCTCAGTATCTCCTTTAGGGCTTAATACAGTCCCTGGTTGAAGTAAATACTCTAATAGTGTGTATTGATTGAGGTGTCAGTTATATAGCATAAAACTCACCTGCTCTGGGCATGCAGTTTGATTTTTTAAATATTGTATACAGTTGTGAAACCATTAACACAGTCCTGTCTGAAACACGTTGGTCCACTTCAAAGTTCTCTCGTGCCCTTTTGGAGTCAGTCCCCTCTTCCACCCCAGCCCCAGACAATCAATGATCTCCCTTCTCTATGTAGAGTTTTATCTTTTAAAATGTATTTCATAGAAATGGAATCACACACTATGTCATCTTTTCTGTCTGGCTTCTTTTACGTAGCATGACGTTTCTGAGGCTCACCCATGTGGCATGTGTTAGTCATTGATGCCTTTTTGTCATGCAGCATTGATAGACTACATTTTGTGTAACCATTTGCCATGTTGTGGCCTTGGAGATTGTGTGTGGTTTTTGGCTATTCAGAAGAATTTCTTGACTAATGTTCAAGTGCAGGTCTGTGTTTTCTCACAGGTAGACTTAGGCCTGGAAATTGCTGGTTCTTAGAGTAAAGTGTAAGTTGAACTTTTCAAGACACTGCCACACTGTATTCCCTCCAGCAATGTATGAGGGGTCCAGTTTCTAGCATCCTCACCAACACTTGGCATTAACAGTCTTTTTCCTTCTAGCCTTTCTAGTGGGTCCTGAGGGGTGAATCAAGGATGGCTCTTGGATTTTCAGGTTGAGCAGCTGAGTGCCATTAAACTGAAGCTGAAAGAGGAAGGAAGTTTTCTGAGAACAATCAAGAGTTCTGGTTTGACGAAGTGGAGTTTGAGGTATATATTAACCATTCAGAGGGACTGTTAAGCTGGTAGTGGGCTGTGTCCATTCTGTCTTCTGGAGCTCATTTAGTAATGGAATCTGGAATAGTTGCTTCGGTTTCCTGTATTTTAGATCCGTGTCTGATGGTCTGGACAAGTCACATAACTTCTTCCGATGTCAGTTTCCTCATCTATAGAGTGAAATAACACCTGTCTTCCTCCAAAGGTTGGGTGAGAAGTGAATGAATTAAGGAATGTGAAAGTGCTTATTAGCATAGTTATTACTCATGCATGATTACCTTGTGTTGTTGTCATTGCTGTGTTCATTCTGGCTTCTAACCCCGTATTTTCTATATAAGCGAGTGCTCAGTAAATACTGGCTTGAAACCAATGAATGCGGATAATAACTAAGTGCATAATGGGGGAGAAGGGAGAGAGGAGAAAGAAGCGAGAAAAAGATGAGACTGGAGAGGGAGGTGGGGGAGGAGAGGAGAGCAGAGAGAGAATGGATGGAATTTGGATCAGCCTCAGGAAGGATGGCAATCACAATTCCACATGTGAGCTTTGTGGAAAGGCAATTTGTCTTTTATTTTATGACACCATGAAGGAACATGGAAAAGTTAGGATTTGGGGAGATATTTAAAATATTTTTTTAAAGATTTATCTATTTATTTGTCAGAGAGAGAGAGCACAAGCAGGGGGAATGGCAGGCAGGGTGAGTGGCAGGCAGAGGGAGAAGCAGGCTCCCTGTTGAGCAAGGAGCCTGACATGGGACTTGATCCCAGGACCTACTGAAGGTAGGCGCTGAACTGACTGAGCCACCCAGGCATCCCAGTTTTCCCTCATTTTCTGTCTTGTGAACAAGGTAGATATATTCTCAGTCTGCTTAGGGAGTAGCTCCCCACTACCATCTTACATCTTAGGTGACAATGTTAGCTCATGTTGTAAATATTCTGAGAGGGCCACAACCTCACAAGTTCTTGTTACGTTAGTTCATTGGGGAATATTTTTCTAGATTGGCTCAAAACAAAGGATTGTAAATGTTACTTTTTTAGAAAAATATTTTTTTTTTGTTAAAATCTTTTATGAACCTTATAACTATAAATCATAAAAACAGAACTGTGGTTTTTGCAGTGGTGACGTCGTATAACATTGCTTGCTTATCCTTTCTTTGTCCTCTTTGAGGGCCCTCCAGCCTCTGGGGAGCTCCAGGGCTCCCTGGAAGAAAGTTTGAAAAACAACCAAGTTTATGCATTTTGATCTCCTCTTTCTTCTGTTACCCTCATAGACTTTGGCAAGTCTGTAGAAAAACTTAACCATGCTACCATCTGCAACTCTATAAAACTTTTAAGAATCATTTTTCATTGTATTTTCTGTCTGAGAGCTTGAATCAAAAGGAGGTTTTGAGGCTACCAATAAATCATAAATGGGAAGAAAATTCCCCATATTTCTGAATCTACCATTGTGAGTGTACAGTCAGTATCCTGTGTGGGTACACAGAGTGCCCTGTCCAAGCAGGTGGCTGGGAGAGGGACCCATGGGGACGTGGAGGAAAGACAGGGATTGAAGTGTTAAGTCAGATCCGGGTTAGCACTGAGGAGGCCTCCTGAAGCTTGCTGGGGTCACGGTGCCTATGAAGAGCTGCCTGAGTTGTGGGAGAAGATTTGCTAACATGTAACCGAGGGTGGCTATGAGACTTTTGAATTCACTAGGTGCTGGCAGTTAGGGAGAGAAGACAGAGTGACTGTGTGCTTCAAGACAAGCCTGGCAGTCCAAGAGAGCAGGCACTGTCTGAGGAGTCAGAACCAAGAGAGTGGGCAGAAGGGAGCTGTGTTTGGAGAGGCGAGGAGCGCTGGAGTTGGCTAGGGTCTAGCCAAGAAGTCAAAGCAGAGAAAAGCACGAGAATTTGCTGGGTAGACTCCTGGAGCAGATTCACATGGACAAGGTTTTAGCTAATGTGTAGTGTTTTTTATAAGAAGAAGGGCTTTTGTGGGCTTACCTTGAGATGTAATCATTCAAAATACTCAAGAATACTGGGGAGATGGACTGCAACTTTATTTTTATTGAGATATAATTCACATACCATAAAATTCACCTTTTATAAAAAGGTATGCTATTGAGCAGTTTTTAGTATATTTATGAAGTTGTACAGCCATCCCCACAAATTCCAGAACATTTTCATCACTTCAAAATGAAACCCAGTCCCCATTAGCCCCTCTCTATTCTTCTCTCTACCCATCCGCTGGCATCCACTAGTCTGTTTTCTGTGTCTATGGATATGTCCATTCTGGACCATTCGTACAAACAGAATTGTATAGTATGTGGGCTTTTGTGTCTGGCTTCTTTCACTTAGCTTAGTTTTTTTCAAAGGTTCATCCATGTTAAAGCATGTATCAGTGCTTAATTCCTTTTTATGGCTGAAAAATATTCCATTTTATGTTTAGACCACATTTTGTTTATCTGTTCGACTGTTGATGGACATTTGGATTGTTTTCACTTTTTAGCTATTATGAATAACACTGTTATGAACACTTGTGTACAAGTTTTTGATTCACTTGGACAATCTCTGTCTTTTAATAGGTACATGTAGACCTTTGATGCTCAAAATGATTATTGATATAGTTGGATAAATATCTACCATATTTGTTACTGTTTTCTATTTGTTGCCCTTGTTCTTTGTTCCTGTTTTTGTCTTCTACTTTTTTCTGCCTTTTGTGGTTTTATTTCATTTTATTTTTTAAAAGATTTTATTACCTGACAGAGAGAGAGAGAGAGAAAGAGAGGGCACAAGCAGGGGGAGCAGCAGGCAGAGGGAGACGGAGAAGCAGGCTCCCCACTGAGCAGGGAGCCCCATGTGGGGCTCGATCCCAGGACCCTGAAATCATAACCTGAGTCGAAGGCAGACGCTTAACCGACTGAGCCACCCAGGTGCCCCGCCTTTTGTGGTTTTAATTGAACATTTTATATGAACTCATTTTTTCTCTTTTCTCAGTATATCAGTTACACTTTTTTTTTAAAAAGTTTTTTTAGTGATTGCCCTAGAGTTTATAATATACCTTTACAGCTAATCCAAATCCACTTTCAAATAACACTGTCCTACTACATGGGTAGTGTGAATATCTTATAATAACAAAATAATCCTAATACCCCTCTCCCACCCTAATACCATTGCTGTCTTTTGTTTCACTTCGATATAAGCATGCATAAGCATGTATTTATGCAAATGGACACATACATGCACACATATAAGCATATATAATTAAGTACATTGCTTTTATTTTGAACAAACTCTTATCTGTTAGATCAGTTAAAATACGAAAAATAAAAGTTTTTATTTTACTTTCACTTTTGCATCTTCAGCGCTCTTCCTTTCTTTATGTAGATCCAAGTTTCTAATCACGAAAAGGCATTGGGTTTTGTCATATGCTTTCTGTGTGTCTATTGAGATGATTGAGTGGTTTCTGTCCTTTATTTTATTAATATGGTATAGTACATTGATTGACTTTTCTATGCTGAACCAACCTTGTATTCGTGGGATAAATCCCACTTGGTCATGGTGTATAATCCTTTGTATATGTTGCTGGATTCAGTTTGGTAGTATTTTGCTGAGAATTTTTGCATCTATATCCATAAGGAATATTAGTCTGTAGTTTTCTTGTAATATCTTTATCTAATTTTTAAAAAATTGTTTTTTATTCTCTGTTTTATTTATTTCCACTCTAGTCTTTATTATTTCTTCATTGGTTATTTAGGAGTATTTTTTCCATATATTTGTGATTTTCCCAGTCTTTTTCTCCTGTGATTGATTTCTACTTTTATTCCATTGTGGTTGGAGAAAGACTTTGTATGATTTCAATCCTTTTAAATTTATTGACACTTGCTTTATGGTTTAATATATTGTCTGTTTTGGAGAATGTTCCATGTGCGCTTGAGAAGAATGTGGATTCTGCTGTCGTTGAGTGGAGTGTTCTGTATATGTCTGTTAGGTCTAGTTGCTTTACAGTGTTCAAGCTTCTGCTCCTTGCTGATCTATATAGTTGTTCTAGCTATTATTTAAAGTGGAGTATTGAAGTCTCCACCTGTTATTGGAAAATTGTTCGTTGAATTGTCTGTTTCTTCCTTCAATTATTTCGTTTTTTGCTTTATATATTTTAGGGCTCTTTGGTTATGGGTATGTATGTTTATAATGGCTGCATCTTCTTGATGAATTGACCCTTTTATCATTATAAGATGTCTTTGTCTTCAGTAACAATTTTTTGTCTTAAATGTATTTTGTCTGATATTAGTAAAACCATTCCAGCTTTCTTTTGGTTGCTGTTTGCATGGTATATACTTCTAAATTTTTTTACTTTCAACCTATTTGTGTCTTTGAATCTAAAGTGTGTCTTTTGTAGACAGCACATAGTTGGATTAT
This sequence comes from Ursus arctos, assembly GCF_023065955.2. Classification (NCBI taxonomy): domain Eukaryota; kingdom Metazoa; phylum Chordata; class Mammalia; order Carnivora; family Ursidae; genus Ursus; species Ursus arctos. Next base: position 63,231,145 of record NW_026622775.1, on the reverse strand, counting down.
GAATTTAAATCCATTCTGCCAATCTCTGTCTTTTAATTGGAGTCTTAATTCATTTAAGTTTAATGTGAATACTGATGATGTTGTATTTACTTCTGCCATCGTACTGCTTTCTCTCTCTTTGTCTTTTTTGTCTCTCTGTTCTTCCATTACTACCTTTCGTGTGTTAAATATTTTCCTGTGGTAACATTTTAATTCTCTTGTTTTCTTAGTGGTTGCTCTTAAGTTAACCTTTAATTTGTAACACTCTAATTCAGATTTATATCAACTTAATTTCAGTAGTATACAAAAAGTTTGCTCCCGTGTAACTCTGTTTTATCTCTCCTTTATCCTGTTGTCACAGATTACATCTTCACATATTGTGTATCCATCAACATAGATTTATAATTATTGTTTTATGCTGTTGTCTTTCAAATCAGGTAGGAGAAAAAAGTTATAAACAAAAAATACATTTATACTACTTTTATTTTTTATTTTTTAATTTTTTTTAGGTGGGGAGGGGCAGAGGGAGAGGTCTCGAGAGAGAGAATCTTAAGGTGGGCATGGAGCCTGATCTCACAACCCAAGATCATGACCTGAGCCGAAATCAGGAGTCGGATGCTTGACTGACTGAGCCACCCAGGCACCCCACATTTATACTACTTTTAATATTTGCTTCTGTGGTTACCTTTACTTGTGCTCTTTATTTCTTCATGTGGATTTGAGTTACTGTCTAGTTTCCTTTCATTTCAGTCTGAAGGAGAAAGTTCCTTTAGTATTTCTTATAGGAATAAGTGTTTTGTTGGGAGTGTCTTAGTGTCTCTTTGAGTTTTGAAGGAGACTTTTGCCAATATAGAACTCCCGGTGGATGTTTCTTTTCTGTCAACAATTTGACTCTGTCATCCCACTGCTTTCTGGCCTCCATGACTTCCAGTGAGCAATCAGCTGTTAATCTTATTGAGGCCCCTGATCCATGAGGAGTCACTTCTCCTTGCTGCTTTCAAGATTCTTTCTTCGTCTTTAACTTTTTCAACAGTTTGATTATAAATTGCAAATCCACTGTCATCCTGCCCATGTCTCATCACCCTTATTTGGAAGGATTACCCAGAACACTTTTGTTAGTGCTTTAATTCAACACTTATAATATCTTGTAGCATTTCTCTCATCTGTCAGCTTATGATTTAGTAATATGTGGTTTTGTTTTTATTATCATATTTTATAGTTTTATGGAACTTCAGAGTGATATTTATGTGATCCATTGTCATAATTTATTCACCTAATAGATTTATTGAGCATCTGCTTATGGAAGACTTTAAGTTTTCTTAGATAGGTGACACATGGTCCTGCCTGAGAATGGCCCATCTGGCTGGTGAAGGCTATATACTCAGCTAACTACTGTACAATTAGAGTGAAGGCATACTGAGTATAAGCAGAGTATTTTGGAACCACAGAGGAGGAAGTCACTGATTTTTGTATTTGATAGATGAGCAAAGTGAGGAATGTAGAGATTAAGCAATTTGGGACCTTGAGGTTACATACCTTAGGAAGACAGAACCAAGGACTAGAACCTACTATTCTGGGTTTTTCCCATGCAACCATAGTGATTCTAGAGTATAGCTACTCTATATTTTCAAGCATGAAAGCTAAAAATGGTTTCTTAAATGAAATAGCAGAAAACGGTCTGTCAGAAGTTGAGGCTGTTGGTTCTAGGATTTGGGTACCATACCATAGCTTCTTGTTATCAAATGTGTTAATTGGTCTGCAAAGGACAAGTAGATGTGTGAAGCATGGACTGACTATTTTGCTTTAAAAGATGCACATGGTACAAATAAAAATAAACAGTATTTATTTATACTTATTAATTATAATGGTATGAATTTAGTAAACAAGTGACTGTGTTGAAACTTGAGTTCAAAATATATATTTAATTTTACTAAATCTATTCCCAAGTTTCTTCTTCCCCTTTTAATTGATATTTATATTTTGAAAAGAATTCTCTCCCCCCTTCATATCCGGTAAAATTTTAGATGGGTACAGCTTGTATTAGAATTTCCTTAATAACGGGATTTGCTGTTCAATCAGAACTATGTTCTTTTCCCATAGGGTAAAGCATGACTTATTTGGGCATACAGTTTTAATTTTAATCTGCATGCCTCCTTTTCTCTCCTCCCATGATTCTTTGCAGCAGGGCAAGGAAAAGCAAGTCTTATAAAAAGAAATACAGTATGTGGTGCTTATTAAAGTTACATACATCTCTTCTCACAGGAGAATTTTGATTTACTGCAGGTTGTGCATATGTTGCATATGGACATTTCTAGGGAACAGATTCCTTATCGCTGAACAGTGAATGGCTTCTAGTACTCCATTATTGCTCCGGGAACATGTTAGTAATGATTATGAAAGGTAGGATACCATGAAATCTGTAAGGTGATTTGGCAGAAGTCGATGCTGTTGGTGCCAGGATTTGGGTCCCGTACCACAGTTTCCTGTTTTCAAATGTATTAATTGATCCGCAAAGGACATCTTTTGGAGACAAGAATTCAGACAGACTGGCACAGGCTGGACCTCCGCCAAGACTGCTCGGAAGGTTGCCATACTGGGAGCAAAAGAGTGAGAGAGAAAGAGAGAGAGAGGGAAAGGGAGAGAGAGAGGCAGAGGGAGAGCTGAGGAAAGAAAAAAAGGCAAGACTTGGCACAGCTCAGTCAAATCAGCTTCTTTTGTCTGCTTTCTCGGCTTGAGCTTCAGGAAAGAAAACCGTCCTGGGGTACAGAAAAACTCAGAACTTTTTGGTTTTCAAACTTAGAAGGCTTTTTAAGTCTCTTGGGCTATTTGAAAGTGTTGGTACATACAATGACGTTTAGTCACCGGTATTAAGGGAAATAAAAGCCTTTTTCAAAATGAAGCTTCCACAGTGTCCATGCATTTGGGAAATACTGTATTTGATTTTTTGCATGTATGATTATACCATGAGAGACAGGATTAATATAGAAGATGGCAAGGCAAATTTCTAATTAGAGAGAATATTAATTTTCTACAAAATAAAGTTTGTTCATCAGTACAAACCTGCTTTCAAATCAAATCAGACATCCTTCGGAATGTGTTCAGAACGTAAGTTTTTAGATTTTATTTTATTTTATTTTTTCCCATTTGTAGACATTCACGTTTCAAGGAGCCTTTCTAAGATTTTATGCAACCCAGCCAGGAAGTCAGAGTAAAAGTTGTTTTATCCATGTGTTTAAGAAAACGTTTTCTTAAAGCAACAGCTTTTATTTCTGCTGCTTCATGCTGTCCTAAACTACATCCCCCAGCAATGAGTGACAACACTGAAGACCAGAAAGGCAAGCTGAAGACACCAGACTTCGTTTGAAGGGCAAACAAGAAATGTGAGCTTGGTCATTATTTTTGTGTGTGTCTTTGCTCTGAACCAGTTTTTGGAGGTGGGTGGGGAGGTGGGTGGGGAGGTGTCTATGTCTAAAAGATGTGTGCGATTAGGGAATTCTCATTGTGAGAAGAAAATGATAAAAGGTAATTTTTATGATGTTGGCAGAAAATGGCTGGGAATGGTAGAGAATAGAAATTTAGTCTTGTGGGTAAGAAATAGCAAGCTGTGTTTGCAATACTTGGAGAAAAATTCCATTATTTTTAGTTGATTAGATTGTATGATTAAACGATTACTATAGCTTGGCTCTCTCAAAAATGTTTTAAGTAGAAGGAAAATCTAGAAGGTTCATGGATTTGCTTTTCAATATTACCCAGTATTTTACTTGGATATATACTTTAAATCTAATTTCTTAATAATAAAGTTTCTATTAGGCCTGGTTATGGTTCGATTGTGATAGTTCTGCTCTTAAAAATCAGCATTATTGTAGGAGAGGTTAACTGTAAGGCACGTATTTTTGTGGACCACCCTCATTGTCAGTAAGTATTGCTGTTTCTAAAGAAGAGAGTTTGACTTGTAGCATTAGGTTATGACTTACTATAATAATATATGTTCTTTTTATTTCATATACTAAAAGAATACAGGGAAATCGTATGTATTCACATAAGTACTAATCATTTTGGGTAGTATAAAAGACTGCTCCATGCTTTTGTTTTGAGCATGTAATCATGGATTTGTTAATCCTTTCACAAAAAAAAAATTTTTTTTGTTTATAGCTTTATACTACTGCGCGCCTTAAATGATCAATTGTTTAAAATGGTTTTTGTGGTATCATAATGACACACATCAGCAGTTCTGAGAATGGCATTTAATATCCAAATACGAGTTAAAAATGTGTGAGATCTAATACAGGTGTTTGCATAGTTGAGCTTCAGTATTTCCTTCAACTTTTTTACTAATCAACGTTTTGATCTTCAATAAAAGGAAATCACTTAGTGCTCACATGGGTTGCCAAAATGACAACCTTTGTTTTATAAGCTTCTTTATACACCACCTCGCTGATACTCCTAAAATGGACGCCAAGACAGAAAAGACATGCTGATAGGCACTGGGAAGGAGATGCTTGCATGGCTACAGTCTTCCTGTGGAACTGCTCGCAGGATCGGCCCTTCACACCCATGCTAGCAACCAACAACACAGGACACAAAGAGAAAGTTCAGCAAATAAGTTGAAATTAGAGCTACGTTTTCATTCTGACCGTCTTATTCCCGATTTATATTTACTTTCATTTACTTTTTAAACATTTAACATAACCTCTTGTCATTGAGGTTTGCTAAATATGTGACTTCTTTAGTTTATTTGAGACCATTTTCCCTTAAAGTTAAAAGAATCATTTGCTAGCTTATTTCAGAACTTCTTCGCAGCGAACTCGGTGAGAATAAACTGATCTTATATCCGGACTATTTAATGTCCAGTTGTATTCTGACAGGGTAATAAGAAATAAGTGAATTAGAAAACAAAGATGTCAGAACACACCTTAAGAAATATTAAATTTTTCGACACTGGTAAAGCTACATTTTATGGTGTTTATTAGACTTAAGATTTGATAATAAATATTAGTTGTTACATCAGATAAAGTGTCTTACTAATATATTCTCTCTGGCCTACTTGTTACATATCTTAAAATGAAAAAGTCCCATATTAAAATGTTCCTTGTTAACTGGGTGTAAAACAGGCACTCCTTAGTACAACGTTTTTTAAAAGGTATGTTTAAAAATTGTTGATTACATTTTTAAACACATACATTTAGGCTTAACACGAGGCATTTTTCTTTACTTTTAGACCTTTTATTATACAAACACTTTGACGTTTAGGCTGTGAATTCTTTCCATATCAGTACTAATATTTCAAATCTTATTTTAAGGTGTGTAAATACTAGTAGTATGATTGTAAATGAACTCTGTCTCAACATATATTCATTGTAGTTTGAATTATAGATTTTGATGTAGAATTATTAAGACAGAAATGGATTAATATTTAACTGCTACTTGATACCTATTATTCAGTCCCATTTAGACTTGTATACCTGAACATGCAAGCACATAATTCTGTAAACTAGTGGAAACCTCTTAGGGGGCCTTAGCCCAGCATTTTATAATTATTCAGTCATTTATTCATTCATTGAGCAAATGTTTATTGAGTACTCACTTAAGCATGCTAATATTTTATTGACGAACTTATTTTGGGTAACAGGGAAGGAAACCACATGCGTGGATGGAAGGGAGCATAGATTTAAAATAGAAGCACAAAAGCCTAGATAGAAAAGAGCAGCACCGTAGTGAGACTTACTTCAGTAGATTAAAGTACGTTAACCTTTATGGCACAATGAACGTATTATAGGGTGTTGTTATAAAACCTCAGATTAGCTGCTGTCCCTACAGCTCTGGGAACTTTGTTGGACCATTCTTCAGGTTGCTGCATCTTACTGGCCAAAAAGCTTCAGTTGTTCAAGTCTTCTGATGGACGTGTACAATAAGCAATTCAAATCTCGTGAGAAATTAAATAGGGAAGATCGAACCGCGGCTCACATGCTAGATTTTACAGATATCAAAGTAGGTGTCGTTGAACTTTTGAAGATGTGGCCACAACATAAAACAGCGGCCTGTTTATAGTGATTTTTGTTTTTCTTTGTTTTCTTTCCTGAGAAAGAGAAGAGAGTGAGTCTCACATCTGTAAGCGAGGGTTGCCCTTAGGAAGTAAGTTTGCTGGGGGCTGTGTGTTTTAAGCGCACCAATCAGTTCATTTTCCATGCTGTCTAGTGTTTTGTTTTGCTTCCTTAGTTTTGTTCACTAACATAAAGGCTCATCGGGATGATACATCTCTTGATTCTAGACATGAATGAGCTTTTTACTTAGTGGGCTGACTTTATTCCATGTAGTTGTTCTTTTATATGAAAAGGAGGTATAGGTTCACATTCTTAAGAGGAGATGAAAGTCACACGAACCAAGGAGGTGAGCTTGGAGGTTGCTGTGGTGGCCGAGGCCTGTGTCAGGGCTGGTAGCACGTGAAATGAGATGAGAAATGTTTCAGCTGCAGGTATGAACTGCTGAAGTAATTCAACAAATATTCCCAGAGGGCCTGCTCTGTGCCAGGCCCCATGCTGGATGTAGGGGAGACAAAGTTACAATTTCTGCACATAAGGAATTCATAGCTGCAGGGAGGGGAAGGATAAGAATAACCAATAGATGGGTATCTCTTTATAGCTTACCAGTGCTTTGATCTGCATCTCATCAGTCCTTGAGACAAGACCTAGCACTGGTACATAATGGCCATCCAATACGGACTCATTGAAGGAATAAACCAAATTGTGAAGCAGATTATTATCTTCTTGAGGATTATTTGATTAAGAAAACTTTTCCCATCATGGTTGAGGAACAAAAGGCAGTATGCTTGATTTTAAGCTGAGTCTGTGTTACTGATGGTGAGTTTAGAGGGAGTGGCATGTAGGGCCACATTCTTTGTGACTGAGTTAGAACCCCCGAGGTAATCATTGGAGACAATATAAAATAAGGACTTGACCAGTACACAATGGTGCTGAATGCTCATTCTCTCCCTCGCAGCCCTCCATTGTCTTACATTCTCCCTCTCCTCGTTTCCCCAAAGGATCCCAGAGCTGTAGGCCTTGGTGGAATGGCCTAGGCATGGAGCAGGCCAACAGACTGTCTAAAAAGTTGGAAGTCTTCCTTATGTGCTCCTTGTGGCAAGAAGGCTGAGGGGACTGTGGTGAGGAAAACTTGTAGAGAGCTGAGGGCTCTGCTTAATAGCTGGCTTCAGTCCTGCCAATAACTTTACTAAGAGAGTGAAAGTAGATGTGGGATCTTGAGACTAGACTAGAGTATCGAAAACAATCATCACTGAGAGTGTGATAAGACATCATGAAGGGGTGCTGAGGCCAGTTCATGTTGAACAGCCTATTTCTAGGTCTTTCTCCAGAGGCATTTTGAGGCCCAAGAGGGGCAGAGTCAAGACCATTGTGTATAATTATGAGGGGGTTGAAATTCAGGCCCAACCTTCCTGCTCAAGCCCTGTGCTTTGAGCTGCTAGAGGAAGGTACAAAGTCACTCCAGGTACAAGTGGTGGCTCTGGAGAGAGTGAGCATGGGGGTGAATCCAGGCTTGGAATTAGAATAGCAGAAACTGAAGAAGGTGAGAGGGTGTGGGGCAAAGGAGGGCAGCATTCCAGTGTTTCCCCATGGGATGCAGGTCAGATAGGAGATGTGATCAGCAGGATTCCAGAGAACATGGTGGAATAGGGTGAGGTGGGTATGTAGAAATTCTGGTAAAGCAAAAGAAAAGGTTCAGAGAATACTGAAGTTAGGAATTTATTCTGAAACCCAGCAGGTCATGAATAATAACACCAACTGCAAGGCATGACTGGATTTGGTCATTGGTTGTGCCAAGTTTATTTTATTTCTCTAGAAGCAGTTGTAGAAAAGGAAAGAAGTTACCTGTTTGTGTTCTGTATTCCAGCATGTTCGAAGAATTAAAATTTTCTCCTCTGTTTTATAGTTAAGAATCTCTTGCTCCAATATAATGAGAATGCGTCTAAAGTATGGATCTTGAGGTTTTGTGGAAAATATTTTGGTATTAAAGTTTAGGTTTTGAAGAATTAGTCCCTCTGTAGCGATGCCATCCTTTTCATTCCATAGATCAGTGCTGTTCATATATTCTTTTCTGCCGGCCACTGTAAGTTATTTTCCCTTACTTGAAAATATTGAGTTGTCCCTGAGACTTAGGAGTTCTTTGTCCTAATCTTTCACCATCATGGATTAGAGAGTCTCACCAACCTCAGTTTGAATTTTGACTCCATATTTTACTTGTTGAACGTTGGTCGAGTTGTACAAACCCAGTTTCTTCATGTGTAAAACAGATCATGCTACCTTCCTCTTTGGGAAGAGACATAAGGAAATAACATGCAAAGCTCTTAGTGTACTCCCTGATACATAGCAAGTGCTCAATAAATGGTAGATACTATCCTTTTTTTAGTTAAAATTAAAAAAAATGTAGTAAAAATACATAACATAAACTTTACCGTCTTAACCATTTTTAAGTGCACAGTCCAACGGCAGTAAGTGCATTCACATTGTTGTGCTGTCATCACCACCATCCATCCTCAGAACTCTTCTTGTAAAACCGAAACTCTACCCATTAAACAACAGCTTCCCATTCTCCCTTTCCCGTAGTCCCTGGCAGCCATTCTTCTGCTTTCTGTCTCTATGAATTTGACTGCTTTAGGCACCGGATGTAAGTGGAACCATATGTATGGTATTTGTCCTTTTGTGACTGGGTGTTTTACTTAGCAGTACATTTTCAAGGTTCAGTCATGTTGTAGCATGTGTCAAAATTTCCTTCCTTTTTAAGACCAAGTGATATTCCATTGTGCTTATAGACCTCCCCTCCACCCCCCGTTCTTCTGTTGATGGACACTTGGGTTGTTTCCACCTTTTGGCTGTTGTGAATAATGCTGCTTTGAGCATGGGTGTGTACAGATAATCTGTATGAGTCTTTGCTTTCAGTTCTTTTGGGTATAGACCCCAAAGTGGGATTGCTGGATCCATAGGCAGTATTAGCCCTTGTAGCAGGTTACATTTTTGAAAAACTTGTAAGCTGAAGTGATGTAAGTTGAATTTGACTTTTCAGCATAGATAATGGTAAAATAAATAGGAATTTATAGACTTGACTATGAGCTCATGATGTCTAACTTTTTTTTTTTTTTTGTGGAAATAACCCAAATACCACATTTGTCATCTCTAAATTATTTTCTAGTGTAGAGTTTTGCATGGTATGTTAACCAGGGCACTATAATCACTCACATAAAATGGTATTTATACAGTATCATGGAATATAATTGTCATATTTCATTTTTAACACAAAGTGGTTTCTTAGCCTTCTTACCATTTCTGTTTAGAGAACTTCCTTTCTCCATTCTTTTAGGGTCAGTCTGCTGGTAACAAGTCTTTTAGTTTTCCTTCAGCTGAGAATGTCTTGATTTCCCTTTTACCTGAAGGATATTTTTGCAGGATATAGAATTCTGGGCTGACAGTTCCCTTTTTATCCCAGTACTTGAAGAATGTTGTACCACTTTCTTCTACCTCCGCGGTTTCTGGTAAGAAATCTGCTGTTATTCCAGTTGTTTTTCCCTTCTAGGTAACATGATGTTTCTCTCTCTCTACTTTTAAAAATTTTCTCTTTGTCGTTAGTTTTCGGAGAGTTCAGTTGTGATGTGGCGTGGCATGGATTTCTTTGGATTTATCCTGGGTTCACTCAGCTTCTTGAATATGTAGGCTTATGTGTTTTGCCAGGTTTTTTAAAAAAAAGTTTATTTATTTTTAAGTAATCTCTGAACCCGATGTGGGGCTTGAGCTCACCACACTGAGATCAAGAGTTGTGTGCTGTTATGACTGAGCCAGCCAGGTGTCCCTGTCTTTTGCCAGATTTGCAAATTTTTCAGCCATAATTTCTTCGAGTAATTTTTTAAGGCTTGCCCTCTTTCTCCTTTCCTTCCAAGACTCAGGATGACATGAATGATAGATCTTTTGTTATAGTCCTACAGGTGCTTGACACTGATCATTTTTTTTTTTTAATTCTGTTTTTTCTTTGTTGTTCAGACTAGGTAATTCCTGTTGTTCCTATCTTCAGGGTCACCGATTCTTTTCTCTGTCATCTTCATTCTGCTATTGAGCCCACTTAGCGAGTTTTAATTTCAGTTAATGTATTTCATCTGTTGTTTCTTTGCTGAGACTTTCTATTTTTTCTTTTGTTTTATGTCTGTTCATAATTGCTTATTGAAACATTTTTTATGGTGGCTGCTCTAAAAATCCTTCTCAGGTAATTCCAATATCTCTGTCATCTTGGTATTGGGATCAGCTGTTAGTCTTTTCTTAATCAAGTTGAGATTTTCCTTGTCCTTGGTAGAATGAGTAATTTTGATTATATTTTGGGTATTATGACACTCTGGATCTTATTTAAATCTTCTGTGTTTTTTTTTTTTTTAAGATTTATTTATTTATTTGAGGGAAATGGGATAGACCGGTGATGGGTAGTAAGGAGGGCACATATTGCATGGTGCACTGGGTGTTATACACAACTAATGAATCATCGAGCCTTACATCGAAAACCGGGGATGTACTGTATGGTGACTAACATAATATAATAAAAAATCATTATTAAAAAAAAAAAAAGATTTATTTATTTATTTGAGGGAGAAAGAGGGTGCTCATGCGCACAAGAATAGGGGGTAGGGGCAGGAGGAGAGGGAGATAGAATCTCAAGCAGACTTGTGCTGAGTGCAGGGCCCAACATGGGGCTCGATCCCATGACCCTGAGATCATGACTGGAGCCAAAATCGAGTCGGATGCTTAACTGACTGTACCACCCAGCTGCCCCTAAATCTTCCTTTTTAATAGACTCCTCTGACACCATGTCTGTAGGGGAAGAGGGAGCACTTCGTCATTATTACAAGGTGGGGGTGGAAGTCCAGGTTCCTCATTGGCCTTTATTTAAAGCTTGCGGTGGGAGGAGTGCCTTATTACTGCCTTGTGAAATTCAGGTTCCCCATTGGTGGTACTGTTATTTAGATTGTTAATTTTGTACTTGGTGAGATAGCCTGAATAGTCCCTGAGCTGTTATTGTTAAATTTAGCTTCTATCATTGGTGCTATTTGTGTTTGATAAGTTATTTCATGATGTTTAAGTTCTCACTAACCCTCTAATTACCTACTTCCCAAGGTTAGTATGTATTTACCTTTAGCACATTGAATAAAAGATTTGAGGTGAAGAAACAGATTATAGTTTCTACTTTATTAACTTTGAAGATTTATTTTTTGAAGGAGACAAAAACCTACCTGTGCAAGTTTTCCATTTTTCCCATTAATAATATGCTGGGTTTTATCAGACTTTTATAACTTATTTTTAGAAAAGGTCAGTATAGTAGAAATCGTCAGAAGAAATGGGTTTGATGGGAGGCTTGAGAAATTGCAGTGATAAAATATTTCATTTCATTTCATTTGCTAACTCACACCTGTGGTTTCAGGTTGATAACACAGACCTTAAAGATGATGTATATGACTTTAGAATAATAGATTTTGGAGATGGGGCGCCTGGGTGGCACAGACGTTAAGCATCTGCCTTCGGCTCAGGGCATGATCCCGGTGTTCTGGGATTGAGCTGCACATCAGGCTCCTCCGCTATGAGCCTGCTTCTTCCTCTCCCACTCCCCCTGCTTGTGTTCCCTCTCTCGCTGGCTGTCTCTCTCTCTGTCAAATAAATAAATAAAATCTGTAAAAAAAATTGATTTTGGAGATGCCTAGTGGTCATCTGTGGTATAGTAATGACAGTACCAGATCCCAGTACTGAATCACTTACTAACTGGGTAATCTTGGGAAAAACTGTGAAACTCCAAACATTGACTTTTCCACTCAGAAAAATGGGTGTCATAATACCTAAACAAAGGTTGTTAAGAATATTAAATGAGGTGATAACACCTGAAGGCAATTTAGCTGATAGATATTACACAAATAGGAGAGAGAATTATCTAGTCTAGCTACTTCAAGCATATGACTGTGGTGTGTAAAGATATGCACCTGATTCTGTACGATTTCCAGTAATCTGTGCCAATAGATTGTGGGTTATGTACATATCTCCTTAAAATCTTTAAAGAAGTCTTAATTATGAAAACTTTCAAATTCATAGCAAAGTACTGAATAAAACAGAGTGAATACCATGTACTCATTATCCAGAACTAACAAACACCATATTTATTTGCGCCAGATCTTTTCTTTTTTTTAGAGAAAATGAAACAGTAGGAATATAACTAAAGTCCTATTCTTTCATCCCCAAAATTGGTGCAGAACATTTCTATGTACATTTTTGTAGTATTACTACATGTATAGGTTACTATACACAATGTAACTGTTGTTTTGCATAATTTAAAACACATGTAAAATGATTTTATACCGTTGGCGTCTTTTTGCAGATGAGATTCGATATTTCTGAGATTGGTCCATGTTGCTACTACAGCCCTCGTGCTGCAGAGCATTTCATTTTAGTTTATCCGTTCTTCTGTGGTGCACATTTCATTTTTTCCCTTGTGCTGACTGTGCTATCATGGACACCTTGCACTCGTCTTCTGTACATATTTGTGACCTCTAGGGGAATTACCTAGAAATGGAGCCGAGTTGCCAAATATGTTAACTTTACTCAGTAATACCAAATTATTCTTCAGAGCCTTCGTACCCGTTAACGTGATGGTGCTATCACATCTCTGTGTCTCCGACGTCTTTGCCAATGCTTGGTGGTATCAGACTTTGACATTTTGTCAGGCTGGTGTGCGAGAAATATTTTGTTGTTATTTTAATTTGTGTACCTGATTGCTTAGTGAGTTTGTGCACCCTTTTATATTGACAATTTAGATTTGCTTTTCTGTACATTCTCTATTCATATCTTTTGCATATTTTTCTTTTAGTTGCTTTATTTTTATTCATTAACAGTATATTTATATGCCAGTCCTTTATTATAGGGTTAAAATATCTTTTCAATTTTTGGTTAGTTTATTTTCCTTACAGCAACTTTTGAAATCAACTATGGTATATGTTTAAAAAATTAGAAAGGATAGTTTTGGTGATAATACTTACAATAATCCATGCTTTTGGATGTGGCAGGGAGGGCTAATGAGGCTAATATTTCTTTGAATGAACTAGAATTTTATCCCCTTAATTAATATCTAGAGGATAGAACTTCTTAATTTTCACATAGACTTTTGGCCAATTGAAATCATTGGGCAGGTTCCGAGCTTCTGAGCACCAATTATTGAATTAATGACTATTGTGAGGTTTTATTTTGTTACTTGCAGAACCTCGTACAGCACACCAATAACATGGGCACATTCCCATTGCATCAGCAGCGTTAGCAAATTGGAGTTCTTGGGCCCTTAGAAAGAATGTTCTGTTGATCTTATTACAGTGATTTCTATACACTGAATAATCTCGGTGCAGTAAGCACTTTCTCCTTTCCCTAACCAGTCTTCTTGCTAACAAAATAACTTAATTGAGAAATTCAAACTGTTGGGGCAAGTGGAATTGAGTTGTGGCTGAGGCTCTTTGGGTATCTTTTGTTGTGCAATCAAGTAGCACTTATTCAACAACTTTCCTTGCGGTCCCGCCTAAAAAAAATCCCACCTAATCTCCCAAATCACTTTGCAAAACAAAAGAACACACAGAAGATTGAGAAACTAGGAGGACTGGGGGCCGCGCTGCCTGTTGTATATCAAGCCCTCCCTCTCCTTTCCCTGCTGGTTACTATTTATATGTAACTGTTTTGATAATTATATGTAATTATATATCTGTTTTAAAATCTGAGTGTGAAAGTGTGCTCTCTTCACTTTACTGACAGGCGTTTGGTTGTTCAAGCCGTTTGGCACCACTGCCTGTCGAGGGTAGTTTGCCATAAACAAGGGTAGGTAAAGTTCTAGGTAGAAGTGGACAACTGGTGGAAGACTGGACTTGCAAATCCAAATCTGAAGGAAAAGGTCCTGGTCTGGAGTTTGCAGATTTGCCTTTCTTAAGCGCAGTGCCTGTGTGCTTGGCTCCATGCATGTTTGCCTCATTATACTTGCTTGCTATTTAGTGCAGTGAATGAACCTCCCGACAACACAGAAGGAAACCAGCTAAATATTCTGTCCCTGCATGAACTTTGGTAATACTTCCTTCTTCCACTTACTGAATTCTTTTCTGGAATCCGCAGTTGGCATCAGTCACCATCTCTGTACCACTCCTTCACTATTTAAAAGTTTTATGGAAAACTTCAATAAAGAATGTGTGAAAAGAGTAACTGTCCTTTATTTAATTACAAACTCTGTTTTTCCTATGTTACCTATGATGTAGGAAAGACCTTAGGGTTTGAAGATGATGGCCAAGAAAGAATTCTTGAGACATCTTTGGTGCAAAAGATGCTTTTATTAAAGCACAGGGACAGGACCCATGGGCAGGAAGAGCTGCACTGGGGTCACAGGCAGTGGCCCATTATATACTTTCAAGTAGGGGAGGGGGTTAGGGATAGCGTAACTCTCTACGGAATTTTAGGTTTCCAGGATCTGGAGGGGGCTAGCTATTGTTAGGAAAAGTCATTTATTACCGTCTAATAAAACCTTAGTCATGAGACCCTTCAGATGTCTATCGGTGGGCCATATGCTTGGGGGATGATTGCCAACACGTATCTTGGGGGGCTTAGAGATAAAGGAATTCTAAAGGAATTTTTATATGTTAAAGTAGACTTACAGGAACCTGGGGGTGGTGGTGGTCAGGCTAGGATTGCCTTTTCCCCTTAGCAAAGTGTTAACATTGAGACACTTGAGTCCCTAGAGGAATGTCATTCTGCCTGTTTCAAGGACTTGTCAATAGGCTGTAGGTAGTAAGAAACTTATTAATTTTTCTTCTGCCTTTGTTTCCCACATCAACTTATATTACCACAACCCTCTGAGAAACACACACACACACACACACACACACCCCATTTCAAGTGAGAAAATTGAGGCTCAGAGAGGTGAAGTGCTGGCTACGTGACATTACAGCTCAAATCAAGTCTTCTGCCTCCAAATCCCTTGTTCATTCCGTTATTTGGCATTTGTTCACTCCATGATGGGGTCACTAGAAGAGCAGCTTGCTCCTTTAATAGGAGCCCTTCCCATATATACCTGGGACTGCGTACTTAGGTAAATCCTCTGCCCTCCATTCAGTCATTCACTCAAGTGGTCAATCTATCATTTATTTAATATCTGAGTGTGTATTAGAGCTAAGTGATGAGGATACAGTAATGGACACAACCTACAGAGTGTCTTCATGGAGCTTATCATACAATGGTGAAGAAGACTGCAACTAAATTCAATCAAATGTAATGATAGGTATGACAGGGGAAAAAGAGGGTCCTCGTTTAAAAATCATCCTTTCCTTCTTCAACATAAAGGGAGATTTAAAATTCAAATATTTTAAGGGACATGGACCTCTTGGAATGTGAGACTCTTTTGAGGTTTTTTAATATGACACTGAGTAGAGAGCCATAAAATAAAGACTCCAGAATTTTAGAAGGCTAGAGATCATTTAGTTGGCTTCTTTGTAGCCAAACCAATGGGAATCTCCTTTTTTTTTTAGCCTTCTAAGAAGCAGAACTAGAATTTCATGGCAGCAGTGCCCCATGCTAAACAGCACTTAGCAAAGAGCTGCATAATAAATTATTCCGTGGGTCTCTGACTCAGAACATTCTCCACACTTAATCTTCCACCTGGATACCTTTTAATGCTTTGGAATAACAGATCAGTTGAGATGAGCTTTGTTTGGCTATTTCTGGATGTAAGTGTTAGGGAAAAAAAAGAAAAAGGAAAAGAAAACCACAAAAACCCAATGTGCAGTTTAAATAAAGAAAAATGAGTTTTACTTCCAAGAGAGCTTTTGCCATTTTATTAATGCTTATTCTCCTTCGGAGAGCTCATTATTGAACAGAGTATGACAGTAGTTTACCATGGTGAATGTGTCTTGTCTGGGCCAGGGGATGAATTAGAGCACTGATAAAGGCCAGAGGAGCGGGCGGCACTGTACCTAAATTACCCCGAGATAGTTGCCAAGCTATTCGACTTTTTTAAAGACCTCCAGAGAGCATCCTTAATCGCCTCTAGTTCCCTTTTCAGTGTTTAATACCTTTGCTGTCAGGAAATTCTTCCTCATATTTAACCCAATTTTCCCTTGCCACAGTTCGATCCCATTTCTCTTGTTGTCCTTGGTGGTGACAGAATAGTGGGTCATTATCTTGTTGGTAATATCTTTAATGTCCTTGAAGGGCATCAGGAAGTTTCTCCTAAGCGTATGCCATCTCCAGTGAAATGAAACATATTCCTTTTCTCTCTTCCCCACCCCTCTTCTCATGCGTCCTATTTGGAAATATAGTCTTTGACATTTTGCACTTAAGTATCTGATCTAAATATTGGTTCATTCAACTTGGCTGGTCTTTGCGGCCCCCCCCCCCCCATGTGAGGTGCCATTCTAGAGGGGGTGTGACAAGGAGTTCCTGTCTCTGACTTACACATACAAGGAGGGACCCTAATGCTTCTCACCACTCATGGTCTTTCCATGGACTGATAGTTCATGGATTGGGCCTTCTGGTTTCTCTTTTCCATGAAAACATTTGATTCCTAAACTGGAATGTAAACTCATTTTGGTACATTTAGGATTTCCATCGACCTTATCCTCAGAAAGATATGGCATGTCAATAAAGTTGACAATATCGTGCTATCAATACACTCCTCCCTCTTGATGTGATTTTATGAATGCCTCAAGAGAAGTTGGAACATACAAACTTTGTATACAGAACTGATGGGTGAACATGTCTGTTTCCCATCGGATTTCTGTACCATCCTCACAAGGGGGTGGGACTGATCTGTTATCTCCCCAGCACTTCTCAGAAATGTGTGACATGTTTTAAGTGAACTTAATGACTGCTGGTTGGTTGTCAAATGAGTTATTGGGAAATTTATTTTGTTGTTTTGGTTTCTGTCTCCTTATTCCTTTTACCTAAACACAAAAGCAGCGCAGAGCTTTTGCCTGGCTGCCAGTGTGGGCAGCCCTCCCACCTAGGCTGCCAAGCTTTTAGCAGATGAAATAAAAATCTATTTATAACTGGTCTCTGATGGATTTCCTCCCTACCTGTGGTAGTGCTCCATCAGCAGGTGTACTGAACAGATGGAGAAGGGTTTTAATTTTTTCAGTTCAATTAGATCAACTCTCCAGGTTCAGACCAGCACATTCCCTTTCTTACTTAGTTTCTTCCTCTTGGCATTAAAATTGTCGAGCATAGCAAAACACAAATTAAGACCAGGAGATACAATGCATATAGTGCCTGCCTTTAAAATAAATACTCTGGCAAAGGAACCACATTTGACATCAGACGGTGTATCAGTTTTAACCCTTCTCTCCCTAGCACCTAATTTTAATGTTATTTAAATTAACATTTGGAGTACTAAAATGCTGAAGTGTATGCACTTTTCTTTTTCCTTATGATGTGCTTGTGGCATTTGAATTTGCACATTTTGAAAATATATCATGCTGTTTTTCAAGAACACTTTGTCTCTGATAGTAGTTCAGTATATATTGTGAAGAACCGAAATGAGGAGCTGAAGTCATTAATTTCATGAGGTTTATTTGCTATCTTTTTTCACTGATGGTCGAATTGTCCAGGTAGCATGCAGTCCAAAACCAGTCTGAATGTGACCTTACTTAGCTCTGGATTTTACCATCACTAGCCAGTGAAAGATAGGTTACCATAATTTCTGACTTCAACATATTTATTGGTATGCTATGCTTAGCACATTTGCCCTTAGTACGTTCTATCATCTCTTATTCCCAAGAGCCCAGATACCAGTTAATCCCTGGCTCTCAGGTGTGAGGCCAAGGCTGACTGCCTCATTGAGTAATTCATGCATTCAGCAGATATTTACTAAGCTCCTGTCCAGTTTTATGACATTGCTGTCACCGAGGCCCACAATTTAGGCCCCACTGTATTCCCTCTAGCACCATCAAAATTATTTGGTTAATATCTGTTTGAAGCTGGGTTTGAAATAAGCAAGATTTGGCCTCTTCCACTATTTTTTTTAAATTCAGATTTTATTAGAAGCAACTCCCCTTTTTATTAGAAGCAACTCCCCCACCCCCCATTTTATTTTGCTAAATTCTTAATCGTTCTTGGGTGATTTTTTCATAGACGTGGATTGTCCAGATTTGTGGCTTGCTCTCTAGCCTTTTTTCCCATCTTCTCGCCCACTAAGATTCTTATCAGAGGTGTCTGTAGCCAAGAGAGATTCAAATAAGTCACTGCTGGCTAGAAATAGGGGGAACAGTTTAGTTAGGAGAAATAGCATAAATGAGAACCACCACTGCTCACCCATGTCATTGTCTGATGAGTGCATTTGAAGATTCTCTTTAGTTGTTTGCTGTACTTTTTTAAAAGTGGGCTCTCATATTTGGACAATAACTTAAATATTATCCAGCAAAATCACCTCCTCTGATCCTTCTGTCTCCTTTGCAGAATCTGTGTCAAGTGACTGTCTTGGTTTTCACAATAGAGATCTCGCTTTCTCCAAGGCGGGCTGACCCATGCTCTCTTTGGTAGGTTATTCTATAGAACTGTGGTGCTGTGATCTTTCTTCCTGTTACTTTCATGTGCTGATCCTCCTTGTACCTTTTGGGGTCACACACAACAAAATCTAATTCTGATATGTGGCAGCCTTTCACATATTTGAAAAATATCCCTTCTGTATTCAGCCACTTATATATGACATGATGTAGTTGCCTGGCTTTCCTCTAACCCGCTCCAATTTAGCTACTTCTGTACTACAGAGTGGCATGCAGAACGCGGAGCAACATTTTATCTAGGTGCAGTCTGACAAGTGCCAGGAAAAGCCAGATCATCACTGTCCTAGTTAGAGGTCTAGAGGTCAAGCAAGTCTGAAAATTTCTTACTTGCTCGATTTGACTACTTAGAGCACCTTATTCCCCCAGTAGGACAACAGAGTTTCTCCTGTGTCCAGAGACAGGCGGAATGTTTCTGGGTTGTGATGGATTCACTTCGATCGTCTGGACCTAGTTCTGTCATGCCTTGGTACCCACTACATGGCTGTGTGATCGCGGTGTGTGAATGTATGGTAAGTGATGTCAAATGGGTGCTGAATGACAAATTTGGGGCCATCTGGAGTGCTTATGTGGCCTGTGAACATAAATCATTCCACCTCCCCCTGGCTCCTTCCCTCATTGTAATGCTACACCACTGCGTAGTTTTCTCTCACAGGGCCACTTAATCTTGTCTCCTTTTAAATACTTCATAAAAGCAAAAACAATGGGATGCTAGGTCCTCAAAATATATAAAATAGATTCCCAGGTTAACTCCATTTATGATTCATCCATCTTTTCCCCTTAGCAAGTAGAATCATCATAGGGAAGGACCATCAGACAGGTTTCTTGGTACTTTTTTTTTTTTTTTTTTTGAATAGCGTTAGCGTATCATGTGTCGTTTCTGAGGGGAAGGGTATATGACTGGGGATGGAAACGTCTTAATGTGGGAATGTTTAGTCTCTCCAGAAGTACCTGGCACAAGGTAGGTACTCAGTAAATATTTGTTGAATGAAGGAATGAGGCAGGAGCTTTTATTCCATGTTGTGGCCACCATTATTTCAAAAGCTATTATGCCACAAGAGTGGCAGAGTTTCCTCGAGCCTCCTAATGGGTCCTCACCTAACTACCACATTTGGGTGGCTCTAGAATGAAGGTCTCTCAGATCTCTATTATTTTATTTCATTTTTTTTTAAGTAGGCTCTGTGCCCAACGTGGGGCTCGAACTTATGACCTCAAGATTAATAGTCACAGGCTCTACTGACTGAGCCAGCCAAGTACCCCCACCCAAATATCTATTAAATATGTCAAATCCCAAGCTGTCTTAGATTAATACTCTCAAATAGTTGCCTCGTGTAGATTCCACCTTACCTAATTTACTTTAAATAGTACTCATTTAACAGATATGTTTTGAATATTTTCCATATGCTAGGTGTGATGCTGAGAACTGGGGATACAGTGGAGAGCAAAAGATTCAGATCTCTGTCCTCAGTACAGTAGGGGGACAGACCAATTATATGTTACATGGGTGTGTGTGTGTGTGTGTGTGTGTGTGTGTATAGTATACCACCACAGATTGTAAAGCACAAGTACAGGGAGCTATGAGAACTTATTTTTGAGCTACTACTATGTGCCAAGCATTTTGCTAAGTACTAGGATTAGATAGAGCAAGGATGTTAAAAAGGAAGAGAGATTTCAGTAGATATAGTCTGTCATCAGGAAACAGAAAAATCTAGCTGCAGAGAAATAAAAACAAGTATGGCCCAATACGAGAAGTCCCGTGAGAAGTATTATGAGCAAAGGGTTACCTAGTCACAGAGGTAGGCATGACCAATTCTGTGCTACAATGAACTTGACATTTGAGTTGAATCTTAAATGATGAGTAGAGTTATATCAAGTGTAGAGACCAGGAGTAGACATTCCAGGGAGGGAAAAGTATAAGTGAAGACATAGAGACAAAACTACATGGGATATCTGGGGTCTGGCAAACAGTTTCTTGTGGCTAGAGCACAGAGGGAGTGGTGGACTTCTAGAAGGTAAAGTGGAAAGGAGGTGGTGCAGTTTGTTGAAGACCTTGCTGTGGAAAGTTAGGATCCTTGCTGTAGAGACAAACCTCAGATACAGAGGACATCACAAGGAGAATGCTATGTCAAACTTTACAATTTGAAAATACTAGGTTTAAATGGATGATTTTCTAAGAAATAGAAATTATCAAAATTGCCTTTAAAGTAGGTAGAAGAGCATAAGTAGATCAAGAATAATGAAAGGCATGGAGAAGAGAAAGCTGTTAAGAAATTAGGCTCTAAAATGCCACTGGGATTATGTAGTTTTGAAAGCAAAGTATATGGCTAGAATGCCTAGGTTATTTAACATCTTCCAGACACAGGGGAAGAAGGAAAATGTGCTCATTCCTGTTATTAGACTGGAATAACCTGTTAAGGACAGTCAGGATAAAAGTCCAAATCCAAGATGTTAGCCGTTTTAAAAGAGAACTTCTTTTTGTTTCTCAATGGAGCCAGCACTGTGCTCCATATACTATGTCCTTTGAACACACTGTCTCATTTAAGCCTCGTACAGCCCTCAGTGAGTGCGTATTCTGTGATTAATGGTGGGGAGACCGAGGCTTTAGTTAGAACCACCTGGGCTCACTTCATCTGGGCATACAGCCTCTTATTCCTAGCGTTGGGTTTTTGTGGTCAGCCTTTTTTCTTGGTCAAATTTGCCAGAAATTTATCTACTTTATTATTCTTTTCAAAGACTCAGTTCTTAGGTTCATTTATTTATCCGAGTAGATTTCTTCTTCTTTCTTTGCATTTTGTTTGTTCTCTAATTCATTAGTCTGTTCTGACACCCAAGTCCTAGGTTTTTTCAACATTCTGAGACCACCTCCTTATTTTAAAAGAATAATTTGCCATAATCAGGTAGAGTTTACTCCAGAAACACAAGGATAGTCAGTATTAGGAAAGCTAGTGTTGTAATGAATCCTATCAGTTTGTTAGAGGGGAGACTCCATATGGTCATCCTGATAGTTACTCAAAACTGTTTGACTTAATCCACTCAAAACTGTTTGACTTAATCCAACATCTACTTTTGCTTAAAAATAAAGAAACAAAAAGCTCTTTCTAAATGAGAAATAGAAAGTGACTTTCCTCACACAATAGAGTATCTACAAAAAGCCTTTAGCAATATCACTTAACTTATTGGTGAAAAAAAAAAAAGCATTTATGTTAAAGTCATGACCAGATAAAATGCCTGGTATCTTCATAGTCATTCAACCTTGTTTTAGAAATTTCAGCCAATGCCATAAACAATATAAATAAATAAATACAAATATTGGAAAAGAAACAAAAATGTTATTTTCAGTTATAACTACTTGGAAAGTTTATGAAAAGATACTGAGTGTCTATCATATATGCTAAGCTCCCTGTCTTGCAAAACTTACAGTGTGTTGGGGAAGACTTTCAAGTAAATACAATTCCAATTGTATTTAATTAATTAATTAAAGTAAATGCAATTAATTACTAAATTATTAAATAACATTGCATTAAATTATTAAATAATTACTTAATTAAATTCTAATTAAATGCAATTCTAATATAGTGTTATAAATTCCATGATGGAGAAACACAGAGTGCTTTGGGAACTATTGTGTAGTTGGGGCTATCCTAACTTTGGAAGATTGGGGAAGTTTTTCTATTCTTCAGGCTTGCCAAGTTCATTACTGCCTTCCAGTGGTGCCATTCTCTCCGTCTGGAAGCCTGACGGCTCGCTCCTTTGAATCACTCAGGTCTCAGCTTAAGTGTCTCCTTTTCAGAGAGGTCATTCCTAACCATGCCATCTAAAGCAGCCCCTCACCCCCACCAGTCACTCTTTTCACATCACTCTGTTTTATTTTATTCACAACAAGGTCACTCTTTGTAGTGGTCTCATCTGTTTGTTACTTGTTTACTGTCTCTCTCTACTCCCATCACCCAGAACATAGAAACGGCACAAGAGTTTAGGAACCTTGTTGTTCTTGCTTGCTGTTGTATCCTCAGAGTAGAGAACTGTGTCTTTACCTAGTAGGTGCTCACTAAATATTTGTTGGGTGAATGTGCTGGAAGAGGAAGTGGAGATGCAGTTGACAATTGGCAAAGAGGGCAGGACCTGGGCTGGGTTGGACTTGGGAGGTGCTATGGACCGAATGTTTGTGTCCCCCTGAAATTCCTATGTGGAATCCGAATGCCCAGTGTGATGGTATTGGGAGGTAATCAGGTCATGAGGGTAGAACCCTTATGAATGGCATTAGTGCCCTTATCAGAAGAGACACCAGAGAGCTTAGTTCCTCATTCTCTGTTCTCCACAATGTGAGGATACAACAAAAAGATGGCTATCAGAAAACTAGGGTAGTCTTACCAGACACCAGATCAGCCAGCACCTTCATCTTGGACTTTTTAGCCTCCAGAACTGTGAGAAATGAGTGTTTGTTGTCTAAGCTACCCAGTCTGTGGTGTATTTGTTATAGCAGCCTGAGCTGACTAATCGATGAGGACAGGTGTTTTTTTTTTTTTTTTTTAACAGCTCTATTGAGATATAATTGATGTATAATATTGCATCAATTTAAGGTATACAAAGTGACGATTTGATACATGTTAACACTTATAAGGCTAGTTCATGCTTTTATCACCTCACATAGTTACTTTTTTTTTTGTGGTGAGAACTTTAAAGTTTTACTATCTTAGCAAATTTCAAATATACAATACAGTATTGTAAACTGTTATCATGCTGTACATGACATCCCCAGAACTTATTCATTTTAAAACCGGAAATTTGTACCCTTTGATCACCTTTGGGCTCTCAACTCTCCCCGACCCCCACCCCCTCCAATTACCAGTTTGCTCTTTGTTGCTATGAGTTTGTTTTTTTCATTTTTAGATTCTACATGTGAGTTCATACAGACTTTGTCTCTCTCTGTCTGACTTATTTCACTTGACATAATGCCCTCAAGTTCCATCTATGTTGTTGTAGTGGCAGAATTTCTTTTTTAATTTATTTACCTTTATTTTACTTTTAAAGATTTATTTATTTATTTTAGATAGAGAACGCACAAGTGGGAGGGGAAGAAGGAGAGGGAGAGAGAATCTGAAGCAGACTCAGTGCCTAACACAGAGACTGATGTGGGGCTGGATCCCATGACCCCGATATCACGACCTGAGCCTAAACCAAGAGTCGGATGCCCAACTGACTGTGCCACCTAGGCACCCTTCCTTTTTTTTTAAATGGCTGAATAATATTCCTTTGTGATAAATGTATAACATTTTCTTTATCCATTCATCCGTAGATAGACACTAAGGTTGTTTCCATGTTTTGGCTATTGTAAATAATACTACAATAAACATGGGGGTGCAGATACCTCTTTGAGATAGTGGTTTCCTTTCCTTCAGATATCTACTCAGAAGTGGCATTGCTGGATCATATGGTAGTTCTATTTTCATTTTTTTTGAGGAGCCTTCATATTGTTTTCCTCAGTGGCTGTACCAATTTACGTTCCCACCAACAGTGCACAAGGGTTCCCTTTTCTCCACATCCTCATCAACACTTGTTATCCCTTGTCTTTTTGATGACTGGTGCAAGGTGGTATCTCATTGTGGTTTTCATTCATTTATGTGATGATTAGTGATGTTGAGCACGCTTTCATAGACCTGTTGGCCATTTGTATATCTTCTTTGGAAAGATGCCTACTTTTTAAATAAAGTTGTTTATTTATTTATTCATTATTTATTTATTTATCCTGTTGTATGAGTTCTTTATATATTTTGGATACTCACCCTTTTTCAGATATGTGATTTGCAAATATTTTCTCCCATTCCATAGGTAGGCTTTTCATTTTGTTGATGGTTTCCTTTGCTTTGCAGAAGCTTTTTAGTTTGATGTAGTCCCACTTATTTACTTTTGCTTCTGTTGCTTGTGCTTTTGGTGTCATATCCAGAAAATCATTGCCAAGACCAATGTCAAAGAGCTTTTCCCCAGTGTTTTCCTCTAGATTTATATGGTTACAGGTCTTACATTTAGTCCTTAGTCCATTTCAAGTTAATTTTTGTGAGTAGTATAAGATAGGAATCCAGTTTCATTCTTTAGAATATGTTGTTTAATGCCATATATTTCTGAGTTTTACAGCTTTCCTCCTGTTACTGATTTTTAGTTTCATATACCATTGTGGCCAGAAAAGATACTAGATATAATTTTTATCTTCTTGAGAATGTTGAGGCTTGTTTTGGGGCCTAATATATGATCTGTCCTAGAAAACGTTCCATGTACGCTTGAGAAGAATATGTATTCTGCTATTGTTGGGTGGAATGTTCTGTATGTGTCTCTTGGATACATTTGGTGTGTAGTGTTGTTCAAATCTTCAGTTTCCTTATTGATTCTCTGTCCATTGTTAAGAGTGGGGTATTAAAGCCCCCAACTATTGTATTGCTCTTTATTTCTCCTTTTACTTCTGTTAGTATTTGCTTTATATAATTAGGTGCTCTGATGTTGTGTGTGTAAATATTTCCAATTGTTATATTTTCTTGACGGATTGACCTCTTTATCATTATATAATGACTTCTTTGTCTCTTTTGACCATTTTTAGCTTAAAGTCTATTTTGTCTATATAAGTATAGCTATCACTGTTTTCTTTTGGTTATCATTTGTTTGAAATATCCCACAATTCCATCCCTTTGCTCTCAGTCAGTATGTCCTTAAAGCGAGTCTCTTGTAGGCAGCATATCATTGGGTGTTTCTTTTTTTTAATCCGTTCAGCCATTCTGTGTCTTTGGATTGGAGAATTTGATCCATTTGCATTTGAAGTAATTATTGATAGGTAAGGGATTACTATTGCCATGTTACTGTTTTCTGTTTTGTAGATCGTTTGTTCCTTGCTTCCTCTCTTGCTACATTCGTCTCTGTTTTGATGACTTTTTGTGGCTGTATGCTTTGACTTCTTTGTCATATTCTTTTGTGTATCTACTACAGGTTTTTCCTTTGTGACTATCATGAGGCTTACATAAAACATCTTACAACATCCTATTTTCATCTGATAAGTTAACTTCAATGGTGTACAGAAACATTATACTTTTATTTTCCCCCCACCCTCCTCACATTTTAGGTTATTGATGTTACCATTTACATCTGTTTTGTATTGTGTATTCCATAACAAATTATTGTGGTTGTGGTTATTTTTAATATGTTTGGTTTTTTACTTTCAAACTAGAGCTCTAAGTGAATTACAAATGAGCATTACAATATTAGGGAATGTGACTTTGACTATGTATTTACCTTTACCAGTAAATTGTACACATTCCTATGTTTTTATAATGTTAATTAGCATATTATTTCCATACACAGAATGCTGTGTAGCATTTCCTGAAAGGCAGGTCTGGTAGTGATGAATTCCCTTAGCTTTTGTTGGTTTGGGAAAGCATCTCTCCTGTATTTCTGAAGGACAGCTTTGCTGGGTATAGTAGTTTTGGTTGATAGGGGTTTTTTTTTCTTTCAAAATTTTGAATATGTCATTCCACTCTCTTCTGGCCTGCAAAGTTTTTTGAGAAATTTGCTTATAGTCTTATCTGGGCTCCCTTGAATATAACAAGTCACATTTCTCTTGCTGCTTTTAAAATTCTCCCTTCATTTCTGACTTTTGACAATTTAATTATGATGGGTCTGGTTGTAGACTTTTCAGTTCAATAAATTTGGGGTCCTTTGGGCCTCATGAATGTAGATGTCTGTTTCTCTCTCTGAGTTTGGCAAGTTTTCAGCCATTATTGCTTTAAATAGTCTTTCTCTCCCTTTCACTTCCTTTTTGCCTTCTGGATTCTCATAATGTGTATATTGTTTCTTTTGATGGTATCTCTAAGACCTATAGGCTTTCTTTACTCTTTTACATTCCTTTTTCTTTTTGCTCCTCTGACTGGACAATTTCAAATGACCTATCTTTCAGTTCATTAATTCTTTATTCTACCTGGTTGAGTGTGACGTTGAAGCTTTCTGTTGAGTTCTTTAATTCAGTCACTGTATTCTTCAGCTCTAGGATTTCTGTTTTTTAAAATTTTTTTATGGTTTCTATTTCTTTGTTGAACTTCTCATTTTGTTCATGTGTTGTTTTCCTACCTTCATTTAGTTGTCTGTGTGTTCTTGTAGTTCACTGAACTTCTTAAAGAGGACTATTCTGTTTGTTTGTTTATTTATTTAAGTTTTTACATTTTAATTCCAGTATAGTTAACACACAGTGCTTTATTGGTTTCAGATATATGATATAGTGATTCAGCAATTCTGTATATTACTCAGTGTTCATCATGATAAGCGTACTCTTAATCCCCTTCACCTTTTTCACCCATCCCCTTCACCCACCTCCCCTCTGGTAACCATCAGTTTGTTCTCTATACTTAAGAGTCTGTTTCTTGATTTGTCTCACTCTCTCTCTCTCTTTTTAAAGAGGATTATTCTGAAATCTTTGGTAGACAGTTCATAGATCTCCATTTCTTTAGGGTTAGTTATTGGAGTTTTATTAGTTTCCTTTGGTAGTATCATGTTTATATGATTCTTTGTGATTCTTGATTCCTTCTGTTGGTATCGCATGTTTGAATAAGTCATCTCCACTTTCAGATTTACAGGTTTGCTTCAGCAGGGAAAAACCTTCACCAGTCAGCTCAGCTTGGGGTACTGGACAGGTCAGCTGGTAATGTTCATAGCAGGTGGAGCTTGCTGTTGGGGTCTCTGCTTATGTTCTGAGGTTGGGAGGTGTGACACTAGCTGGACTATGTGGTTGGATGGGCCTGTTGGCTGGCCTCTGTGCTCAGGCTTCTTGATCTGGCAGAGCTGCTGGCTGTGGTCAGGTGAGATAACTAGCTAGACCCTGCAATTACCTCTGGTTGAGTGAGGCCATAGACTTTGTTCCCTGGCAGGGTAGGTCAGGTAGGTTGTTGGCCATGCTCTGCTCTTGGGCAAGATCACTGACTGAGCTCTCTGATTGGAGGAGCCTTCAGCTGTATTCTGAAGTTGGGTGGGTCTAGAGACTGAGCTCCACAGTCAAGCAGGGGAAACTGTCTAGGCTCCTTTGTTGAGTTGGGCTGCAGGCTATGCTCTGAAATTGTTCAGGGTCTCTGGCTGGACTTCCTGTCTAGGTGAGGCCATAGGCTATGTTAAGCAGTTGACTAGGGCTGTAGGCTGGATTCTGTGACCAGGCAGTACCATACACTGGGCTCCAAGGCTTCTTTGAGTCACTTTAGGCTGATTGTTTGAGGCCAGAGGCTATACTTAACAGTTGAGCCAGACCGATGGCCTGGTTCCCTGCCAAGCCCTGCCTAAGCTGGGCAATAGGATGAGCTTTCTGGAAAAGTGGGTTCTCTGGCCAGGCCTACTAGTCAGGCAAGAATGGAGGCTATACTCAATAGTTGGGCAGGACTGCAGATTTGCTTCCCTGTCTGGGCAGGGTCATAGTATAGGCTCTACAGCCAGTATGGCTTGTCTGGTGACTCAAATCAGGTACAATTGCCAACCAAGCTCTGTGGCCAGATGGAGCCACTGGCTCAGCCCTGAAGATGGACAAGAGCCACTGGCTGGGTCTATGCTCCAGTGCCTCTGTAAGCACAAAGGTGGTTTCCCACAATCTCAGGACTGGTTGTTATACGTCCCGCTCCCTGCGCCATCTCTGTCTGATCCCTGTTGGTCAAGCCCTGCAGGTTTCCCTAGTGATCTCTATGAGGTGAAATCTGACTGGGCCTTCCAGGAAACATCATGTAATACTGAGGTAGCTAGATGTCCGCCTTGGGCTCTCTTTTTCCACGGAAAAAGAGAAACTGTAGATCCAGGGAGCGCTCTTGGTGCGGCACTGTGCCAGCCTGCAGGAGGGGTGATGTGGTCGGAGAGTAGTCCTTCCTCTTATCCTTCCAATGTGGTCCTTTTTGGTCTCTGTGGCTCATTAGGGGGCTTCAGTCTTACCCCAGTGTTCTGGGGTTCTCACAGTGGTATCTTATTTATGGGTAGTTGCTAGTTGGTCTTCTTGTGAGAGGGACTGAAGTTGGGAATGACTTAGGTTGCGATCATGATGATATCACCCTGGGTTTTTGTTTGTTTCCTTCTTGTTTATGTAGGATGGACTTGAGCAAGTCCTGAGGGGGAGGCTAAGATTGAAGTTTCAGAAGCGGGGGGAGGGATATTCTTTGGAGGACTGGGCTACAGAGCACAGGGATTAGTTTGAAAGAGGAGGAGAAATAGTTCATCCCTGTAATGGGAAGATAGGAAGAGGGGATTGGCGCAAAAAGCAAGGTTTATAGGTTTGGTGATGGCAAGTGGGGAATTTTCTTTAAGATGATGTTATCTGCTGAAAGTAAATGGGAGGTGGCAGGGTTGGAGGTTTGAGTAAAGTAGATAATAAAATGTGCAGTGGCCATCAAGAAGAGAATGAAAGAACTGACTAGAAAAACATGGAAGGTAGAAGACCATGAGTTTATAGCAGCAACAGTCTGTGAGTGTAGGTGATTCTCTCTAGAAGCCCTTAGCAGCTAGTTCATGTATTTGCATGTTTTTGAAAAATAATTTTTAAATTTATTTTATTGAGATATAATTCACAGTCTGTAAAATTCTCCATTTTACAGCATACAATTCAGTGGCTTTTAGTATATTCACAGAGTGGTGCAGCCATCAAAATTGTCTAATTACAGATCATTTTTGTTATCCTAGGAAGAAACTCTGTACCCCTTAGCAGACAGTATTCATTCTTCCCTCCCCTCAGCCCTTGGCAACCACAAATCTACTTCCCATGTCTTTTGATTTGTCTATTCTGGACCTTTTATTTAAACGGAGTCATATGATAGGTGGCCTTTGGTATCTGGCTTCTTTCACTTAACATAATGTTTTCAGAGTTCATCCATATCACTGCTTATATCATTACTTGATTTCATTTTATGACTGAATAATATTCCATTGAATGGATATGCCACATTTTGTTTACTCATTCATGAATTGATGGACATTTTGTGTTGTTTCCACTTTTTGGCTGTTATGAATAATGCTGCTTGGAGATTCATGGACAGGTCTTTGTGTGGACATACAGTTTCAGTTACCTTGGGGCTATACCTAGGAGTAGAATTGCTAGGTTATGTAACAGCCTGTGTTTGACATTTTGAGGAGTTTCCAAACTGTTTTCTACATTTGCTGCAGTATTTTACATACACACCAATGACACATAGCCATCCCGGTGGATGTGAAGTGCTATCTCATTTCAAGTAAATGCATGTTGAAGCTGAGCACTTGGATTGATCCATGTTTGGGATTTTTCTAAGAGGCTCCATGGCAAAAGAAAGTCCTCATGCTTGAGAAGGATGACAAGTGGATGGTTGAATGAAGTGATGGGCCAGGGAATGAGTTAAGAAATTAAAGAAAGGATGTATGAGAAGGAACTATAAAACTTCACTAAAGGGCATAAGGGAAGTCTTAAGTTAGTGAAAAAATCAATATTGTAAAGATGTCAATTCTTTCAAAATCTCATATGCAAATGAATATAAATCCAGTAAAAATCCCAATGAAAAATTTTTAAAGGATTCGCTTAAACAATTATAAAGTTCAAATGAAACAATAAATGCATGAGAGCACCCAAGATAAAAAAGGACAGCAAAGATGAGAACTTATTAAAACGTACTATAAAGTTAGTGAACAGTGTGGTTGTAGTAATGGAGTAAGCCAATGGATTGATGGAAAAGTAGACCCAGGTTTACATGGGAATTTATTTTAAGATAAAAATGATCATCATCTTTATCATCAGAGTTGAAAGGATGGATAATGTCATAAATGGTGATATGGCAATTGGCTAACCATATTAGGAAAGTGAAGTTATGTCCCTGTTTCATACCTTCTAGTAAAATAAATTAGAGATAGATTAAATACTTATGAGGAAAAATATATCCATACAAGGTTGGAAAAGAAATTTTGCAGTCATCTGGGGGTTAGATTTTGTGGGAGAGTAGGGAGATCAGGGATACTGAGAAGGCCATAGAAAGACACACAGGAAAGACAGACCATGTGAAGATGGACGCAGAGATTGGAGTAATGCAGCTATAAACAGGGATCGCAAGGGTTTCCAAGCCATCAGAAGCTAGTATGCAGGAAAGGAAGAATCCTTCCCTAGAGCCTTCTGGGGGAGCATCGCCCTGCTGATACCTTGATTTTGGACTTCTGGCCTCCAAGAAGAGAATAAATTTCTGTGTTTAAGCCACCAAAAATTTGTGGTAATTTGTTATCGCAGCCCTAAGAAATGAATGCAGTGACTAATCAGATTTGATTTGATAGAGGGAGTAGTCAGAAACATTACTGAGTTTTCTAAAAGATTGATACCGTAACCTGTATTTTATTATTCAGTTCTTGGGAAGACAAGAAGTTCAATTTCATGGTTAGGGGAGCCTCATAGATCTGCATGATGAATTTGAGGAATCTGGACCAGTCCCACGGGGACAGGAATTTTGTCTTAGTCACTGCTGTTCCCTAGCATGTAGAACAGTTAGAACAGAACATAGACTACACCCAGTACCTCTTTAATGAATGAATTAATAAATAGAAAATATACAAAAATACAGATTGTGTCAATTTTTAAAACAATGAAGACTTTTTTTTTTTTTAAAGATTTTATTTATTTATTTGAGAGAGAGAGACAGCCAGCGAGAGAGGAAACACAAGCAGGGGGAGTGGGAGAGGAAGAAGCAGGCTCCCAGTGGAAGAGCCTGACATGGGGCTCGATCCCAGAACTCCGGGATCACGCCCTGAGCCGAAGGCAGACGCTTAACGACTGAGCCACCCAGGCACCCCTGTTTTTGTTTTTAAATCAGCATGTTGTGGGGACAGTAGGGCCAGAATAGCTGCAATTCCCATAGGTCTTGCATGTTTCTTTAGTCTATAACCCATACCAACTCAGAGGGGAAGGAAGTGTCAGTTCATAGCTGGAGCCGCTGCTGTGACCCAGTGCTGCTGAAATAGGAGCTTTGCTCTCTGCTGTCATGACACATGGCTTACAGCTGTGTGTCAAAGAAGGCAGGAACCATCCTTGCAACTAATGACACTAAAACCCCAGTTAGATTATAGTGTTAATGCACCAAATAATAGTTCCTTAATTTCACAGATTGAGTAAAAATATATTCATTTGGCAATTAGTTGTTGGCAGGCATACTTACTATATGCCAAGCACTGTGCTAGGCTCTAGGGTATAGAGTCCACAAAGATCAATCTACAGATTGTTGGGGGCAAGAGGTTAGACAAATAAACAATTTTGATATAGCGTGATCACATGCTGTTGTTATAAGCTTAGGATCCTGAAGGAGCCTGGAGCAAGGTCAGCTAAGGTGGAAGTAGGCATCTTAGAGGTGAAAATAATATTAAGTTCTATTTGGGCTGTATGTAGGTAGAGGCTTGGATATTAGCAAAATAGTTGGTTTACCTCATGAAATCATATGAGGGTGCTGAATACGTATGCACAGCTGCCTGAAATAACTCTGGCTGAATAATGCCTAAAATTGTATCTTGGAAGTTTTTTGTCTTGTGCATCCCAGGAGTTCTCTTTCTGCACTGAGATTCCTCTGCAGGACTTTATGAGGCATCTAATTAGGCGTCTCTGCTTTTTTGGGGATGGATTTCCCAAGTTGGTCTTCAAGGGGAGAGCAATGACAAAGGATGGAATAGAGGATGGATAAGTCTAGAGAGAGGTTAGGGAAGAGGACTTCCTGGGGCCAGAGAGAGCACTGGGCATTTCACGAGAAGGATTGCAAAAAAAGAGAGGAGACAGTCCCTAGAAGGAGCACCCAAGAAAGTCTGGAAAGTCCACAGCTTTCCCTTGGGCTGGGTCTGCACAGTGCTCTTTCCCTGCATGCTGGCCAGCTACAGTGTGCATACAAAGGGGAGCGTGGGCTCTTCTGTCCTGAATTAAGTGTGAACTCATGGCTCTTCTCTTTAGGAATGGAGAAAGAGACTGGATTTCTAGAAATGTAAGATTCTATATTCTGGGTGTTAGAATGAATCTTGGTGGGCGCACGTCTTTTGTTAATCCAATAAAGTGTCTTGTATATTTGGATAGTAATTTGTGGTGGGATGTGAATACAGTCAATACACGTGCCTGCCCTGTTACCCAGGCTTTTTGTTGATAGTTGTGAATGTTACTTGCTAGTGTTAAAATATTTTAATTTTTGATAACTTGGACTCTCTTTGCTCTGATGAACCAGTTAGAAGTGTTGTCAGAGAAAATCTAAATTTACTCTCATTTTTAGTTATGAATGAATCTCTGATTGCCAAGATAAAGGAAAATCCTGGGTCCTTACGTTCTTGCTTGAATTCACATGAATGTAACATTCCATCTTGATCTGAAGCTACCAAAAGTTGAACATAAGTGAAAACATACAAAGCACTTCATCACTCCAAGGAGATACTTAATTTTCATCACTCAGGAAAGATACAGACTCCAAATCAAAGGTGTTTACAGGATTTTAGTGAGTTTCTGGTTATTTTATTTTCACTGGTTTTTAACTGTCCCTCCAGGCTCATGTTGGTTGGCAGATCTTGAATATTAGTTTTACCTTTTCTTATTCTTCACTCTTGCTTTGGAGTAATGTTTTTACTTCATTGCCTGTGTAGCCTTGGCAGGTATAATTGGTCACTGGTGTATATTCTTGATTATAGGAAAGACTTTATAATAATAACTTTTTTATTCTTTTATTCAGCAAATATCATCTGAGTATTAGCTATGTGCGGTGAACTATGGGAAGTGCTAAGGGGAAACAAAAACATGTAAATCATGGTTCCAACTATGTGTAAATGCCCTTGGAATGACATAAGTGATCATAGAACACATATCTTTTTGTCAAGTGGTTTATAACCGTACTGAGGAAGTACTATAGACCTAATCATCTCTTCTCTTTTCAAAGACCTTCAGTGCCTCTCCATTTCCCCTACAATAGAGTCCAGACTCTTCAGCTGAATACTCAGATTTCTTTACAATCTAACTCCAAGTCATCTTGATATCCTCATCACCTACAGGTCCTCACCATATGCTGTGCTTGATTTTTTTTGCCCTTTTCCCAAATTCCATGTTCTTCCCTACCTTTGTGCCTTTGCACTTTCTGTTTTCTTTGCTTAGACTGACCTCCCTTTTTTTCACTAGTTGGTAAATTTCTCCCATTCTTTAAAACCAGCTTCCCTGTTACCCCTTTTGTGAACCTTTCATCCAGTCCCCTCCCTTCCCTCAGTGGCAGAGTTGGTCTCTGGGCTGGTGCTAGAACAGCAGGGATGTAGGATCATTTTGGGGAGAAGTCATTGATGCCTAGAATATTGGAAGGCAACAATCCTTGGCTTTTGTGGCTTAGCCTTGGCTGGTTTGGCCCCCTCCAAGAGGATCTCAGTATTCATAAAGGTAGGTTCTAGAGACCTTTAAGGAGAATCCCCCTATTTCTGAGACCTCTGGAATCCCCTGTGAATGTGGAGGACCTGTCGTATGACTTTAAGTTCTTATACATCTGTGTGGGCTCTTGTTCTCCTTCCTTATAATTCATAGTTTGTGTCTACACAAGCACTCTGTGAAAGCATGATAGTGAATTACAAGTATTAACTCAATGGAGATCGTTATCCTTGATATCATTTCCAGTATGTTTTAATATTGCTATGTAATTTGTCCATAAAATACATGTCTTCATAAAAAAAATATGAATGGGTGTCTGTTGAAGGAAAATGATTTTTGATGAACAAGGTGATGACAGGACACTATAAGAGCCTGATCTAAGTCTTCATTGGATCATCTTCTTTAGTATTTAGAGGAGGTAATGAAGGCCATTTGATTAAGGTGCTTTCTGTTGCAACCTCAGAGAACAGTGGTTAAGTTCTATACTTGGGAGTGGTTTGCACTGGACTAAATGATTGAAGTAGTGGAGTTACTCTAGCATGGAAAAGCAAATGTGGCAAAGTATTTATATATATTTTTGGTTCTCTGATAAGCACTTGGGGACTGAGATGATTTATACACAACCTTGCCCTTTTGGAGAGAAAAACATTCAAAAAAATGTGTGACAGAAGTGTTGAGTGCTAATAGAGGCTTGTGCTTGATTCTTGGGGAGTACCAGCTTGTCTGTGAAGAATAGTCTTAGGGTAGGAGAAGAGATGGGATCGAGTGGAAGACTTTTCAGAATTTGGGCCTGGAGTAGAATACTGAGAGTGGTAGAGTCTTGGAATTACCTCTGTGCATAGTGGATAAAGGGACTGTCTTGGTCAGGGTCCTGGCGGAAGTACTCAAGAGGGCTAATTGGAGAAAGTTGAATGAAGACACTGGTTACAAAGGTGGGCAGGACTAAAAGGAAGCAGTGAGGGATGGTAGAGTACCCAGGAGCTAGCAACAGCTTTACCACTACTAGATCCAAAGGGGCAAGAGGAGGGGGCAATTGTGAGAATGGAATTGTGCTGTAGGAGAGGATCACCCTACAGGAATTGTGCCCTGCAGTGGAGGAACACAACCACTGCCAAATTCTGGCCTGGAAGGGAGAGACAGCCAGAGGAGTATACTCGTAGACAGTCTATTGTCCAGGTTCCTACCAGTGCCTCCATTAGCCAAAGCCAACCAGAAGAAAGAGATCAAGGGAGCCCATCAATGCATAGTCCATATAGGACACACATAGGGCAGGGAATTGTGGAGAGTAGTTCTGAAAGAGCAAGTAGAGTCTCCAGCAGAGGAACTCATTAGGCATGGGTGAACATAGTATTTAGGAACATTAGGGCTCTGCTGAGGTTGGAAACAATGAATTTGTAATTTTACCAAGTAGGAAGGAGATAGACTTTTCAGTGTGTGAGCAAGAAGAGCTTTCTGTGCTAATTGGAAGAGGTGCCTTGCTGTCTAAGACCTGTAACCTGCCAGTTGGTGTTATGGTTTCTGGTAAGCACTATGGAATGTGTACAGAGGGGGTAGTGACACCACGCGATAAGGACTTACCTCTCTGTATGGCTCAGTCACACAAAAATGTGCATCTACAACTTTTGGGGTGTTCACATATTTTAGCCAGTATCACCTCAGTTTAATTCATGTCAGTTCAATTCAAAACATTTGCTGAAAATCTATAATTTCCTTGGAAGTGTGCTATACATAAGCTAACGATACCTAAATGAGAAGGCATAGAGAGAATATAGTAGAAAAGGTGATTATGTAAAAACACTTCTAAAATTAAAGGGTAGAACAGAACAGTAGAAGCTCTCTTGACTGATTTTCACTTAAAAGACTCGCTGTATTAATTGATAAGCCTTATTCTCTCTTTAACCACTGTGGCTGTTATGTTGCTAGACTGAATGTTTTCAGCTAGTAGGCTACGTTTTTGTGTATATCTGTGCACTTCTGTAATTTGTATGCTTTACCAAGGGTCTGTTGTGTTTGTTCCCAAATGTTTTTGCGTCAGTTGGCTTGTTACTAAGTTTACACCATTTAATTATATATATTAGGCAAACCCATGAAATAGAAGTGCAAAAAAAAATAATAAGATGTTGTTTGCATTAAAATCAAGTCAAACATTTTGGAAAAACATAATAAGAAATTAGTCACTTAAAAAATGCCATTGAAATAGGCACAGGTAAGAGAGTCCTTTATCCTTTGAACCTGGCAGTTAGGATGATCTTGATATTGGAGGCATGTAGAAGGACTTCCGGGTGGGGCTGATGGTCTGCCTGAGGCTTTGTCATGGCACCAACCTAAATGACTGTGTGACCTCTAGCAGTGCTCAGGAGGCTGTAGAAGTGGAAAAATAGATGTGGTCGTGATCTAGGTGTGGGATTTTGTGGGGCAGGTGTGGCAGAAGTTTAAAGGAGAGTTGGAGGTTGGGACAAAGAGTGATTTAAGCCTTTTGTTTGGAATCACCATCTTCTAATAATTTGTCAGAAAGATGAACATAGGGAAAGCAGGGAAAGCATGGGCTATATGTTCTCTAGGCCTTTTAGAAAACAGAGTTGTCCCTTTGGCAGCATACACGTGAAGCTACAAGAAGGGTGATATTGTAGATACCAAGGAATGGCCTGCAAGTATTACTATGGCGTTATGGTAAACAAACAAGTTAAGGACAAGGTTATTGCCAAGAGTGTTAATAGAGCAGATGCGCAAGAGCAAGAGAGAACATTTTAAGCCCTCTGAGAGCCAAGATAGCTTCCTGAAATGCATGAAGAAGAATCAGACAAAGAAGGAAGCCAAAGGGAAAAGTACCTGGGTTCAACTAAAGCACCTGCCTCCTCTGGCCAGAGAGGCAAGAGTGTGTGAGAACCAGTGGAAAAGAACTTGAGCTGCTGGAAATTATTTCTTATGAATCCATGGCATAATAGATCTCTAAGAAAAAAAAAGACTTCCAGATTGTTAAAGAAAAAAAGTGATTTAAATGATGAATTGTGATTTTAGTCTTATTAGGAATGTTAGTGGACCAGAGAACATAGTGGGGTCAAGGGGTTGGAAGTCTTGATGAAGTCAGAGAGTAAGTGTGATGAGAGAGAGGGAAAGTTCTATGAGGCTGTCAGAGAATGGTTTGCTGGCATTTGGGATTGCAGGGATAGAGGGATTTCTGGCTTGGGTGTGGCTGCAGACGTGTGTGGTATAAGTGGTCGTGCAGGTCAGTGGGGCTGAAGACAGTCTCTATGAACTTAGAGGCAAGGGGATTCCAGTGCTTTCTTTGGGGACCTTGAAACCACCCTCAAATAATTCCAGGGTTTGGGACAGAGAAGTAGGTGGGGAGACAGTTGGCAAAACATGGACAAGAGCAGGAACATTTCCAAGGAGGTCAGTAGGTAAGATGCATGAACCTAGAATGGTTTTTCACTAAAGAAGGGGATGATAGTTTTCCCCTTCTGATTTGTGTTTTGTTTTTTTAAAACATTTTTAAATTGAAGTATAGTTGACACACAATGTTACTTTAGTTTCAGGTATACAACGTAGTGATTCAACAACTCTGTAGGTTATGCTGTGCTCACCACAAGTGTAGCTACCATCCGTCACTGTGCAACTGTGCTGTTACAATACCGTTGACTACATTCCCTGTGCTGTACCTTTTATCCCCATGACTTATTCATTCCGTGACTGGAAGCCTGTACCTCCCACTCGCCTTTACCCATTTTACCCATTCCTCCCCACTTTGGCAGCCACCAGTTTGTTCCCTGTATTTATGGGTCTGTTTCTTTTCTTTTTTTAAAAAAAATTAATGAATTTTTAATAATAATTTTTATTATATTATGTTAGTTAACATATAGTACATCCTTAGTTTTTGATGTAGTGTTCCATGATTCATTATTTGCATATAACACCCAGTGCTCCATGCAATATGTGCCGTCCTTAATACCCATCACTGGGCTAGCCCATCCCCCACCCCCTCCCCTCTGAAGCCCTCAGTTTGTTTCCTAGAATCCATAGTCTCTCGTGGTTCATTCCCCCTTCTGTTTACCCGCCCCTTCATTCTTCCCTTCCTTCTCCTGTGGTTCTGTTTCTGTTTTTTTGTTTGTCCATTCCTTTTTTTTCCCCCAAATTCCACATATAAATGGAATCAGATGGTATTTAGCCAAAGAAAATGAAAACATGAGTTCAAAAAGATATATCCACCCCTATGTTTATTGCAGTATTGTATACAATAGCCAAGATATAGAAGTACCTGAATGTCCATCAATAGATGAATGAATAAAAAAGATCTGAGATACACACACACACACACACACACACACACACACACACAGGAATATTACTCAGTCATAAAAAAGAATGCAATCTTGCCATTTACAACATGGATGGACCTAAAGGGTATTATGTTAAGTGAAATAAGTCATAGAAAGACAAAACACTGCTTTCTGATTTCTTTGTGATAAATCAGATCTCTTCTTTAGGCACAAAATTTGTGCTTTTAATTGGGCAAAGTATCTGCTCCCATTTAAGGGAGCATCTGCTTGCTATACTTGTGAATCTTGGGGAAAAAATCCCAAAGTGACTTTGGTGCCATAATTGGAACTAAGACTCATTTCTTGCTCCTATGATTCTACTTTGATATTAAATAAGTTTTCCTTTATGAGACACCAGTCAGTACATAGAACAGAATATATGGTTAGATAATTAAAATTATTTTCATCATTACAATTATAATATGCCTTGCCATTTCAAATGCCAGATATATGCTTATCTTTCCTGAAATTTTGCAAGAAATCTATTATTCAAGGGTGCAGAGATGATTTTTTTTTCGGTTGAGTTAAACATTTTTATGGATTAGATATGAATTCAGTAAAAATAATTGAATTAAATTGGGTGACATGAATAATTCATGACATGTAATTTCACATTAGTTCTAGCATAAAAATAAAGCTATTGGTTTATGTGCTGGGAAAATGTATTTTTTTATTTAGAAAGGTAGTGAACATTTATTATTTTGGAAGATAATTTACTTTATGATTAAATTGAGATACTACATTGTAAGATTGAAAGAAAGTATAAAATTTGAACTAAGAGGCCTTGAGGCAAGTTGCCACTTCCATCTACTTGACAAACCACTTGTTGCTATGTCTGGGTCACTGGTGATTTTAGACGATTTACCATGACAGTCTTCCAGATCTTGAGGATAAGTCCAGTAATTGTGCCAGAACATTCTAGAGTGTATGAAGGCTGCCAGGTGTTCCCTTTGAAGAGCAGAGGGCAGCTTTCTGGCTAGGTCTGTCCTCTGGGGCTGGGCTCTCAGGTCCTTGACTGCACAGGAGACTTGCTCACTTCTTCATCCTGCTTCCCTATTGTGCAGGCCAGGTGCCTTTCTTTTCTGGTTAAACTTTAAATCCTTGCCAGGAGAGAGCATACAGTTAGGCCACTGGGCTGACTCCTGATGTGGGTGGAGAGCTGACCTTTTCACGTCTCTCATTTGCTCTGAATCCGGTACCGCTTGGGACAGCTTGTTAGAAAACCTGACCCTGTGGGAATTGTCATTCTTCATAATGTGGAGAGTAGTTCAGTGACATCATTCATTCATTCAAAAATATTTACTGTGTGCTCATTCTGTGTATAGCCCAGGATCCTGGGACATTTGGGTAAATAAGTCTTGGAGAATTTCTCACAGGGTTGGAAGGGTTGATGTGGTGGGGCTGGGGGCCAGAGGGGCCCAGATGAAAATTTTAATAGAAAAGTGGACTGGATAGTTGGCCTAAGCCTAGAAGGTGGGGGGTAGGAGTTAGCTAAGCAGAGAGGGGAGAGAAGTGGGGACATTCTAGGAGTGGGAATAACATGTACAGTGGTACTAAGGAGAGATGTAATTGGTCTAGAAGTGCTCACTGTTCCTCGAGGAAAGTAGCATGGGTAGTATGGTGGGAGCTGAGGCTGGAGAACATTCGGGGCCAGGTCATAAAGGCCCTCAGCTACCAGGCTAACAAGCTTGAACTTGATCCTGAAGGCAAAGGGGGAACCATTGAGTGACACCGAATGATACATACATTCTGTGGGCTTCAAAGTCATCTGAACGTCTCTAAGAAGAGTTCTTCCTCCTAAACATTTTTGGTTGTTCAAAATATCAATTGATCCACAAAAGTATTATATAATAGATGATGTGGTATCTTAATCTCTGCCATCTTTTAATGAGGACAGGAAGTTCATTCACAGAAATAGATACTAGTAACTGTTATTACTTACAGCAATGTTTCAACCTCTATTAGGCTACTAGAATCTTTCAGCCATTTTATAGTAAGACAAACATATTCCTTTTGAAAAGGCCTTTGCCATAGCTTTTATGATTTGAGATTAGTCAAAGGCACCAAGGGTCAGGTTTTCTACAGAACTCAGCCAGATTTTGGAAAAAGGTCTGTATTTATCTATCTTTAAAAGGAAAGAAAGGAAAACCCTAGAAATCATGCTACTTTTATGCTTGGAAGATTATCTCCTGGGTAGGAATCCAAGGTTCCTATAATTAATAAATTATAATTAACGAATTAATAAATACTGCCTGATGAGTGGAGTCGTGTCTCAGGTCAAAGTTGTTGAAGCCAGATAAAATGGAGGAAGATGATAGACAAAATGGACTCCACTGTGCAATGTTTTAGTCAGCTTTTCTTTGTTAAATAACTGTATATGTGTGTGTGTGTGTGTGTGTGTGTGTACACACATTTCAGTTTTTATTCTAATTCCAGTTAGTTAACATACAGTGTTATATTAGCTTCAGGTGTACAGTATAGTGACTCAGCACTCCCATACATCACCTGGTGCTCATCACAACAAGGGCCCTCCTTAATCCCCATCACCTATTTTCCCCATCCCTCTACCAACCTCCCCTCTGGTAACCATCAGTTTGTTCTCTATAATTAAGAGTCTGTTTCTTGGTTTGCCTTTCTCTCTTTTCCCCCTTGCTGATTTGTTTTGTTTCTTAAATGAGTGAAATCATATGGTATTTTTCTTTCTTTGACTGACTTATTTCACTTAGCATTTATGCTCCTAGTTCCGTCCATGTTGTTGCAAATGGCAAGATTTCATGACTTTTTATGGCTGAATAATATTCCACTGTATATATACACCACATCTTCTTTATCCATTCGTCAATCTATGGATACTTGGGCTGCTTCCATATTTTGGCTATTGTAAATAATGCTCTTATAAATATAGGGGTGCATGTATCCCTCTGAATTAATGTTTTCATATTCTTTGGGTAAATACCCAGTAGTAGGGGCGCCTGGGTGGCTCAGTGGTTAAGCGCCTGCCTTCGGCCCAGGGTGTGATCCCGGAGTCCTGGGATCGAGCGCCACATCGGGCTCCTCCACTGGGAGCCTGCTTCTTCCTCTCCCACTCCCCTTGCTTGTGTTCCCTCTCTTGCTGGCTGTCTCTCTCTCTGTCAAATAAATAAAAATAAAATCTTAAAAAAAAAAAATACCCAGTAGTAGAATTACTGGATCATAAGGTATTTCTATTTTAAAAATTTTGAGGAACCTCTATACTGTTTTCCACAGTGGCTGTACCAGTTTGCATTCCCACCAATAGTGCACAAGTGTTCCCTTTTCTCTGCATCCTTGCCAATACCTGTTGTTTCTTGCGTTGTTGATTTTAGCCATTCTGACAGGTGTGAGGTGGTATCTCATTGTAGTTTTGATTTGCATCCCTGATGGTAAGTGATGATGAACATCTTTTTACGTCTGTTGGCCATCTGTATGTCTTCTTTGGAGAAATGTCTGTTTATGTCCTTTGCCCATTTTAAAACTGGATAATTTGTTTTTTGGGTATTGAGTTGTCTTTGTATATTTATATATATATTATATATAAATATATATATATAATATCTATATAATATATCTATATATATCTACTCTGTCTATCTATATATTGTATCTATGAATCAGTTCTTTATATATTTTGGATACTGACTCTTTATCAGATATGTCATTTGTAAATATCTTCTCTCATTCAGTAGGTTGTCTTTTAGTTTTATTGGTTGTTTCCTTTGCTGTGCAGAAGCTTCTAATTTTGATGTAGTCCCAGTAGTCTCTTTTTGTTTTTATTTCCCTTGCCTCAGGAGACATACCTAGAAAAAAGTTGCTATGACTGATGTCAAAGAAGTTACTGGTTGTGTTCTCATTTAGGATTTTTATGATTTTAGGTCTCACATTTAGGTCTTTAATCCATTTCGAATTTATTTTTGTGTATGGTGTAACAGAGTGGTCCAGTTTCTTTCTTTCCATGTAGTAGTACAGTTTTCCCAACACCATTTGTTGAAGAGACTTTTCCTATTGGATATTCTTTCCTGCTTTGTCGAAGATTAATTGGCCATATAAATAACTACATTGTTTTTGTTAAATGATGAATGCTTACTATGAATGAAATCAGTAGTACCCCAAAATACAAAGAAAATAAAAATCATTGAAAAACTTCATCCCCTAAGGATAACCATACATGATATTTTGATGAACGTAACCTCCAGACATTGCAGTAGAAGTCTTGGTGACTCTCAGTTTGTAAATTCCGGAGTGCTCTGTCCCCTCTGTAGGATATCTTTTGTGATTGTCTAGACTTTGTTTTATAAACAAATAAGATATATATAGGGTGTGATGAGGGGAAGGAGAAACCAAATCATTTGTAATTATCCTTGATTTGGACACCTACTTTTTGTATAGTGGTAAAATGTACATAATGTAAAATTACCATATTTATCATTTTTTAAAAGATTTTTATTTATTTTTTTGAGAGAGAGTGAGAGTGTGCATGGGGGGGGGTGGGGGACAGGGGCAGAGAGAGAGGGAGAAGCAGAATTCCCATTGAGCAGGGAGCCTGACCTGGGCTCCATCCCAGGACCCTGAGATCACGACCTGAGCTGAAGGCAGATGCATAATGGTCTGAGCCACCCAGGCGCACCATTTTAACAATTTTTTAAGTGTACAATTCAGTGACATTAAGTACAACACAATGTTGTACAGCCATCAACACTATCCATTTC
This sequence comes from Ursus arctos, assembly GCF_023065955.2. Lineage (NCBI taxonomy): Eukaryota > Metazoa > Chordata > Mammalia > Carnivora > Ursidae > Ursus > Ursus arctos. The sequence continues at coordinate 63,188,155 of NW_026622775.1, read as the reverse complement.
TGGAACTCTCTCATCATCCCAAATAGAAACTGTATCCATTAAGCAATAACTCCTTATCTTCTCTTTCCCCGAGCCCCTGGTAACCTCTATTTTACCTTCTGTCTCTATGAATTTGCCTATTCCAGGTATCTCATGTAGGTGGAATCATACAATGTTTGTCCTTTTGGGTCTGACTTATTTTTCATTTAGCATAATATTCTCAAGGTTCATCCATGTTGTATGATGTATCAGAATCTCATTCCTTTTAAAGGGTGAATAATACTTGTATGTATATGCCACATTTTGTTGGATAACCCACTTTTTGAATTTGGTTCAGAGTTCATACCTATGTTTAGTGGTCACTTTACAAAATAGATTTGTTTCACAAGAGTAGACATCACTGAGATATCATCCAGAAGGAATGAACAGAGGGTGATATAATAAATAATATTCTCTAGGGATCTTCCCTGAAGCTTACTATTTAGCGTTAAACCAATCAATGAATATTTGATACTGAGGTTAAGGACATTTGTTATATTTATGATAAAAGAGAATTGAGTAAATTAGCAAGTACTTTAGCTGACTTGATTAAAATTCACAACGTTGTTGTTAAGTAGAATAAATACATAATTAAAAAATGTCAGAGTTTGAATAAGTACGAAGTAGAGAAATTCAGATATGAAAATCATATATTATTACCTTTATGGTGTTGTAGGAATTTAAATCTTATTTAATTCAAGTTTTTTTTCAGACATTCAGGAAGAATGGATTTTTGTATTGTCCGCATGTGGAATGATGTCTCTTTGCATGCGGGCTGCTGCCAGCTGTCTTTTCATCAAGGGTGGTGTTCCTCAGACTGGAGTGAGTCATGGTGGTGCATTGGGGGAGAGCAGATACAGTCTCCCTCTCTATGTGTTCTTCAGGAGATCTTTAAGAATTTTCTATTTTAATTCCAGTGATAATAAAGCATTAACATAAACATATTCAAGATCGTGTGGCATTACTGGGTTCTTTGCCATTTCTGACTTTGTCTTTTAGTGTATCTGAACTTCGTTGACTCCTATTAATTTGTAGTTCTCCTGGGGCATCTCTGTGGAAGCTGGCGTGGCTCCCTTAGCTAGTAGCTGAGCCCCGAAAACAAGGTCCTTAGCTTTCACCTCTAAGCCCAGCTTTGTGGTCTGTACAAGTACATTTTATGAGGCAAATTCTGCCTGTGGTGGTATTCTAAATTTAGGCCGGTCTCCAGAATGGGAAAGGGCTACTGTATCGTACCTTGTTCCTTTAGATAGTGCTAACGACCCACTGAAAAATTCTTTGCCTCTCAACTCTTGTGTTTCATAGTGGTACTACCTCATTACCTCATTTATTCATCTGTCCCACAAATATTTACTAAATGTTTGCTGTGCGATGGATACGTTATAATGAATCATATCAAAAGCTTGTTATGTTAATTATATTTAAATTGATATTTTTTCCAGGACAGGAGTTGAGGAAGACATTCAAGTCTTCTTGGTAAATTTCCAAATGCCTTTACTGTCAGCCTTACTTACGCGGCAGCATTGCATAATCCTCGGTCTGTAAGTCTTAATTTTCTCACTAGTTGGCAAACCCCTTGAGGGGAGAGGCTCTATCTAACACTATCCCAATTTTGTTCTGCACAAACAGAGGTACTTTGGGGCTAATTGATGGATTCTATCAACCAGAACATCCTATCCCTCTAGCTTCTGGCTGCCTGAAACTTATTTTTAAACAGACAGACACAAATTTGCTCCATGTTCTTTCCTGACATGGACCCTCTTTGGCATTGTTGGCACTAGTAGTGGTAACGGTGGCAGTGAGGTATTATAGAGGCAGAAATGTAAAGGGAAGTGAGCACGGCTTTAGGGTGAACAGACTGGCTCCCCTACTTGGAAAATTCATTTGACCTTCAAAATGAGAGTTGAAATATACATCCTTCAGGGCTGTTGAGAAAACTAAATGAAACAACATATATGTAAAATGACGAGGTGAAGAAGTGGGTGTAGCAGTAACTTGAAACAATAATTTTGCTTCTTTTGCCCTCAAGAAGATGCCCATGTCTTCTCCCTCCCCCAGCCTTGGGTTCAGGGGAACCAGAGCCCTAAGAAGCAGGACTTGAGGAGGGGAAGGAGAAAGATCAGTTGAAAGAAGGAAGCCTGATTTTTGTTGTTAACAATCAGAACACAAATTTCCCTGGATAGGACTGTGTGGATCATAAGGAGTAGAAATGCTGTTAATTGGCATTTTTAGATTTTCTTTCCCCATTCCACTATCCTTGAGGCTCAGGAAGGGAACAAATGCAGAGATACCAGTGATTAGGAAATATAAAGACATTCTGTGTTTGTAAATGGTCGAGTCAAATCTGTGTCCAAAGCTGCTTGTACTTGTGAAAGCAGTGCGCATCTGGCTTGCTCACATTTGGCATTTGGCAAATGTTAGTTCCGCTCTCTATATCCCTTTTTTCCTTATTTCTTTCCCTCTGTAGTCATACATGCATACATATAACCCAGAACACATGTAGCAGCAATGTGGATTATAAAGTGTGTGTGCTGTGTGTGTCCTCATCGGTCTATGCACTAGCCGTACTTACTTCCCTTAGGAGTAGCTGGGTGCCTGGAAATGTTGGCAGGTGCATTTCTGGTAATCGCATTGACCGGCGATGGTTACTGGCATTATCAGAGATGCAAAACACTCAGCAGAGTGAGGGATAATCCCCCACAACAGAGACTTGTCCTGCCCCAAATGCCAGCAGCACGCCTATTGAAAACCACTGTACGTTTGCAGTGTGGAAGAATCCTCGGCAACTTTGTGAATTGGAGACAGTTTATAATTCTGTCATAAAGGATAACTTTTCAGGGGAAGTAAGAGAACCTATGCCTTAACTAATGGTATTGTTTGATGAAAACAGTGACTGCATTTTGATTCTTGGTGTGAAATTCTAGGTAGGTTACATTCTGCCCCATACGTGAATATTCTTTTGGATTTTAGGGCATTGCTCTCACCACTGTTCTCTTAATATAGGTATGGGTGAAACAAAGGTGGTTACTCTTTGGATTCCTCCCCCGCCACCCCAGACATTCTTTCTTTAGGAAGCTATTAGATAAAAATTGGGTAGGCTTTGTGGACAAGGCATTTCACCAGAAAAATAATCTTAGCATCACTGTGCACACACACAGAGATGCACACACAAAGAAACTTTGCGGGGCTCTTTTGATATGACATGGGGAAACTGACAGTGCCAATAATAGCATAGGGCTATATCTCTCACAGTGCTTTTGAAGGCATAGAAAGCAAATGACAATTCCAGCGGTAGCTAAGATATATTTTGCAGTGGCTGGAAAGAAACTGGCATTCTTATAGGAGTCCAGGAAATTGTCTTTGAGCCTTTGAAGGCACACAGAAAGCTAATGACACCTCAGAGGAATAGCGTTCTCAGGTTTTAGATGCCACAGATGCCAGCGATGCTAAAGCCAGGATATAAAACCTTTCTTATAGGGCCTTTAAGAATCCTCAGTGTGCTTTTATTAGCAGGCTGAGTGTGTATATAGAAATGTTAATGGTCTGTGGAGCAAGCTCAGCTTGTTTTTGCAAACTACAGAACGATAAAAGTTATCAGAAAGGACACACGTTCTCCTTCCTTCCTTTGTTCCTTTGTTTTTTAATTTGTTTCCTTTTGTAGGTAATAGAGCACCTATCAGGTGCTGGGTTCTGTGGACACAAAGGTGAATCCCATGTGAATTCTTCTCCCTAGAAGCTGGCCACCTAATATGGGAAGAAATGTGTGCATTAATATCTACAATGCAAGGTAGAGGGTGATAATGATGTGAATAAAGCACAAATTAAATGGAAATTTAGCCACAGAAGAAATTACTTCTGGCTGATAGGATCACAGAAAGCTACATAGAGGAAGGAGTAGAAGTGGTATTTAACTGTTTTCAGAATGTGTAGGATTGGGGCAGGTAGCAATTAGCTTGTAGGGAGAAAGAAGTGAGCGTTGTAAGGGAGGGCACCCCAAAGCTGGTGGAATAGCATTGGAAAGATTAAGGCAGGAGTGGTGCAAAATGGGGAACAGTGAAGGGTTGGGAGTGTCCTGGAATATACTTCTGACCATTCAGAGAATGAATCTCTGTTTATTGCTCATTAGTTAATGATTTAGAATTCTGATCCTTACATGTTGATGTGCAGTGGAAATTGCTGTGGAGCTTGTTAAAAAAGGGGGCCCCTCCACACACCCTCGTTTAGAAGATCTGAGATCCTGTTGTCCCTCACTGCCTCGAGCCAGTGTTGGCCCAGCAGCCAGCCACTGGGCGCTCCTGCCATGTGTGTCACTGAGCTGGGATACAGCGATGGAATGTTGGGGGGCAGGAGGGAAGTGGAAATTATTTTTCTAAGAAGCAAAATCCCTAAATCTCCTCTTAAGCAACTGCAGTAACACCTCATATTTTATTTAATTTTCTTTTAATGGAAAAGCCAGTTATGCTAAATGAAAGCAAATGGCTGGTAAAGATTTGAATGTTGTTTATAAGTCTTTTCTATGATTTTTTAAAAAGTTTTTTGGTTTCCTAATTGATTAATAAAGGGAAGAATGGGGGGGAAGACTGGCGTGTGTTATATTCTATCAGGGTTCGGATAGAGTGAAATGATTTCCACCTTGCCAATAAAATCCTCAAGGTTGATTGCTATTTTTAATTTATCTGAGCAGTGCTTTTCAGTGAAGTGACATTGATCCTGATCATTCTGTAAATAGGGAATTTTACCTGAGGAAGTGAAATTTCCCCTTCCACAAACAAATTTGGGCTTTCAGATTGCTTATCTGACATGAATGGTGTCAGGCCTGTACTCCATGCAGTCCTGCCCAGGCCACTGTCTGATGTTTTTGTCAGTAGATTGCCTGTAACGTCTTTGGCCCTAACCGGGTATCCTGGCCCCAAGCCCAGTGTCTGGCTGTCATGGTGTATGTTCTGTGACCCACCCAGGTATGAAAAGCATTCTGCCAACCAACAAGCCCCATGGTCGTGTCTGAAATGTCAAGGGCTGCTGTTGCAGTTGCTTGCCGTAGAAGTTTCCTGCTGCCCGGCTCACTCCCACCCACCTCGCTCTCTCCTGACTTTTCCGGACAAAGCACTTGCCCGTATGTTTAAAAGCCCAGCTACAGTCCCATGAGATACGTAGCTGTAATAAGCGTACTGGTTACTGTTTACCAAGTGCCTGTTGCGTGTCTGATACTGTGCTAGGATCAGAAGGTTAAATGATTTACCCACAGTCATAAAGTAAGTAGGTGGCAGTTAGAACCCAAAGACATGTCTTTTGACTTGCGGTCTGGATGGATCCCACACTTTAGGAGGGCAAGGTCTTGGCCATTTATTAACTGCCACTGGGCTGGAAGATCAGAAGTCTCCACAGCAGGGGTGGCCTTACATAAATTGTACTTTACTCAGAACAGGTGCAATATGGGCTCCTGGCTTGGAGCTGAGACCTACAGGAGTGCCTTTTAAAGGCCTGGAACTGCCCAATTCTCAGGAAAGCCAGTTGCCAATGGTCCCTGGATCCACTGTCCATGAGCCCTATGTTTTGCCTCCTATTTTTCATGGACTATGTGGGGAGGCAGTGAGGGTGGTTGGAGGGGAGAGACTACTGTCGATTGAGCATTAGGTCAATGCTGGTGCTAAGTGCGGTACATTCTGTTCTAGCTCATTGGGTCCTCATGACCACTCTGTAAGATTCATGTTATTGACATGTATTAGAAATGAGGACAGTCCTGTGGGGCACCCTGGCTCTTGTGTTCCCCAACTCAGGGAGGTGTGTGGGCCACACCCAGGCCCAGCTTTGCTCTTTCCTCTGTGTTTCACAGCTTAAGACAAGGTCCTGGCCATGCGTATGACTAGATCTTAGGGTTCTCTCCTCTGATCCTCCAGGAAAGATGTTTTATTTTTATTATTTTTAAAAGATTTTATTTATGGGGCTCACGTGCGTGCAAGAGAGAGAGAGAAAGAGCACAAGCTAGGGGAGGGGCAGAGGGAGAGGGACAAGCAGACCCCTGCTGAGTGGAGAGCCTGATGAGGGGCTCGATCCCAAGACTCTGAGATCATGATCTGAGCCGAAGGCAGATGCTGAACCGACAGCCACCTAGGCGCCCCCAGGAAAGATGTTTCAGAGACAATCTGTATTAGGGTCAACTAGCCTAATAGGTGCGCTTTGCTGCCTGCTAGCTGTGTGACCTTTCAAGCCTGAACCTATCCAAACCTTAGTTTTATTATCTCTAAAGGTAGAAAAAAATACCTTAAGTCATAGGATTATCAAGTTTAAATGAATAAATCAATATAAAGTACAAAGCACGTGGCCTGGCACATGGTGAGTGCTCAAAAAATGGTAGCACCTGTTGTTATTGTGATTCTTTGAGGCTGACTCTTAACTGCATACATACCCTCACCCATAAATCGACCTCTTTAGATCCTGTCTTAAAAGTACTTGTGTCATGATGATAAAACGTTGTTTCCGTGCCGTCTGGTTTTCTGCGTTCACTCCTCCACTCTCCCTACCTTCCTATGGCTCTGTTACAGGTGAGTTTCACAGTCTTCCAGGTGCAAGTCGGTAGCTATTACCATATGAGAAAATGAGAAAATCGCTTACCGTTTCCTGATGGTGTTCACCAGTTGGAACACACAATACAACACTTCAAATCTCTTAATGTTGAGCTTGTATGGAATCAACACTCAAACTGGGGATGAATTCTTTTCGTGCCCATCTAGGTGGTACAAATAGAAATTTTAATGGATACCTTGTCAGGGTTGCTGTCCAGTACGTGTGACAGCAGGACATACCCATGTCTGTGTCACACACCAAGTCACTGTCAGTCCTTGCTCTGGCTTGGGGACCCTTTGTGAAGAGCCTTGTTTTCCTGCACAGTCTCTGGTCTAAATTTACTTGTGGCCCACTGATATTTCCAGGACGGCAGTCCAGACCATACCGTACATGCCATGTTAGACCCCCGAAGCCGGATGGTGACAGAAACAGCCCAGCTGCTTTATTAGAGAGGTATTAATCAAACGTTTAGGAGGGAGGTCTTTTCCTATGGCAGAACAGAGCAAGTAAACCAAATGTTTGGTTGAAATGTGTCTGTGATGAACCCACTTTAATTTTTGTTTAAAAATGTCATTCATTACATTTTCCATTCAAATATTCTACAAGCTGTGTTCTGACTGCAGTGTAGGCTTTCTAAGAAATCAGTCCCAAAGAACTCTTGCCGGAGTGTTCTGTATCCAAGGTAGGCTGTACAAGTTAAAGCTGTCGCTAAGGGCATCAGCTGAGGAATTTGAATGTGTGTGTGTGTGTGTGTGTGTGTGTGTATAAAATATAGCTATTATATTTAAATTTATTTTTTATATTTACTTATTTAAAGATTTTATTTATTGATATTTTATTTATTGATTTTATTTTATTTTACTTATTTAAAGATTTTATTTATTGATATTTTATTGATTGATTGATTTTATTTTATTTATTGATTGATTTATTTTAGAGAGAGAGCACAAGCACGAGTGGGAGGAGGGGAGGGGCAGGGGAGAGGGAGAGAGAAACTCAAGCAGACTCCATGCCCAGCATGGAGCCCGATGCGGGGCTTGATCGCACAACTCTGAGATCATGACCTGAGCTGAAACCAAGAGTTGGACGCTTAACCGACTGAGCCACCCAGGCACCCCTGGATTTAAATTTTACGTAACATCTGACCTAAGCTTTACTTAAGGGTGAAGAGGGAAATGGAGTGTGGGAATGATAACAGGAAAAGACTAATGAGATAGGCACCATCATTTCAGAACTCTCTACCAGTAGGGTTTATATTTCGCTCTGCTCATGAACAATTCTATTTTTCTTTTTAAAAAGGTCCTAGATAAGCTCTAACTGCAAAGATACCCTCCTCCGTTTCAGGCCGTGCCCTGGATGATGCAGCTTTTATCACTAAGGGTCGGTTACTTCAGAGAGAGGCAAAGCGATGGGGAAGAAATAGCTCTCCTGTGTTTTAACTATTGAAACAAATCTCTAGACTGACAAAAGAAATTCCCCAATTTATTGGGTGTGATTTTTTTTTTTACCAGTTGTATTCTACCTAAGTTTTGCCTCTTCCATTCTACCTAAAATGCTTTTTTTTTTTTTGCACTCTTTTATGCTAGACAGAAAGCAAGAATTTTCTTATGCTGAAAAACAGTTAAAGCAATTCCAGTGGGTAATATGAATGATTTGATTAGTAATATTGAGATCTGACTAATGTGCTGGGTATTATATTAGGAGTTTAATATACATTATCACACTTAAATTTATACTGTGATAGATGAAGGTATGGTTCATGATCCCAAGTGTATGAAATGCACAGTGGAATATGATAGCATTATTCTCTGTATTCATGTCCTAAGTATATTTAGATTGAATCACATGACATTACTTTTGTTAGCAAACGGAGCCAAATATTAGCAGTGTCATATGATTCAACCCAACACACAGGTGTGTACACTCAAACTGCCAGACATAGTTCTAGAATTTCCTTGGGGCATACCTGCCATCCCACAAAACATGGGATATTTCGTAACTGTATAATTAACAATGCAGGAAAGTAAAATTCTGAAATGCTTTATCTATTATTAGTCCCAGAACTGAAGAGCCACAAGGTCGCTCAGGGGTTGTGTGGTGGCCCTGCCCTGTTTTACAGAAGCGAGGCCCCAAGAGGTGAGGGGACTTGCCTGGGGTCATGGGGTGAGTTAGTGCCAAGTGTGAGGCTGGGACTTAGGCCGTTGTGGCTTCGGGGACACTGTGTTTGACTTTCCCCTGTTGATTTTCAGTTACAGGCCTTCGAAGCCCATTTGCCTGTGACGTCTCTGACTTAGAAGTGAACTAACTGGCATAGGTTGTGCTAGGCACAGGTGTTCTAGGCGGTAAGAAGTTCTGTGGTGCAGAGAAGGGCGATGGGAAAGAGTTAGACATTCCGTGCAGGGGTGGGGGAGGATGTTGGTGGTCAGGAGGGGAAGGGTGGGCAGCACAGAGCAGGGGCCTGCATGTATACTGGGGGAAGGCCAGCAGGAGAGACTCTGTGCAGCCTGGCTGGCTGAAGGGATGGCCCCCTTGGGCCATTTGGTGCCCCCTTCCTGCCGCCCTGTCAGAAGTGCTCTGGGTTCCCTCCCAGGGCCTTTCAGCCCGAGGCAGTCCTGTGCTGTGGTCAGGAGTGGTCCCGCAGTTTCTCTCTTTTTCATCTCTTGGGGGTTTTATCTTAGGGGCTATCACTGTCCTTCCCTGCCCCTGACACCATCCTCGTCCATCTCAACAGTCCTCAGTAATTTTGAGTTTTGGGGAGAAAGGGTTTAGTGTTCAAGACCTAACATTTCCTTTTCTCTCAGAAGGGCCTCTGTACTCCTGCCAATTTGCTCACCCTGCGTCCAGCAACTTCTGGGTCCCACATGTCCCTCCTAGCGCTCACACGCACAAGAATAAAGTTCCACCTCATGAGAACACTAAATTCAAATGTGTAGATAGTAAGTAGCCATGTGGAATATAGACATCTCCACAGGGACTGGGGGCTTGTGATTTTCAAAAGTATAAAACAGTTAAAAATTGTGACAAAGGTAAACCTGTGCATTAACGAACGTATTTCTTTTTACATAGTAGAAATCAGTGCATAGCAAGTCGAGTGGCTCACATAGATGGGGGCACATATTTTTCTGGAATTCTGCAGCTGGGGCAGGAATCCACACTCAGAGTGTGAGGGGTTTAATTCTGGATCACCTCTCCTGTCACACCTCATATTGTCTCTGAAGGTTTACCTGTGCCGGTATCTTTGCTGCTGTCCTTCACCATTCTCTGTGTGTCTTTCTCAGAATTTGGAATTGTCTCTTCTTCTCCCCCCACCGTACTTCCACCCTGCCGGCTATCCACTGTGGAAGGCATAGAGTCATGTCAGAACACCTCTGGTCATTGCTTCCATGGATCTGGAAAGACTCTTTGCCTCTTTACTGAGATAAACATGCACTTCTCTTGAATTCTCCAGTAACCTGTGTTGTGTGTTGGTCTGAGAAAATCTACTTCCACCTCAAATCCTTGTATACGGAAGAGGGTATACATTTAACAGCAAAGCAAAACTCATCCTCTTCACAGGGATTATGGGTCGCTCACTCAGTAAACTGTTACTGGTGTCTTCCTCATTCTGACACCAACGTCAGAAAATAGCGTGTCTGTCTTTATTTCCCAAGTTTACTTAAAAGTGTATTTTTAAAAATTGGTTTTCGGTATTTGTGTGTAAAGAAATTGTTTTCTGTTTTTGTTTAATTTAGGAACTTTGAGGGGCCTGCCATTTTTCATGGCCATCATCTGAAAGATCCTTTTGACATTCAGAAGTTAAGTGCTTTTTTTGACGACAGAAAGGGCTGTCTCAGATATGCACTTGGTATCAGCATTTATTTTTTTATTCTGTGCCTGTTTCATTGTAAGAGGGTTGTGGTATATTGGGAAATAAAAGAATTCAGTGAAAACTCATTTCATAGTAAATGAGCTAAGCCATTAGAAAGAATTGACCATAAGCTTAATAGGAATCAGCCGTGTGATGTTGGAACTAAAACAGTGCAGTATGTTTCAATCTTTTATAAAGTAGGAGAACCCCTTTCTCAACAGAAATCCCGGAACCCACAGCAGCACTGAGTAATGGTTACGGAGGTAGAAGGAGCCCAGTGCCTCCTGCTCTACTCCTTTCTTCCTTAGGTAATTTCTCCCTCAGAAACTGGACAACCATTGTGCTAATACATATATACTGTACACACACACACACACACACACACACACACACACAGTAATCCCGTAAGTAAATCAAGTGTTACAATTTTAGCGGCATGCTTTTATACATCATTTTATTTGGCTCTGGGAAACAGGCAGCAAACACATTATTATCTCCATTGCCCCCATTTCTTATAAAAGAAAACCAAGGATCAGAGAGGTTAGTAACAGGTCTAAGTCCACACAGCTAATCTGTAAAGCAGCAGGATTCAAATATGGTTCTTCTGACTCTTAGTTTAGGACTCACTTCACTGAATCATAGGGTTGTCTATGGATGATATAAAAGTCCAGGTTTCTTTGGACTGGTGAAACTCTTCTGGAATGTTTTGTTCAGTGGTGGGTGATAAATGGGAGGGTGTCCAGAGTGGGGTGACTGGGATATGGGCCTTCACATCATAGATAGAAGTGAAGGGCTTTAAAAATGGAACTGTCTTTGGGAGTTATTCACTGGTGTGAACTGGTTTCAGTGAGTGCATGAGATGCTATGTAAGGAGGGGCTTGAGGCTCCGAGGGATTGAGGGGCTTGCAAGCTTTTGGGCAAAGGGGTGTAGATGTCCCAACAAAGGAAGGGAGAGTAACACTGGCAGGCTTCAACTTCCTTTAAGTTCAGAGATAAGCATTCTGTGGCTCAGGGGACACATGTGGCCCACCGATTTTGAAAATACAGGCTTTGTTCTTTTTTTCAGGATAGAAATTAGAAGGCTGCTTTCATGTTTCTACTTCTCAAATATGTCAATTTTTTCAATGACAGTCTTTTATTCAATATAGTAGGTAATCTGAATTGTAAGAATATTGTATATTTCCCCATGGGACTGAATTAAGCTATTTGCATTTTGAATGGAATAAAAGGCTCTAAAAACATTTTCTTTCCCCCCTCCTGAATCATCCTTGGAAAAAAGAGGTTGCTCACCACTGATTACTTCATAATTTTCTCTGGGTAAAAGCCATTTTGCAGAACAAACCCCTTTGTGAGAGTACGATGACACTAGCAGAGAAGTAAGCCCAGAGGGTGGACAATTCAGTGAGACAGATCTGGGTTTAAGCCGACAGCAGCGGCAGCAAAATCACAACAGAGCTAGTCACCAGGAGCAGGCGGCCTGGAGGTGCGGGGCTCCCCCTCCCTGGAATGGGTAGAGGCCACGCTCTGAGGACCGCAGCTCTAGGTCAGGGGTACCTTAGACTGCCCCGTTCTTTTGAAATCCAAGATGGTGTTACTGTGACGGTTTTTACTGAGCTCTCAGTTCAGAATGAGTAACTTGACTTTCTTGCATTTGAGTTGATAATGTCGAAGAATACTTAGGTTTCAGCACTGGAGTACTTTGTTTTCTTATGTTTTATGAATTTCTCACTCTTGAAATGTTCTCAGAAAGAATCTGAGAATGTTATGATGTTCATAGGACCAGATTTGCTAATATGTTTTAAAAGGATGTAATCTGTGAATAACAACTGATATGAATATTGTAATGGTAAAACAGTCATCTATATACTTTTTTATTTTAAAAATAATATTTCAAAGTCTTGGAATGACGCTGGTGTTGGTAAATGTGTCCCCAGTGTAAAAAGTACAGAGACGCTATGTTCCTGAAAGTTGTGTATAAAGTGCCCATATTTTTTATTTATTTGCATAGGTTTTCAAAGATTTCCTATTTTCATTTTTGATTCATTTTCAGATTCCAGATAGTTTTTCATAACTGTTTAGCTTTACCATTCTCTATCAGCATTAGGACTCAATGGTCTATAATAAATCCATGTTTCAGTGTACTAAGGGTCGAATATTGCAAATGAAAAAAAATGAACAAACAAAAAACCCCTAAGTGAACTCTTTTGTAATAGACATAATTTCCCAATTTACCCATTTTATAATTCTGATTTTCTTGTAGCAGAGGTGGAGAGCACTTTTTCTATCATAAGTCACTGATCCCCAGGAAGAATGAATCAAGGTCTCCTAAGTAAAGAGCAACTTAATTTCTTTAAGAGAAAAATGTATTCTCCTTCTGTGCCTTAAAAATGTAAGAACAGGGAACATAAAATCTGAGTTTAATAAATGCTAGAGGTAAAAATTAAGAGAGATTGAAGATGAAAATAAAGAGGGAAGAGAGCTCACAGAGAGAAACACACACATAAAGAGAAACAAAGGACAAAACAAAGACGTGGAGTAAGAGAGACAAAGTGAAGCAGACACCCAGAGTGTGAATCCGTAGGAACATGTGCAAGGCTGCAAACTGAAATCCTTTTTGAGGGCCAGGCAGGTAATAATGTGACAGGATGAGAAGTGGAGGCAAATGTAAATTGTGGAGTGTGTGTCCCGCCTAAAGGCACTCAAATCCAACAAAACAAAAACACCGTGCTGACCAAAGGAAATCCATTTGTCACCTGCCGGCCACCAGGTTAGACCCCTGGGTTATGAACACCCCCTGAAATAAGAGCTAACATTTACTGAGAGCTTACTATGTGCCAGGCCTTGTTCGGCGTGCCTTCCCTGTAACGACTCCGATCCTCACAGCATCCTTAAAGGCGCATGCTACTGTCGTTATGCTCATTTCCAAGATGGTTATGGTACTTACACACCTGGTAAGTGGTGGAGCTGAGATCTGAACAGGAGACACCCTCGCAATGGTCAGAATGTATTCACGTGCAGTATTTTTTGCATCATCTTGGAAACTTCTCGAGGTAAGCAAGGTAGACATTGTGATTCCCATTTTACAGACAAGGAAACCCAGACTCGGAGGGCTACCTTGACCGAGGGCTTCCAGCTGGCAAGTGATGGAGCTGGTACCCAAGGGCTTCTGCCTCTAAATCCAGGTTCTTTCCACTAGCCCACAGCATCCTGCAATGATTTAAACTAAAAGCCATGGATCAGTCTTGAGGGAACTGTGTTTTCTTCTAGAATTGTAGCATTTCTGAAAAATGTAAAGCTTTGACTTATTTTTTTTCTACCGTGAGGGAGGAATATTAAATATTTGCAGCATTTAAATTCCCTTTACCCTCTTCCAGGTCTCGAACCCCTTTCAGAGGATGTTTGGGGCTATCATTTTCCTGTTTATTTTTAATGTCACACTTTCCTTCCTCTGCAATTGAAAGAGGACATCAAGTATGATACTTTCACCCAGTAGAAATTTCCCGAGGCTATTTGATAAGATCTCTTTTGAAAAGAAAGGTTCACTGCCAAAGTCAGTTGCAATAATAACCATAAGAGTTTTAAAGTGATATTTACTAATGCAAATTTTCCTATCACACAGTTGTTGAAATTATTTTGAGTAGGTGTTGGAAAACAGCATTATTTAAAAACTGTGTTCTTATTTTTTAAAATCTTAATTGAAAATAAAAAACATCCTTGGGAACAAAGGAAATACCTTCCTTTTCCTGACCCCTGTTCTGATCTTTTATTTTGTGCCTCTCTCCTGTAAATTCGGAGAACTTTGTTACACGGAGTGAGAGCCGGAATATTTTACTGGGACATGCTTTGACTTCCCCCACACCCTAAATCAAGAAATTAAGCATGATTTTATCAAAAGAATGATATGAAAGGAAGATTCCCTTTGCCATAATTCTGTTTTGTCCTTTCCTTTCAGGGGATGGAGGGGCTGAAATGTGCTTAATTATTTGCTACGTTTCCCGTGCGTACATATTTATCCCTCATATTATCTGAGACCAACTGAAGAGGGAGTGTTTAGAAAAGAGAGGAAAGCTAATACAAGTTGAAAGTAAGATGCTTGCATCTTAATTTTAAGAGAACACAGAAAGCCAAATGCTTTCAGAAAAGGGCCCCTTCATGGAGTAATTTGCCTGGTATGGCATCACAGTTTGCTGTATAATTTCAGCCCTGTTACTATGGAAACCTGCTTTAGTGTAGCAGTGATTGTTAATCAGGATTTGTCGTTATTCCCCTTTCATCACGAGGCTCTATATCCTTATGGATTAAATCACAGTTCTCATTGACAATGGCATAGATCAAACATTATTGCCACACATAAAACCCTGGGCCGCTCCCTGTCATTTCCCCCCATTACCAGCAGCCGTGAATGCCAGCTGAAGTCTAACTTTTACAAGGAAATCAAGGCTCCTCTTGGCTCCTCTGCTATCTCCCCTCATGACAGAATGCCAAGTAGGGGAGGAAGAGGGCTACTTTCATTTAGACTTGCCCTGCGCCTATGGGAAAGGCAAGCATCATTTCATGTCACTGCCAGCCCGCGTCTACAGATCCAGATCCAGGCAGGAAGTTGTTTCAGTGTGACCTCTGGCTTCTTCTTCAGTCCCTTTCCTGTGTTTGCACGTCAGGCATTTAACCGAACCCTTTTTTTTCCCTCGATGCAGCCGACTTTCCCTTCCCTTCTGATCGATCTTCTGCATTCCCAGCTGCTGCTTTTCCATAGGAAGGCTGTGTCAAGGCGGCGAGGCCAAGCTGCTTACCCTGGTTGTTGTGGCTGTTCGGTCATTAACCAGGGAGTGCCCTGGACCTTTCAGGCAAAGGTTTGCTCTTCCCACTTTGGAGAATTGGATGATGACAATATCTGTACTTAGTAATGCCAGATTATCACTGTCTTTACAGAAATCCGTTTGAAGGAATATGGGAATGGCGACAGTCTAGCTCCAGGGTGTTGTGGTTTAGGACCCATCACCAATCATGGTGTGCCTTCAGATTGCTAATTGGTTTGTCTGGGAGCAAGAACCTTTAAACTGGGGCGGTTAATACATAGCCTCTGGGTTCCATATCTGGCTCACCCACTTGCTAGCTGTGTGACCTTGGCAAGCCTTTTAACCTCTCTGAGCATCTGTATGTAAAGCAAGAATAATAATAGTACCTACCTCATGGTCTCGAGGATTAAATAAGCTAATATTCCTAACATGCTCAGACTAGTGACTGGCACATTCGTTGTAAGTGCCGTATAGGTGTTTGTAAATAAACGAAAAAGAAGCAACACTGTGCTTACATGTATTCAAAATATATTCCAGATCGGATTACCCAAATATTAGTAAGGTGTTGAAAACAGCACTCCCCTCCCCCTCTCATCTCATCCCCCCCCCCTTCCTCTCCCTGCTTTCTCTTCTTCATCTCTGCAATGTGCCCAACCCCCAAGTATAATTCTGATTGGCTAAATTAATTCTGCAGCATCCTGCTGTGAATAATTATGTTGATCCAGTGTGTATTCTGATGCCTTTTTTTTCCCTTTGCCTAAATTATAATGTGACAATTGCGGCTCACAGCTGGCTCATCAGAGGTGGGCAGTTTGGGAATTGGCGCATCTGAATGTGCTTCTCTGTTAACCCTCTGCCTTGATTGCTTAAGACAAGACATATGTAAACCCCATGATTATTGCCATTTGTTTGGACTTTGCAAAGACTCTGCCTTCAAACATAAAGCTGCTGGGTTTGTTTTGGGGGAGGGGGGCATATAGAAGTCCCCTCCCCCCCTCACCCCCCTTTCCCTCTCAGACAATAAATAGCTGTCAGGCTTATGTCAAGGATGAAATTATAGGTGCACGTGAGGCCTTGATTACATTGTTTTGGAGAGATTGCTATTAGCATACTGAAATGAAGTCTAATTTTTCACTGACGGAGCTGAGTCAAAACTCAAGTGACAGAGGCAGGCCGTACAGCGTAAGGAAAGAAAGGTTCGACAGGAGCCCCTGTTCTATATCGGACGGGCTCTTCCTTATTTAAAACAAACAACAAGAACACAATAATTAATGTGAAGAACACCTCGTTGGAAAAGAAAGGCCAACTGATCAAGGATGAAATAAGACATTTGGGTTAGATAAGGTTCTTTGTGAAATTACGGTGTGTGATTTTCAAGTGTATTTAATCCATTTTAAGGCAGCACCTAGATTATTAAGCGTACGTTTTCACTGAAGAATACACTGTCTTGATTTTTTATTTTCTTGCTGCCTGCATAATTCATTTCGTCCTGCCACGTCCCCCCGCACGCATCCTCTGAAGATCCATGCTTATGATCACCCAATCTGTGGGGTGAGTGCCCTTGTGGCACTTCTGCTGTTTATACATTCTGATGATGTGAACATGTGGCTTGTTCATTTTCAACATCCTTCATTTAAAGAAAAGTTCTTTGCGTGTGGTTTCCCTGAAATGTTTTATGGAGTGGTGTCTCATGTGATGGTAGATTAATAATTATATGCGCTTTGTTATAACTGTCCCTGCCCGTTGTGGTGGAAATTTAAAAATTACACACACACACACACACACACACACACACACAGACACACGTGGGGGTGTGCGTGTGCCTGTGTATGTGTATAAAGATGTTGAAACTGCAAGTTACTGGAAAGGTTATTCTATACCATTGTTTTATTATTACTGTTATTAAAGGGGGGGGGAATGAAGATTTAGTGTGGAGGGAGGGAGAAGAGGATGTCCTCCAATTTGAAATCTTGTAACAGTGGTGAAAATTTGTAGGCGGATTCTGTTTGTATTTATTTGGGATATTTATTTTCAGTACGTGCTAAGGACAAGACACTGTGCTGTAGTTCTGTGCGGATTCGGAAGTGGGTTAGCAGTGGTTCCTGTGGTTCAGGGATCGGGGGTCTGGACTGGAAGAGAGCACATACGCCCTAGTAGAGCAGAGTCGTGGGAGTGCGGAGCAGGAGCCCATGTTTGGTTTGCCGTTTGGCTGTTCAGATGTTGCAAAGATAAATTGAGGAAGAGGAGGGATCCTTGAAGATTTAATGGAGGAGGCTGTATTTGAAGTGCAGGGAGAATATGAAACACGGAAATGGGAGAGAAACATCCCAAGCCGAGTGAGACACAGAAGCGAAAGCAGGGAACTGAACTGGTGAGAGGTCTGGTCTGGCCAGAGGCTCTCACCCCTGGCTGTGCTTTTGCGTCGCCTATCTGATAATAAAAATGCCTGCTGCCTGAAATCTATGGAGACAAAAAGTAGATTAGTGGCTGCCTAGGCTGGGGGCGCTGCTAATGGGTACGAGGGTTCCTTTTGGGGTAATGAAAATGTTCTACAGTTGAATGTGGCGATGCACAGCTCTGGATGTGCTAAAAATCATTGAATTGTGTACTTTAAATGGATCGATTGTATGGTATGTGAATTATGTCTCATTAAAGCTGTTTCAAAACAGTACTGCTGCCTGGGTCCCATACTAGACCAATGAGATCAGAATCTTGGGCCTTCGTGACAGGTCCTCGGGTGACTGCTGTGGCAGGTGCCCTTGGGCTGCAGCATGGGCTGATACTGGAGTGCAGGTTGGAGGGAGAGGTGGGCTTTATCTTCTAGTCTCAAAGGTCATGCTGCAAGGTTTGTGCTTCTGCCAGCCAAAAGGAGCCACTGTAAGTTTTAAAGTGGGGGCTTGGCACATGTAGACTTCTTTAAAATGCTGCTCACAGATGTATGGAGGATGGTTTCTGGAAGTTGTGATGCCAGTGGAGGCTATTTGAGGTTACCAGGGGAGAGGCAGAGTGGCCCCCCGAGTGGGGCCGATGGGGAGTAGTTGCACTGAGAGTGGAAGGGCAGGGACAATGGAAGAGACACCCAGGAAGCAGAAGCAGGGCCTGGTGACTGCCCGGACATGGGACCAGTGGGAGAGGGGCTGAGGCAGTTTTCCAGACTGTGTTTCAGGGAGGACAGGCGAGCAAGATCAGATGAGGAGTGGAGAGATGCAGAGAGGGGCAGGTTTGCAAGAAATGATGTGTAGTTTTGTGTGTGCTGGACTAAGGGACCAGTGGTCCATCCACAAGCAGATGGCCTGCAGAGAGTTAGAAATGTGGCTGTGGATCCCAGAAAAGAGGCAGGTCACAGAAACTCGGGAGTCTGCATACAGGAGCTTTGGACGATCTGCTTCCACAATGGCTCACTCACCTGGCTGTTGGCAGGAGGGCCCAGACCCTCACGATGTGGGTCTCGCTGTTGGCTGCCTGCGTATCGTCACAACATGGCAGCTAGCTCCCCTGGAGTGAGTTACCCAAAATCGAGCAAGCAAGAAAGTGAAACGGAAGTCCGTATCTTTTGTGACCCAGCCTGGGAAGTGACATCCCATCACTTCTGCTGGATGCTCTCTGTTACAAAGAGCAGGGTGATGCAGGGTCAGAGGGGAATGCATGAGGAACCCAGGCCCACTGGGGGCATTCTGGAGACTGGCCACCACACCCTTATTCCTGGTACTGCAAAATAGTAAAAAACCAAAACCAAAACCAAACAGACAGTGTGGTCACTGACACTGGAATGTCTATGAAGGGAAGGGCCGTCAAATGCAAGGTAGGTACACACTCTAGTGCAAGGAAGCAGGTGCTGCCTGGAGGATTCGTTCACTCACTCAACATTTGGGGGCACCCCTGTGTGTCAGAGGTGGGGAAACAGAATGAACAAGGTCCTCTCTGGACTGTCCCTTGTGGAAGTTTGCTGTCCCCTGACTCTGAGGGGCCAGAGGGGTGGGGCAGAGATTCCTAGACCCCAACAGTTGTCCCCAGTGCCATGCCATGGTGCAAAGCTCCAAAGGGAAGTCCTATAACTTGGAGGGGACTGGAAAAAGAAGTTAAGTTTTTGCATCATTTGAAACTTTGTTTCCAGTACCCAGCCATCTTGGCACATTGCCAAGTGACTTCACTAAGAGCACTGCCATAGAGGCTACCAGGAAGGGCTGCATGGTCTGATGGTCCCAGACCATTGTCAGATCTAAGCCCAGGGAAGCCAAGAACGAGGGTGGGAGTGGACAGAAAGGAATCTTTTCAGCTCTGCAGAGTATTTGATTTTATTCCATGAAGGTGGAAAGGGGAAGTCTTTTTTAGAATAAGGGTTACAGATAATATTCTATTTCTGGGAACACAGGGGTGAGATGCACCTTCTTAAATAGTGTGGTTTCTGATCCATCAAAAAGGATGTTAAAGTTTATTCCCTAAAGAAATTCACCCTATTTTAACTTTGGGGTTGGGGCTGAAGAGTTTGGTTTTTTTTTTTTCAGAAATGGCAAATGCCGCTTTTAAAATTAAGAATAGCAATATAATTGTATTTTAAAAATAACGAGTTCTAGATCTTTAGTTTGATTATAATTTGGTAAGATGAGGAGAGGTAATTAAGGAAAAGCTGAAGTGGAGAAGCTAAAGACTAAGAGTGAGTCTGAGAGAGAGGACTTTGCATGCATGAGGGGCGAGGGAGCAGGGGATTCCAGAGTGCATTTGCTAGTGGTAAATTGTTGTTTACACCAACCTCTGTCCTTCCTGGTCTGGACCCCCAGGGCTCCTTTATTCCCTCTCTCAATGAAAGGAGGTCTCACCTTAGCTCCCACATCAATACTTCTCTCATACTTGCTAATTTTCCTTTTTTTTTTTTTTTTTTTTTTTTACACAGAGAGAGGAAGCCTTGGGTAGGCTAACATTTTAACGACATTGTTTGGTTTTCATTATATTTATTATGTAGCTACCTCTGTTTGTGGACAGTGATACTTGGCTTTCCATTTATGATGGTGGTGACAGTTAGGGAACACTACCAGAGGGCAAGTTAGTTTGGCTTTGATTTATTTATCAAAAACTGGTTGTCTTAGCCATCTTGGGCTGCTGTAACAAAGTAACACAGACTGGGCAGCTTAAACAACAGACATTAATTCCTCTCCGTTCTGGAGGCTGGGAAGTCCAAGATCAGGGGGCTGGCATGGTCTGGTTCCTGGTAAGGGCACTCTTCTGGTTCACAGGCAGGTGCCTTCTCTGTGCCCTCATGTGGCAGGAGACCTCTGGTCTCTTCCTCTTGAAAGGATGCTAATCCCATCTTGGGGACCCCATCCACATGACTTCCTCTAAACCTAATCACCTCCCAAAGCCCCAGCAACTAATACCATCCCATTGGGGACCAGGCCTTCAACATATGACTGTTTTTTTTGTGGGGGGGGGGAACATTGAGGCCATAGCATGGGTGTTGTGATATCTTTGTGTCATGGGAAATGGCATTCTGTCAGTAGTGCTGGGGTTGGCGTCATCACATCTTGGGTGTGTGGCTACTGGCAGATCATTCGGCCTCAGTCTCCAGGTCTCTGAGGTAGGATTGTAACACCTGTTCCTCTTCCTTAACGGGATTATGGGGAGGCCCAAATGAGATCATATGTGTGCAGCTTGTGTCACTTAAGGCTGGGAAAATGACCCTCTCTTAAATAGGCTATTCATTATGCCAGATGGCTGTTGCATAAGCTGTTTCATGTTTTTATAGAAGTTTGGAAAATATTTAAAAATACACTTTCAAATAAGATCAAATGTTATAGGGTAGTTTTGTCTTCTTGATTTTAAGATGATAGTATTGATCTCTAGGACTAACTCATTTTCCTGCAAAGAAAGAAAGAGTTATGGCCTCCCCTCGCCCCGCCCACCCCGACTTAACTTTTTCTATGGTTCCCTTATCAGTCTGGCCAATCATATCCCCTTGTTCTCCAGTCTTTAAGTTTATTCAGTAAGGAATTTACTCATGCTTGTTCATTTATTTTATTTTTATCTTGTGAAAACAGTTCTGGGTTGGGGGCATGTCTCTAAAATATATGTTATGTGTAGCTGTGGCCAGAGAGAGGGCTGCCTGCCCTTTCCTGTGCACTGGGGAGGGTGAGGAGTGGAGACTGGTCCATCTTCCACCACAGCTGCCTTTGAGTTCTCACTCTATGCTGAGTGACAGGAGAAATGAAGAGAGAGAGAAAGTCCCAGAAGGGCAAGCACAGGGCCTTTTTTCTGGCAGCATCTGGCTGCCCTGTGGAAGATACAGGAATAACCTCTTCTGTGCCCACAAGTTGGGGAAGCCCTAGGACACTATGTTCTCTGTGATGTTCCAGGTGTTTCTGGAACCTGGTGGGTGAAGGTGAGCTTGGGCTATAACAGCAATTTTGTTGATGGACAGACAGGCTGGGTTTTAAAACAGAACCCATATCATTCATGATTACTTCTGATGAGTTGAGGATTCTTTTCTTTTCTTTTCTTTTCTTTTCTTTTCTTTCTTTTCTTTCTGGTAGGGAGAACAGTTTTAGAAAAGCACTGAGGTTTTTGCCACCTTCTTCTGTCAATTTACAAATAGTGATACTCAGTCTGTCGGTGAGTGCTGTGATTTTCTCGTGGATATAGTTCAACCACTCTGGGAGGCTTTACCTCTCTTGGATTATGATTATTCTGTTGGGTTGGGGAAAAGAGTGCTGGAATGATACAGGAATGCTTTAATAAAAAGGTTCAATTTATACTGAGGGAATGCCTAGAGCTGACTAAAAATGCAGAAAAGCTCTTTTAGTTAGTAATCTGCAAAGAGGGAAAAATGGAGCTCGAATGTGGCTTTTAGGATGTCCTTTCTTCTTATGGCTTCTCAAAGCTCTTTTCAGATGCAGTACAGAGTGGCCGCCACAGAGATGTTGCTAATTACATCTCCGAAGGAAGTGAAACAGTGTGACCAGCTCAGAGCAAAGACCAGAGCAACTTTAGAGAGAAAATCAGCCTGTCATATTTGTATAAATATGTGCATTTCAATGATAATTACCATAGTCATTGTTTACTATTGCTACACTATATTAATTATCTATTCAATGATAATTAAATACATAATTCTAAACATCAGCTCCAAACAAATTACCTTTTATCAATTGAAACAAACCAATTAAAATTTTCAAAATGCAACCATGTAATCAACAGCTTAATACATGTTAATTATGACCAAAATTTCAATTAATGTGTTAATATATGACCTCAAATCTCCAGAAACAAACAACGAAAAAAGCAGCCTCACATAGCAATTATGGCCTCATTTGATTGACAGATATCTGTGAGTTTGTTTTTGTGTCTGACTTGGTAATTTGACTTATATCAAAAAAGCCGGCCTATTCTTTCCGCTGTTCTGAAGCCGCTGCATAAGAAGCACACAGGGTTTTAAACCACAGCTCTCTTCTGTTCAGCTCCTGCATTGTCTCTTTCCTGCACTGCACTGTAGTGGTGTTTCTTTAGAGCATCGTTTCAACTGCCCCAGGAGCCTGTGGAGTGGGTAGCACAGCCTGTGATCCCTTCGTTTTATGGCTGGGTAAGGTGTGCAACGGGCAGGTTCATGCAGCTGCCCGAACACACCGGTGGAGGTGATTTCAAGGAGCGCAAGGCAGCATGTACGTGGGTGTGTTTGGAGGGCAGGGCCGACAAGACATGGTGGTAATCCATCACATACGCTTTGTTCTAGTTGGGGGCCATAATGAGGAAGATTAGAGCGGAGAGGAATCATGTGTGCCTATGAGGGTGTCAGGAAGGGCCTCATGGGGGCTTGGTGGATGGAAAGGATTTAGACAGGAAGAGATTGGGGGTGGAGAACATTCTAGCAGAAGGAAGGGATCAGAGTTTTTGCATGGGGTCAGGACACAAACTTGACTAGGACTTAGAGTCGTAGGAAACAAGCTTGGTGAGCTAAATTAGACTGGGAAGATGAATCTATGAATCTTATTTCTTACTCTGCATGTGCTGCTTGATGAGAAGACTGTGTTCCACCTGAAGTCAAGGATGAGGTCATTTGTAACGTTACCTGGCCTTTTTATCTGGCTTAAAATTTGTAACATAACTTCACACATTGGTGTCCCATCACTTGACCATTATTTCCTTGGTGTCTTATGACCAATTCATTGTGAGACTATGTTTTACTCAAAAGAGGACTGGGGGTGCTTCTAAAATAGTTCTTTTAAAAAAAAATTTTTTTAAGATGTATTTATTTTGAGAGAGAGAGAGAGAGAAAGTCGGGGGAGGGGGGCAGAAGGAGAGGGAGAGAAGCAGACTCTCTGATGAGCTTGGACCCTGACCTGGAGCTTGACCCCGGGACCCTGAGATCATGACCTGAGCTGAAATCAAGAGTCATACTCTTAACCAACTGAGCCACCCAGGTGCCCCTTAAATTTTTTTTTTTTTTAAGTAAGCTCTATGACCAACATTGGGCTCAAACTCATGGCCCCAAGATCAAGAGTTACATGCTCTACCAACTAAACCAGCCAGGTGCCCCTAAAGTACTTCTTTTAAAAAAATATGTGCGTATCTCCACTCTGAAACATGGCTCACTTAACTGCCCTGGCAATTTTATTATGTGCAGTTAAGTTGTGAGCATATTTTGTGTGTGTTGAAGTGAAAAGCCCCTTGAAAATTCAGCAAATTGGACTTCAGTTTGGAAAGGATAGAGGAAGAATATAAGTCTCTGTGTGTAAATAAATGTATATATGTGTGTGCATAAAAATATGATCTACGTTCACATGTATAAACACATATGCGTATGTATGTATGTATATAAAGAAATACGATTGGATTGAGTCATAAAAGTATAAATATGTCAAATGTAAAATCTATTAGAGAAAGAGTTTGTTTTTATGACTCAGACGGGAGGTGTAATAAAGAGGTATTTTTAAGACCAAGAACTAGTGTATGTCAATTTCTTTTTGCCCAAGTACTCGTCTTCTTGACAGGAAGATGAGTCACTGGATTCGAATCATAAGGCTGTAAAGAATCCTGGGGCAAACTTATTTTGGGCTGGATATTTAGAAACATTGTCTACATCAGTGATTAGGTATCTGGGTGGGTGGGGGAATCATCAAAACAAATATTTCTCTTTAATTTTTCAGATTCTGTGGATCTTCTGCTGAGTACAGAAGTACCTGTTTTTTAAAAACATATTTATAAAGAGGTAATGCTATCTGTACATTTTGAAGGAGGTTGTTAAAAATGAGTGGAAGAGGGGCGCCTGGGTGGCTCAGTCGTTAAGCGTCTGCCTTCGGCTCAGGGTGTGATCCCGGCATTCCGGGATCGAGCCCCACATCAGGCTCCTCCGCTGGGAGCCTGCTTCTTCCTCTCCCACTCCCCCTGCTTGTGTTCCCTCTCTCGCTGGCTGTCTCTCTGTCAAATAAATAAATAAAATCTTTAAAAAAAAATGAGTGGAAGAGCATGAACACCCATGTTCATAACAGCATGATTCACAATAACCAAAAGGTGGAAACAACCCAGACATCCGTTGATAGATGAATAAATTAAAAAATGTGATCTGTACATACTGTGGGATGTTATTCAGCTTTAAAAAGAAGGACATTCTGACACATGCTATAACATGGAGGATCCTTGAGGACATTCTGTTAAATGAAAGAAGCCAGTCACAAAAGGATAAATATCATCTGTTTTTATGAGGTTCCTAGAGCAGGCAAATTCACAGAGACAGGAAGTAGAGTGGGGGCTGCCAGGGGCTGGGGGGAGAGTGAGTGGGGAGTTTGTGTTTACTGGGGACAGAGTTTCAGTTTGGGAAGATGAAAAAGTTCTGGAGATGGATGGTGCTGAGGGTTGCACAACAATGTGAGTGGACCGAATCCTTCAGAATGGTAAAGATGGCCTATTTCATGTTATATGTATTTTACCACAATTTAAAAAATGAGTGGAGGATTTCATTCAGAATGTGGGAAAGCAGAGGCCTGAGAAGTTGGCATGGCCAGACTGTTGCCTGGTACAGAAACACTGATGAGCCATGAGGTGAGGCAAGAAGGCAAGGAGGCTTTCTTCCAGCTGAGTTGTTCTTGCCACCACGTCTTCCACCTTCATTTCCCTCCTAATTACTAATCTTGTCTTTCTTACTTACCCACTGCGTACATTTCCCCTTTTACCTTTCCATCCGCCCAGGCTATTTTTACCCCCCTCACCTTTACTCTTCTTTACCCTCGCAGAACACTCACCCCAGCATCTTTCTTATGCTCCTGGCTTTTAGTCTCCTTTTCTCTTTTTTAAGGCATAAGATCAACAGTAAGGGTAGAGATCTGGTGATGACTCTTTTTGGCTGAAAGGTAGGGTTTTGATGTTGGTCTCTTCCCACAGTGACAGTAGTCAATAGCACAAGCGAGGATGTTGCCGACGGTCAGAAAAGCACATGAAATGCTTTGGCTGCTTTTCCCATAATGAAGAGTGTGCTGTGGTGTTCCTAAATATACTCTGGAGGAAGCAAGTAGAGAATGAGGATATGCATTTGGTTTTGATTCCTGTAGTCTCAATTTCAATCTAAAATTCATTTTATTTACGATCAGTGTTTGAAGATGCTTAATGTTGACTTCATTGATTACAAGTTATTGAGATGTTTAACATCATACAGAAAGAAACACAACGGTGTTTTGACCATTTTCGTGTGGGTAGTCAATGTTTGATAGTCTAAGTTTAAGTCAAAACCACTCAGTCTGGACTTTCAGAGATAGGGAGGAGGGGAAATACTAGTCTGGGATCCTCACCACATAATGTAGGTTTTATCTGTTGAAAGTAGAATGCAAGGAATGGTAAGATCGGATCTTCTCAAGGAATGAGAAATGGTCAAAACACATTTACTAATTAAATCTGTGTGGGTGGGGACACTTGCTTTCAAATCTTGCACCATCTTACCAAGGTGATAGATGTGATCACCTAATTAAAAGCACTACCTAATAAGATACTACCATATCAAAATCTGCTTCAATAAGATGTAAGCCTTCAAGGCCATATTTATGTTTTATAGGAACTGTATTTCGCTTACTTCTTGTGAAATAATGTAAAGCATGGGTCAGACCTATTAATTGTTGGAAGGTCATCTTAAGAAAATTACTTATGTATGGAAAAATATTTTAATTTTTTTTATTGGAAATAGTGATCTATTGTTTCTATGGTCTTTAAATGCTCTGCAATGTTGATTCACAAAAGCTTAACATTATCTATTTACATACCACAGGTACTGTAAAGTTTAGTGTGAAGGCTAATTTTAATAGTGTTAGATTCTTATATGTATATGTATTGGTATTATCTTAAATTCACATTTTGAGAGAACAAGGTAATTTTATGATTAAGAGAATCATTAAGATCTTTTTATTCTAAGCTTGCCAAAGGGTCCTGTATTTAAAAAATCATACCCACACTGGAGGTAGTCTAATGACAAAAGGAAGTATAAAGAAACATTGAGGTTGTTTTTTTTAAATTTTTAAAATTTTTTATTTTTTTTAGTAGACTTGTGTTGTAGAGATGTTGGTGATAAAATTCAGAATGTATTTTGTTCCTATTTAAGAGAGAATAAGGGTGCCTGGGTGGCACAGTCAATTAAGCATCCCACTCTTGATTTTGGTTCAGGTCATGATCTCAGGGTTGTGATCTCAGGGTCATGAGATCGAGCCCTATATTGAGCCCCATACTGAGCCCCGCATCAAGCCCTGCATCGAGCTCCATGCTCAGTGGGAGTTGCTTGAGATTCCCTCTCCCTCTCCCTCTGTGCTGAACCCCCTCCCTCCGCACACTCTTTCTCTCTAAAAATAAGTAAATCTTTAAAAAGAAAAAGAGAGAGCAAATGAGTAAATATAACGATGTGTTGGAATCAGGATTTTTACTGTGGATGAAGGAGGGACACGACTATGGAAAAGGGGGAATGTAAGGAAGGGTCACATGGTATCAGTATGAGCTGATGTTATACACACACACACACCTTAGTTATAATTCCTATAAGAGCCGAGAAGCCATTGTCATGCACTAGTAATGAGCATCTCTAATGCCCAGATCTTGATTTCTAGATTCCATATTCCAGTGAAAGAAACTATTGGAGAAATTGAGCCTGAGATCTTTGGTCGTGCCAGAAGTAAGGAGGTGCTGACAGACTGATGAGGTCAGGTCAAGGGACCAGCTGAAAGGAACTCTTACTGGCCAAACTTGGAACCATTGCAGCATCAAGAAGAATCTTGATGATCATGGACCAAAGCATATTAAATTTTAAAAAACTTACGAGTCCACAGTGATGAGAGAGAGTCAGGAAGTTGGAAGTAGGGAGAAGCTGTGCTGTGGAGATGAAGGTTAAGTAACAAATACAAAAGGAATTATGGTGTTAAAAAATCATCAGTTTGTTGTAACACCAGTGTAATTATAGACTCAGGATGGATGCTAAAACCATTGGGAGAAAGGTTGTTGATGGTGAAAAACAGAATATTCTCATGTTCTCCAGGTATCACTCCACAGATGACTTAAGAGAAGGAAAGATTGGGTGTCAACGTGTTAACCAAGTTTGGCATCCCAAATAGTGAGAGCCTTGATATGATGGAGTGGGAGTACCTGACTTCCACAGAATTGGTCCTGACTCCTTGAGTGATTTAATGTCATAAAGAACAGAAGGAAGTGCAGACACTGTTTCAGATTAGAGGAGCCTAAGGAGAAATAACAGCCAATTGCAGTGAGTGGAACTTGGTTGAATTCTAGAACAAAACAAACAAAAAAAGGACGTTTGTGAAACAGGTGGGGAAATTTGAGTATGGGCTTTATGTTGGGTGATAATATTGAATTAAGGTTCACTTTTTAAAAAGGCATGGTTAGATAGGAGAAGATTCTTGTTCTTTTTTTTTTTTTGAGAAGTTCCTTTTTCTTGAAAGAATTATTATTAAAGTAATTTTATGATATCTTAAGCCCACTTTTGTGTAGTGTAGCAGAAGGAAAACTTGTGTATGTCTACATTTGTGCATGTGAGAGTGAGAGAGAAGATTGGTCAAGATGTTAATAGTTGATGAACCTGGGTGAGGAGTATATCAGTGTTCAGTGTACTATTGTTCCAACATTTCTGTAGGTTTGAAATTTTTCAAAATGAAAAATAATTAAAAATAAGTAAAAAAGACAACCCATTAGTCTCCCCCTCCACCCCCCGAGATATGTGCTAGCATAGTGTCTGGGGAATAATTTCCAATAAAACCAGTATATTCTTTCTCCACTACCTCCCACCATGGAAAATGTGAATGCTGATGCAGTTCTTTTGAATAGTGGTAATGGGGTGGAATTTTCCGCTAATGCAGTTATATTTGTTTTCTGGTTCTGTGGCAGTCAACTTAGTTCTTGATAAAATTAAGAGATTCTTTATATATTAGATCAAAATAGCTACTTACATTTTTTCCCAGTAGATTATGGTGAGTAACAACGGAATTACTAAGAATGCTATCATTTACAGAATGCCTCCTGTGTGCTTGGAAATGTGCTGTTTTTTACTGACATTGTCTCCATCCTTCATTATCTCCATGTTTTGATGAGGAAACAGGCTCTGCATGTTCAGTGCCTTTTACAAGGTCACGTGGTGAATAAGGTGTCAAGTTGAGATTTAAACCCATTTCTGATTGACTCTGTTTTTTCTTTTTTCTTTTTTTTTTTTTTTACATATTCATCTTACAACAGCAGGCTGCTGATACCTGAAAGTAAATGGTTTCAAATAGTCTCCAAAGTGACGACATTTTTTGAGAAAATTCATAGTAGTAAAGATCAAGTTAATACTTCTCTGAGTTGCGTGCTACTTGAGTTTAAGTAAGCGGACAATGGAAATGGAGTTATACCGGTGATTAAGCAGTCCTGACGTAAGGGGGCGCCTGGGTGGCTCAGTCTGTCGAGCATCCATCCGGTTCTTGGTTCAGCTGGGGTCATGATCTCAGGGTTGTGGAATCGAGCCCCATCTGGAGCCCCGCATTGGGCTCCGCACTCAGCAGGGAGTCTGCTTGAGATTATCTCCCTCTGCCCCTCACCCCATGAGTGTGCATGCACGCACACGTGCTCTCTACCAAGTAAGTAAATAAATCTTAAAAAAAAAAAAAAAAAAAGAAAGAAAGAAGCCCTGGCGCTGATTACAGTTCTGTCCCTGTCTAACGGTGTGACACATGGGGGCCTTAGTTTTCTTGGATGTAATCACTGGTTGGCCTAGTTGATATGTCTGCTGATTTGAGGAATTAAAATAACATAAAACTTGTAAAGAATTTCTAAAAAGATCACTGTCACTGAAATGAGGTTTAGGGCTGAGGCTGAAGAGGAAGGCTCAGGAGTACACAGTGGTGGGAAATGGCTGCAGAGAGATGCAGGGCTCAGCTGTTAGGGTCTGGAAGCCATCTCTTAGAGTTTCCAATTAATTACGGGCCAAATGATGGTTCTTTTCTTCAGAAAATTTAATAGTCATTCTTTAATATCATTAAATATTAGAGTCAGAGTTAAATTTTCCTCACTTATACTTTGTTCAAGTCATGATTTAAAGAAGACCCATATACTGCAATTGGTTGGTAAGTCTCTCTCTCTCTCCCCCCTTCCCTCTATTTAATAACAGCTTTATTGAGATATATTTCATATACCACACATTTCACCTATTTAAAGTATACAATGCGATGCCACACAGTTGTGCAACCATCACCACAATCAGTTTTAGAACATTTTATCACCCAAAAGGAAACCCTGTACTTGTTTAGTCATTCCTCATTTCCTCTCAACTCACCCCTTGCCCTAGGCAAATACTAACCTATTTTCTGTCTCTATGGATTTGTCCGCTGAGGACATTTCATATAAATGAAATGAAATCATATAATACGTGGTCTCTGGCATCTTTCACTTAACGTAAGTTAAGTACATACTTCCATGTTGTAGCATGTGTCAGTACTTTACTCCTTTTTACTGCTGAATAATATTCCATTGATGGACATTTGGGTTGTCTACTTTTTGTCTATTATGAATAATGCTGTTATGATCATTTGCATATATGTTCTTGTGTGGACATTTGTTTTAATTTCTCTTGTGTATATCTAGGAATGGAATTGCTGGGTCATGTGATAACTCTATGGTTAACATTTTGAGGAACTGCCAGACTATTTTCCTGCACCATTTTACAATCCCACCAGCATTTTTTCCATCAGCAGAGGAGTCCAGTCTCTTCACATCCTACCCAACATTTGTATTGTCTGTCTTTTTTATTATAAGCATCCTAGTGGGTGTGAGGTGGTACCTCATTATAATTTTGATTTACATTTCACTGATGGCCCTTGGAGGGTTTTAAGTGGTGACGTAGCATTATCTGGTACAGATTTACAAAGATTACTCTTATTGCATTGTAAAAGATGGATTAGATGGGTACAGGAGATAAGCAGGTGAAAGATGGCAGTAGACAGACCAGGGTAGTGGTAGTGAGGGTGGTGAGACTTAAATGGATCCCAGGGGTATCTAAGAAGTACAGTCTATGGGAATTGGTGATTAAGGTTTTATGTGGGGGTTGGGGAGTGCTTGCAGCTGGCTGCATGGGCAGCTGGGTGTAGGGAGTGATGCCATTCACTGACATAAGGGTCAGAGCAGGGTGGAGGGGAGAGTGCTGTGTGTAGATTTGGATGGGTTGAGTCTGAGGTGAAGTGTTTACTGTCAAGAGAGGACATCTGGAGAGATCTTTGGGCTGTGGTGTATTTGCTTCATGGTTAAGGAAGTACAAGGGAAATAGAGGTATAATATCCTTTTCCCACCGTCAAGGAGGGGAGATGTGGAAAGGGAAGCAAGACATTCTCTGTGCCAGGCTCCAGTACTTGTTATGAGAGCCCAGAACAGGATGCCTGCCCTCAGGGTTCCATAGCACTCTAGCGGGAGGGAGAGGGAGTAGGAAGAGTGAAGGTGGCAGGAGGAGAGGAGGGAGAGAGAGAGGTGGTATAGGTAACATAGCATCTGTCAAAATCCACTCATTCAATTAGTATTTATTGGGTGTCTATTCCAGTTGCTGTTCTAGGCATTGGGAATCCAACAGAGAACAAAAGATAAAAAATTCTGCCATCATGTATTTAAAATTCAGTTGGGGAGGGTGGGGTTGCTAGACTATAAACATTAAGTAAATTACATATTATGTTAGAAGGTTATAAAATAAGGAAAACCTAAAACAGTAAGGAGGTGGGAATGTGGTGCAGTGAAGCTGGGGGATGGTGGTGGCACAGTTTTAAATAGAATGACCAGATATGAAGATGAGTCATTTGAGCAATGGCTTGAAGGTGGTAGGGGAGAGTGCCAGGTAAATATGTGGGGAAGAGCATTCCACTCAGGGAATATTGGTGCAAAGTTTCCAAGGCTGGGTTGTACCAGAAAGTGCAAGGAACAGCTGAAGGCCAACATGGCCAGAGTAGAGTGAGGGGAAGGTAGAGTAGTAGGAGATGAGTTCAGGGAGAGGAGGTTGAAGGGGTTGGGTTGAGGAGAGGGGTAGGGGCCAGATTATGTTGGTTTTTGTGGGCCATTGTAAGGAATTTGGCTTCTGCTCTGAGATAGGAATTTATTGGATCAGAGGGGGTCACATGGTATGACTTAATGGCTTGAAAGTATCACCCTGAATATTGTATTGAGAGTTTATTGAGATGGAGATGGCTGAGGCGGAATCAGGGGGACCATTTGGGGAGATTAGTGCAGTAATTCTGGTGAGAGACAGTGATGACTTGGGCCACCATGGCGAGTAGTGGTTGGATTCTGGATTTACGATGAAGGTACAGCCAATGGGATTATGTGACAGACTGGTTGTGGGCTTTGCAACCCAAGGGAGGAGTCAAGGATGACCCATTGGTTGATAGCCTGAGCTAGCGAAGGGAGAGGGGGGATACCGAGTGAGTGAGGATGACCACCAGGAGAAGATTTGGGCGGAAGCTTTGCCTGCTCCATTTGCCATGTCTAGTACAGGTCTAAGCACAGATGCTAGGCCAGTTGGGGTGGCCTGAGCAGTCAGCCCACAGGGGGTGAGGAGTTCTGGGGGAGGCTTGAGCCAGAGATATACATGTGGGGCACTTCCCACCCCTGCAGGCAGGGGCACAGAACCCACATGGATCGTGCTACCTGCAGGAAAAGCGGGTTAGTGTGATGACCAGCTCTGCAGTCCTTTCCCTACCTCTCTGTGACCAAATCAGAGATGGTTCAGGTGGGATGCGATGACCTCTAAATCCTTTCCAGGTCTCAGATGCAAGAATCAGGGTGGGGATCCAGTCTTAACTGTCATTTCTGGAGCCTTGTGATGCCTTTTCCTTTAACCTTTTTGAAAAATGCATGAAAGTACGGTTCTGGTTCTCGCTCACTCTATACAGAATTCAGTGAAAGAACTGCAATTCCTTCAATTTATTGAAATTTGTTCCAGGATAACATCTCTGTCAAAGCTCTCTAGTAAAGCAGGTGTGTGTGTGTGTGTGTGTGTGTGTGTGTGTGTGTGTGTGTGTGTGTGTATGGTAGGGAACCTGGAGAGAGGCTGCCTCTTCTAAGGCAGAATTTGATTGGCATTGCCTCTTAAATTTGTTATTTCTTGTTAACATGCTACTTGGATATAACTGACGGGCGAACCGTATTTCATGAAAAGGTACTCTGGTAGAAAATTGTCTCTGATTGCTTAACTAATTTTTTTTTTTTTGGAAATACATTCGTAATTCTAGAATATTAATTAGTGGACATTTCACTGTTAAATTTGGCAGAAAATGCTTATGAAGTTTTCCTTGGTTTTCCCCAGGAAGATACCTTTAGAACTTGAAATCTTTTGAAACCCTTTAGAAAGGCTAGTCAGTAAAATGCCTTGCAGGGTGTTAAAATCAAGTGCTTGTCTTTGTGTTCTTTGCACTTTGTCAATTGAAAATGTGCAAAAAAGTCCATTTGAAATTCTCTTTGGGCCACTTAATTCAGCTTCATTGCAGTGGAAGTAGAATAAAAATAATATCAAACAAACCTAACAGGTGACTAGAAATATGGGCTGAATCAGTGGCTTAGCCTTAAAATACCTTTATTTTTCCATTTCATGCATTTAGCCTGAGGACCATTTTAGCTAAAACTCTAGACAATGTATTTCCTCTCCTGGCTTGGTTAGAGAGCACGGGCAAATAGATTTTAGTTTTTAAAAATGTGAATCCAGTAAGTCACTCAAATTCCAAATAAATTTATAAATTCACTTATGTTCTGGAATAAATGGAAGTAATTATGCCTGCATTAGTGCAGCATTAATTAACATTGCTAATTCTTTGTATGTAATTATGTCAAATAATAACACTAATAAAATGTAAATATCAAATGAATAAGAGAGGAGCCTCCCTCCTCTTTTTAACGCCACGACGTTACAGCGTCAGGTTATGAACACAGAATATCATCAAGCTTCCAGACACCTACTTTCTAAATACAGGCTGTACGAATTCTAATGAAAACATGAACTCTGTGGTATAAATCTCTTCTGGTGCCTGGTTCAATGAGGGGCTGCCCAGCAAACCAATAATTCCATTCCTCAGAGCATCGCTGAGAATATTTATATACTTAAATATCATCTGTTTCCCCATTTAATTCCTGGTGGCTTTTTTTTTTTTCCCTGACTGTTTTTGCTATTTCCTTGGGCAGGAATGGCCCAATAACGTTGCACAGCTCTGATGGATTATCCTCATTAGCTACTTGGGGTGATGAGTCCCTGAGTAATGCTGAATTTGATTTACCATGCACAAAAGCGGGATCTTACTTGGAAGTTCTAAGTAGGGCAGGTTTTATGCAGCTTTTAAACTGGTTTGTTTAGAAGAGAAAAAAAATAAAGTTGTTCTTTTAGGACACGATTTTGGGACACACAAAATCTTTTTTGATAAAGACAGGGTGAATGAAGAACATCATGTGCCCAAAAGGACGCAGGACGCCTGGGCTTTGAATCTACGGGGTACTGCTGACTCTAGGCACCAATTCTTTGGTCTTGGTTTCTGTGTCCGGGGAACAAGGGAACTGGATTGGCAGGTGTCCAAGGCCCCTTCCAGCAAGAATCCGGCTGGGAGTTGACAGACCTGTGTGTGACTCCTGCCCTTGGCCTCTTAGCGTGGCTCCTGGGCAGGCCATCCACTATCTCAAAGCCTCAGGTTCTGCATCTTGTAAAGGGGACACACCATTCACTTGGTCTAGGGTGGTTGTGAAGATTAAGCAGGAAAAGCACAGAGTCTGGCTGCCAGCAGGTGCTCACAGGACACTGGTTCCCTGCCCCTCCCTCCTGGCTGAGAGTCTAGAAGGTATAGCGAGTGCCACTTTGAAGCAAGGTCTTAGGACTTCCGACGTGAAGTGATTAAATAATAAAGTGACAGATTTGGGCCTGAGACAGAGAAGGGGTCTGCAGTGGAACAATGCTTGAATTATTCCTATAGCTCTGAGCCAAAGCGCCTACTTATTTATATTTTTGGAAGGGGTGTTGGCAGAATTGAGGCTTTGGGGCTGTGGTGTGTGATCTTGAGTGCATCCTGCTATCATTTTGAGTATTTAAAACACCCACCGCGTGCCAACAATGCTTCTCCTTTAATTCACAAGTATTTGCTTTCTGCGAGTGCCCTGCTTCTGAAGGTGCTGTGAAGTGCTTCCTGATGAGCTGGCTGTGTGATAAATGGAGGGCCAGCTACCATGGAAGAGGGGAGGACAGAGGGGCTTTTATTGCAGGGCTTGTCAAACTATGGCAAAGGGGAAATCTGTAGCATGATGGTTGGCCTAAAGAATCAAGTACAAGATAAGACAGACTAAGAGAACAATTTCCTTTTATATTCCCAGGCCTGGTTCCAGCAGTATTAGTCTCCCTTGTGGGTTCACAATACATGGCATATTGTAGTATGTGAATAGATCTGTTCCTAACCCCGAGGCTTCCATTGCTCCTGGAAGAGTCGCTTGCTTGATGCTGCTGTCATTTCTTTGGCCCCAGGACATCCCCCCGTTATTGCCATGGTTCTGCCCTGCCCTTCTTTCCTCAGAGACCTTGGAGAAGGGGAGGGAGAAGGAAGGCAATGGCCTGGAGGTGGGATTTGGGGGGGTGGCCCAGGGGCTTCTAAAGAACAGAAAGAAGGGATGAAGAATTCAGTAGCACCCCCCCACCCCCGTGAAGGGCTCTTGTAAAAGGCAGTTGTGCAAGAGGCAAGAAAGATCCCTAGAGTGCTTGACTGAGAACCATATGTGTGAGTACATATGCACACAGATACACCCGTAAAGTAAACGTATTCATGACAAGAACAGCTTATATTTATTGACTGATTTCTATGTTTTGCACATTGTACTAAGGACTTTATATACATCATTTCATTTAATTCTCATGATCTACGAAGTAGGTACTAATATCATTCCCATTTGTAGATGGAGAGACTAAGGCTCAGGGAGGTTAGGTGGCTTGACCAAAGTCACCTAGGGAGGGGAACTAGGATTCAAAAGCAGGCATGACCGGAGCTGTCACACTTCTAACCACAACTGAGTCGTGTGCAGTGGGAGTTCACAAGGTATCATGGAGCGTTAGAATCGGGAGACTGGCACGCTGAGACCCTAGGGTGGATCCTTAGCTGTTGCTTGACCTCTCCAAGGTAATGTTTTCTCTTCGGTAGAGTGGTACTTACCTTATTGGGCTCTGTGAGAAGAAAGTGAGGCCAGGTGAACGAAACTGCTGTGTGTACCATTAAGGAGCCACAAATGTTTGTTCCGTTTAAAGTGTCACACGGCTGATGATCATTGACCATAGTTATAATTCTGCCATTTCCTTCGGAGTTGGGGTATTTATGCATATGGAGTTGGAGAGAGAAATTCTGTTTCGGTGCTATACTAGAAAGTCAGATGAAGCCAGTGCATATCCGGAAGTTGGAAGGATAAGTGTGAAATCAGTATGGTGTTGGGTAGAAACAGAATTCTCTGGCATCCTAGTGTGCTCTGAGATCAAAGGACCATGCATCCACAGGATGGGTAATGTGGGAGCCAGAGGCATCACGAAGGGGAAGGCACGCCTGGGTCAGAACCTCTTCAGGGGCCACAGACCCTACTGAGATGGACGATGGATGCCTGTGTGGCAGCAGATGGCTCATCGAGATGAAATAGGTGGGAGGATTGCCACCACCAACATGGCATCCTCTGCCATTTTGCCTTGAGTCAGTGTTGTCAGCTGCCACTTTTAAAGATCTGAACACTCAAGGTGTTTGATAGAACTAGCTTTTCTGTTTTCTGTGTTCTGAACCCACAAGGGAGATTACTGCCAGATTTACTCCTGGAAATATAAAGGGAAATCATTCTCTTAGTCTGTCTTATCTTGTACTTGATTCTTTAGGTCCTTAAGTTTTTGTTGTTGTTATTTTGTTTGGTTTTCACTATTTTCCTCGTAAGAAATTTTGCTTTTCTTTTTAAAACCACATACTTAGGGGTGCCCGGGTGGCTCAGTTGGTTAAGTGTCTGCCTTCGGCTCAGGTCATGATCTCAGGGTCCTGGGATCGAGCCCCATGTGGGGCTCCCTGCTCAGCGGGGAACCTGCTTCTCCCTCTGCCTCTCCCCCCACTCCTGCTCTCTCTCTCTCTCTCTCAAATAAATAAATAAAATCTTTTAAAAATAAGCACATACTTAGCCACAGCTAAACTTATATCATGGAGTAGTACTTTTAACTGAACGTAAAGAAAAAGTAAGTCTAAGGGTTAGTAGTATCTTTCTTTCTCGTCCTGAACTATTATCATTCACAGTTTAAGGTAATTCTCATTGTATCCTTCCTGATCTCATTCCTCCATTAGAATGTTTCTATTAAATTTTCCTTTTTTTTGAAATTGAAAATTTTCTTTTCTATTAAATTTTCTGTAAATACTTCCTGGGTGAAAAAAATCCCTTTGTGGGCCATTTACAGCCTTGAGCTTCAGTGTATTTGGCACCAGAACCCTTCTCTTAGCTGCTGGTCTGTGTTCCCCATCTCACTGCTGTTTAGGGCAACCAAAGAGATGGCCCTGGTTGGCTTCTCCAGCCCTGTGGAAGTTTTATGCTGTGCTGCTTCTCACCCCTCCCCTCTTTTATAGGACTTCTCCATAGGCCAAATAAAAATTAAATATATTTTTTGCCATTTTATTTTATTTTACTTTATGTATGTATTTAATTGAAGTATAGTTGACATATAGTGTTATATTAGTTTCAGGTGTACAACGTAGTGATTTGACAATTCTGTACATTATACAGTGCTCACCACAGTCGGTGTAGTTGCCATCTGTCACCATACAGTTATTATAATATTGTTGACTGCATTCCCTATGTTGTACTTTTGATCCCTGTGACTTCTTTGTTTTATAACCAGAAGTTTGTACCTCTAAATCCCCTTCACCTGTTTCACCTATCCCTACCTCCTCCTCTCTGGCAACCATAGGTTCTCTGTACTTATGAGTCTATTTCTGTTTGTTTGTTTTTTAGGTTCCACATTTAAGTGAAATCATATGGTATTTGTCTTTCTCTGTCTGATTTATTTCACTTAGCATAATACTCACTAGGTCCATCCATGTTGTTACAAATGGCAAGGTTTCATTCTTTTTATGGCTGACTAATATTCCATTGTGTGTATGTGTGTGTGTGTGTGTGTGTGTATTTTCTTTATCTGTTTGTCTGTTGTAGACACTTAGATTGTTTCCATATCTTGGCTATTGTCAGCAATGCTGCAGTAAACATAGGGGTACATATATCTTTTTGGATTAGTGTTTTTGTTTTCTTTGGGTAAATACCCAGCAGTGGAATTACTGGGTCATGTGGTATTTCTATTTTTAATTTTTGAGGTACCTCCATACTGTTTTCCATAGTGGTTGCACCAGTTTGTTTTGTGTGTGTGTGTGTGTGTGTGTGTGTGTGTGTGTGTGTATGGTGTAAGACAGTAGTTTTATTCTTTTCACTTTGTATATTCTTGCTTCCTTTGTCATAGATTAGTTGACCCTCTATAAACATGGGTTTATTTCTGGACTTTCTATTCTGTTCCATTGATGTATGTGTCTGTTTTTGTGCCAGTACCATACTGTTTTGATTACTGTAGCTTTGTAGTATAGCTTGAAATCTGAGATTGTAATACTTCCACCTTTGTTCTTTTTTCTCAAGATTGCTTTGCCTATCTGAGGTCTTTTGTCGTTCCATTCAAATTTTAGAATTTGAATTCTAATTATGTGGAAAATTCTGTTGGTATTTTGGTAGGGATTGTGTTGAATCTGTAGATTGCTTTTGGTTGCATAGACATTTTAACATATCAAGTCTTCCAGTCCATGAGCATGGTATATCTTTCCACTTGTTTGTGCTGTCTTCAATTTCTTTTATTGATGTTTTATAGTTTTCAGAGTATAGATCTGTCACCTCCTTGGTTAAATTTATTCCTAGGTATTTTATTCTTTTTGATGCAATTGTAAATGGGATTTTTTTTCTGTTTTTCTTTTTCTTTTTTTTAAAGATTTTATTTATTTATTTGACAGAGATAGAGACAGCCAGCGAGAAAGGGAACACAAGCAGGGGGAGTGGGAGACGAAGAAGCAGGCTCATAGCAGAGGAGCCTGATGTGGGGCTCGATCTCATAACACCGGGATCACTCCCTGAGCCAAAGGCAGATGCTTAACCACTGTGCCACCCAGGCGCCCTGGGATTGTTTTTCTTAATTTTTCTTTTTGCTACTTCATTATTAGGGTATAGAAATGCTACTGATTTCTGCATATTAATTTTGTATCCTGCAATTTTACTGAGTTCATTTATTAGTTCTAACTGTTTTTTGGTGGTCTTTAGGGTTTTCTATGTATAATATCATGTCATCTGCAAATAGTGACAGCTTTACTTCTTCCTTATCAATTTGGATGCCTTTTATTTCTTTTTGTTGTCTGCTTGCTGGGGCTAGGACTTCCGGTACTATGTTGAATAAAGGTGGTGAGAGTGGGCATCCTTGTTTTTTTCCTGATCTTAGAGGAAAAACTTTCAACTTTCACCACTGACTAATGTTAGCTGTGTGTTTGTCATATATGGCCTTTAGTATGTTCAGGTGTGTTCCCTCTAAACCCATTTTGTTGAGAGTTTTTATCATGAACAGATGTCAAATTTTGTCAAGAATTTTCTGCATGTATTGAAATTATTATATGGTTTTTATCCTTCACTTTGTTAATGTGTATTACACTGATTGATTTGCAGATATTGAACCATCCTTGCATCCCTGGAATGAATCCCACTTGATCATCATGAATGATCCTTTTAATGTATTGCTGAATTTGGTTTGCCAATAGTTTCTTGAGGATTTTTGCATCTGTGTTCATTAGGGATATTGACCTATAATATACTTTTTTTGTAGTGTCTTTGTATGGTTTCAGTATTGGGGTAATGCTGGCCTCACTGAATGAATTTGGAAACTTTCCTTCCTATTCTAATTTTTGGACTAGTTTGAGAAGGATATTAACCCTTTTTTACATGTTTGGTAGAATTCACCTCTGAAACCGTCTGGTCCTGGACTTTTGTTTTTTGGGAGTTTTTTGATTGCTGATTCAGTTTTGTTACTGGTAATCAGTCTGTTCAGATTTTCTATTTCTTCCTCATTTACTCTTGGAAGACTGTGTCTCTAGGAACTTATCCATTTTTTCTAGGTTGTCCAATTTGTTGGCATATAATTTTTCATAGTATTCTCTTACAATCCTTTGTATTTCTGTGGTGTTGGTTATTACTTCTTCTGTTTCACTTCTGATTTTATTTTAGTCCTTTCTCTTTGAAGAAGTGAAATATTTAATAAGCAACCTGATGTCACAGAGACTGGAATAACTCTTGGGATTATGTACTTGGGATTATGTACTTGGGATTACTACCCAAACCATAATAGAATTCTTATTTTTAAAGTTAATAATATATTTGAAAACAAAATGCAATACCTGGAACATAGAAGGACTTTTAAATATATTAGTTTCCCTTCCCTTCAGAATGTGATCCTCAACCCTGGTTGCCCATAAAAATTGTGTGAGAAACTTTAAAGAAAATACTGATGCCTGGGCTCCATCCTAGACCAATTAAATCAGAGTCTGAGGGGGTGACATATACGTGTAAATATGTTTAAAAAACTTCCCAGGTAATTCTAATGTGCAGCCTAGGTGGAGAAGTGCAGCTCTTAGAAGAATGCAACTGGCCTTTTTTTTTTTTTTTTTTTTTAATACATCTTGAGCTGCTGGCTTCTAGAGTTAATAGTATTATAATACATAATGCATTTGTTTCGCATTAAGCTTATTGAGAACTACCACCCCTCTTTTCATCCACATAGCCACTTTCTCTGGCTTAAGCACTGATTTAAAACAAAACAAAACAAAACAAAACAAAACAAAACAAACCAGGTGGGTTTCCAATGAAAAAAACCCAAGTTTATACCAGAATAGAACTTTCAAACTGCATTCAAACAGGATTTGAGATCATGGATTTCAAATGGCTTTCTGGCAAAACCAGCCTGAAGACAGGCAAGGGGGTAAGACAAAGGTGGAAGGAAGAGGATAGGCCAGCAGTGAATTTACCCCTTGATTATTTGCCAGGAAATGAGGGGCAGTCTGTACATGGGTAGCTTTAGTTTCCTAGTGATACCTTACAAAGCTTTGTACGTTTTTGTAGGCCGAGTCTACTTTGTAATCCCCAAATCAGGACACAGTCTTGTAAGTGAGAGAGTACATATGACGACATTGTCATTGGATCCTGAACCTCAGTTTCCTTATCTGTAACATGCAGGCATTGAGCAGTCCCCTATGGGACTGGAAAAGGATTCAGTAATTGCTAACATTTACTGAGTGCTTACTTTATTCCAAATCCCATTCTAACTTCTAAAAAAATGTATGAAATTATTTAATTCCCCAAACAATCCTGTGAGCAGGTATCATTATCATCTGTCTTTTATAGATGAAGAAACTAGAGCACAGGGGTGCTAAGTAACTTGTCTTAGACTACAGGGCTGGTCCTTTGGCTACTGGGATTTGAACCAGTGCAGTGTGGTTCTGGAATCTTTGCACATAAAACCCTGTGCTGCTTCACCTAGGGCATGTGAATTTGCCTGAGATAATGCCTGTCACAGGATAGACCCTCAAATGAATGAATCTGGGGCTGGTAAAATCAGAGGGAGAAGACATGATTTTGTCTATACTCAAAAGAGCCAAGGCAGAGAATTGGCATAGGGTAGGGGATAGTCTGGTTGTAGGCCTTTTTAGAAGTTTTGGAGGGTCTGGTTACCTGCGTTGCAGGGGAGAGTGAACTTGGAATGTTATTAATTAATGAAACTGTCAAAGGTTGAAATGTACAGGAGATGCCTTTTAGCATAATGGTGTGTGTGTGTGTGCGCGCATATATGTGTGTGTACTTGTATTCGTGTGTATGTTTGTGAGCATTTATGTATGTGCATGTGTCTGTGTGTTGGAGAGTTACCTGACCAGTGACCTGGTCTCAGTCTTAAACTTCGCATAATCTGAGCTGGGGAATCTACGTTTTATCTTCTTGTGTCTTGTGTTGTCCCAGCTCAGTTACTCACTTGCTCATACTTTCAGAGCTGGATGCTATTTTTGCTGTCTCAGCCTTGCCCTCACTAAGTGATATTATGGGTTCACCCATTTCCTGGGGTCTGTGAGCAGTCCTGACTGCCAGCTGTGTGGCCTGCCTGGCTCTCAGTTGTCTGTGGAACCCTGGACTTACCTCCAAACCACAACCCTAGGTGCATGTTACCGCCTCTGGGACTGGCATCCAGGTTGCTCCCAGTCTCCCTGCTCAACTCCTGGACCCCCCTAGTTAAATCAGGCCCTCTGGAGGAGGGACCTGCATCAATCTGGTGTATTCCTAGGGTTGAGAAACCTGGCTGCAGGCACCTCACCTGTGTGAAGGGGACATGGTTATGTGGAGGAGTTAGTCTTATGATAGCTGCAGAAAAGCAGTAGGGCCAAATACCTTAACTCCGAGTCATTATGCCTTTTCCATTCTCCCCTTTCTCCTCCTCCTCTCCTCTCCATCCTCTTCCAACATTGCCCTTGCCCTTAAGCCACCCTCTCCCGCACAAGGAATTAAAATGTTTTGTCTGGAAATAAGCGGACTTGGCAAACCCTG
This sequence comes from Ursus arctos, assembly GCF_023065955.2. Classification (NCBI taxonomy): domain Eukaryota; kingdom Metazoa; phylum Chordata; class Mammalia; order Carnivora; family Ursidae; genus Ursus; species Ursus arctos. The sequence continues at coordinate 63,145,828 of NW_026622775.1, read as the reverse complement.
CCGGGGCTCCCGCTGCAGCTGTGTTCGGCGTGTTTGGATGCCAGCGACGTGAGCTTTAACATGGAGATTGGTGTCCAAAGGCACCCGATATCGCTGTGTCCATTTCCATTGTGCTGAATGTCACGTGGACACCAATCCAATAATGATCTTGGGAATGAAATATTCAACGTACAATGTTATTAACATATAAAAGACTTATGGGCAAATCACTTTTAAGTATGACAAGGCTTCAAAATGTGTTTCATTTGAGTATAGGGAAAAGATTTTTGGGGGGTTGTTTATCAGCAGTGCCATGAGGGAGGCTTATTTCTTCCCTTTAAATCTGGATGAATATGCATGTGTGCGCTGCATGATAATAACAATCATGCCAGCCAGGAGATTAGCTGAGCTTTTGCTGTAGTAATTCTAGCATGCAAATTCCAAGTATGCAGAGCAGCCAGAGGAGGCTCGGGTGGCATCTTTTGCCTGTCTGCTTCCCAACCTTTGTGCTGTGTTCTCGGTGTGCTTCAGGGACGGCTGAATGTGGGACTTTCCCCATGTGAAAAGCCTGCATAGTTGGGTCCTTGCAGGGATACTCCTCCGCTTTCACTTATGCTGAGATATACAAACAAAAGAGTACATGGAACTTAATGAATAATTACAGATACCTATGTAACTACCCCTCTCTCAGGGAAAAGAATATTGCCGATACACTAGGAGGTCCCTCATGTACTCTGGTGTCCTTTAGGAAAACCACCGGCATATGGAACAGGCGTTTGGGTGGCCAGGAATGGAAAAGCTCTTTTAGGACTTGGTGATGACACTTCTTGACCAGAAGACAGGTCCTTTCCTTTCTGATCTTTAGGGAGACTGTAGGGATTCTGGAACCTTTGTTACTAGCTTTATGACATTGGGCAAGACCCTTATGCACCCAGTGCCTTAGTTTTTCTGTCTGTGAAATGGAGATAATAGAAATACCTATCTCATAGGATTGTTGTGAGGATCAAGTGTGTTAATACATGGAAAACACTAAAAACAGTGTCAGGCACTTACATGTTTATTGCTGCTACTATTACTACTGCTTTTATTATTATTGACATTCTTGGGTTATTATTAACATATTTGTGTGATTTTATGTGTTGACTTCCCTTCTGGCAAATACCATTAACATACATAGATTTCTACCTTATTCTGGTCCATCCACATCACTAGGGTAACACCATTCCAGGCCAGCTTGGTAAGTCTCAAGCCTATGCAGTTTCTCCCTCCACTTTCATGCAGAACATTGCAGCTTCACACAAAAACGATTTTGAAAAGAATTCTAGAGTATGAATTGTTGAGAAGTAGGGAGAAGAGATCCGGCACCCATTGAATAGCTCAACAGTTCCACGTAACCCTAGAGAAGAAACCGTATACAATAAAGTACTTTTAGTACCTTTTATAGACCAGGAGAATGAGGCCCAGAGAAGGGAAGCAACTTGCTGATGTCACACAGCCGGTAAACGGTTCAGCTGGGATTTGAACAGGCGTCTGTTTTCAAGGACTTGAGGGGCTTTAAGCTCACCTCACTCAGTTCAACCTCCCACCCACGCAGGAATACTTTTTCCCACGTACCCACAAAGTGATAACCCAGGCTTTGCTTTAATAAATCATAAATTTGGAAGAGCATGACATCTTGACTATGCTAAGTCCGTATCAGTATACCTGATTAATTGTTTGTAGTCACGGGTAATGCTAATGGACGTCAAGGCCTGTGTAGGTATTCATGATCAAAAGACATACAAATCATTGGTGATTACTCACCATGTGGATGGGCAGGATAATAGGTGAACCCTAATAAAGGGCATGTTATAAGGACTTTGGCATGTGTGTGCTTTTTCTCATAACCTGCTCTCACGGGGACAGGAGACAGCTTTCTCACCCAGATACTCAAATTGAGACATCAGCTGTGACACCCTGCAAGGCTTCAAAGTGACGATGTAGCAAAGACAGTGGTGGAATCCTGAGTCTGTGGCCATGCTTAGGGACAGCTGTGTTCCCTTACTTCTCTGTCAGTCTAACTGGCCAGCTGAAGGCTTTGTACAATAAGAAAACTGGCGAAAACTTAGCATATTCATCAGCCTGCGTCATTACCACTCTGCCTCAATCAAGGGAAGTTAGCTCTGTGTGTATCCTCTGAGCTTTGTCCATTTCTCAGTTTCCTATGTTCTTGCCACGTTAGTTTATTAGCGTTTGCTAATTTCAGAACTACTTACCTTTCACTCCATATGAAATTAACTCAAAATGGATCGTAAACCACACTGTAAGACATAAAACCATCAGATTTCCTTAAGAAAACATTGGAGAAATCTTTGTGACTTTAAGTTAGAGAAATAATTCTTAGATAGGACACAAAATCTCCCAAATCATAAAAGAAAAAAAAAAAAAACCTTGCTAAGTTGGGAACTTTATAAAAAATTTTAAAAAAAGTGTTCTTCAAAAGACATTGAGAAAATGAAAAGGCCAATCTTGCACACATTAATTTCTAATTTCATTTTGTTTGATGCTATTATAAGTGAGATTTTTAAAAACATTTAGTTTTTATCTGTTCGTTGTTAGTACATAAAAATTGACTTGATTTTTGTATGTTGACCTTGTATCCTGAGACCTGTTAAATTCACTTATTAATTCTAGTAACTTTTTTTGCCCATTCCTTGGTATTTTCTAGGTGGTCCATTCTGTCTTCTGTGAATAATGATGGCTTGATTTATTCCTTGCCAATCTAAATGCGTTTTATTTCCTTTTCTTACCTTATCGGGCTGGTGAGGACCTCCAGCATGATGTTGAATAGAAATGGTAGATGGAATAGAGTGGATAGCCTCACCTGGTTTTTGATCTTAGGGGCAAGTAGTCAGTCGTTTACCATTGAGAATGACACTGGCTGTTTGCTGGAGAGCTTCTAGCTAGGTTTTCTGCCACTCACTTTACTTTAGGCATACTGTTGAGAAGGCAGCAGTTTCCCAACTGACGTTTTCCTCTGTATCTTTAACATTCTGCTCAAGGGTAGAGAGAGAGAAAGGCTGGGCCAGATGTAGTCTAGTTAGAAAAAGCTGCTATTATATGGAAGTCAGCTTTAATTTGTTTTAGAAATATTTGACCTTTCTCTCCTATGGGCCAGTGCAGGCAGTTTCCCCCCTCCTTCACAGTGTGTCCTCGTTCTTTCCCCCCTCTGCTCCTCAGCCCTGAACAGAAGTGTCAGAGTTAGCATTTGGTGAGGGTTATTCCAAGTTAAACCTTGCTTTTTGAAAATAGGACCTTATGAAAATGAATAGCTCTCTACGTCTCCTTGTAGTCATAACAAGAATTCTTATCAACTTTTCACCCTCTAATTTCTGTGAGAGAAAACAAGGGCCTTATATTTTTGTTGATAAGACATCAAATAACTGTCATTAATGAGCAAAACTATAAGAAGAAATATACTTTTTAATTCGTCAGCATTGTTCTTCCCCCGGTGACTAAATTGCAGCACATTTGATAGCACTGGCAGCGACCGCAAACTACTGATAGGGAATCACCCAGTTAATTAAATAAAGATTATATTACTGGAAAAAGCTAAATCATCAACTCAACCATGTGAAAAACACTTTTAAAATTATCTTTAAAATGTCTTTGCAATTTGTTTAGCTGGTAGTGGAATTTGTGCAAAGTATCAATCACTATAATAGCGTTATAGTTCTATTAACAACTACTTGAAATCAGAAAGTATTGTGTCTGCTGTTTCGATTTGCCAAGCATTTCTTTTATAATGCTATAAGGTGTTTGTGTGTTTCTTATTAGAAAAGATAACATAGTATCTGAAGTCTGAAGTAGGCAATGGCATCAGGAGAATTTAGGTTATGGGACCGGGTGTGTATAGGTAATAATAGCCCATATACAGTGATGATGATAATAGTAATAGTAATAATAATAATAATACCAGAAAACTCCCTCCTAGATGTCCACCTGGACTAGGGAATACCCTCCAAGATGGGTGGGGTCAGAGGGATGGAAGTGTTGCAGAGCTGTGGACGTATTTCTTCCATACCAGTGTCTGTAAAGGAGGTGACAGGGATAAAGGCAGTGAAATCTGGGGAGGAGGGATGGATGGATTGATGGTCCCCCTGCATAGGAGGTGATGCTGGGCTACTAGGGGAGCCCATGGGTTTCAGAATAGGGAAGGAATGACATTTTAGGAGAACCCAGGAAGTGTTGCTTGAGGTTGGAGGGACAGAATAGGCAAGAAGTGGAGCTAGTTGGAAGGTCACGGCTGCTGCTTATTTCTGGGGTTGACTCTGAAGCCTGAGCAGAACAGTCCACTTGTGGGCAGTTGAGGGGACGGAGTAGGGAAGGAGGGAAAAGACAAAGAGGACACAGGCTTCTAGCTAGGAACACTGGCCAAATGGCAGACTATTAACTGAGAGGCAGAGGTTAGAGAATACGCCAATTAAAGAACCAGTTGATGGAACATTATCTTTGACCTGAAATAGAGGAGGAACAGAACTCAGGTCAAGGAGGCAAAAGAAATAGCCCGACTTGGTCCTGCGAATGGACATTAGGATGAACTTCTAAGAGAGAAGCTAGAGCCAAAGTGTCACTTGGGATAGAAAGAACTGGCTCACCAGAGAGGGGGAAGCAAGGAGCCTTGAAGGAATAGAGTCAAGCTCTACTCGGAGGCAATGTGATCAAGCAGCCAGAGACTCCATGCCTGCAGCTCACCTTCTCCTTAAGTAGAATCTTTTGTTTATTAACTGGCCATACATATCGAGCGCTTATCATGTGCCAGGCATAGTTGCTGTGTCACAAAGATGAAGAAAAGCGTCTTGAGGTTGTGTGTGAGAAGGGGACAGACTGAACAGCTAATTACAAATACAATACTGAGTGGAAATTAACACAACAAAAATGGGAGGAAAGAAAGCTAGTATTTGAGTTGGGTCTCTAAAGAGTTTAGAAGGTGAAGGGGAGAGAGGAAAGGGAAGAACATTCCAGGCAGAAAGAAAGCATGTAGAAAGGCCTTTTAAAATAACTCACTACTTATGCAAATAGATGAGCATGGAGGGAGCATTGCTTTTTTCTCACAGCACTGTCCCTTATGGGCCCTTTTTCTGTTCAAAGCCTTCCCCATACAAGCTGTTTTATTTAAAATCTTAGTACCTTTGGTTCATATATGTAGTTTTGAGCTTTTCCGTTAAATGCCAGGGTACCGAGTGAGCTGAGGGTTCTCTGTGTTTGATTCTATGTAGTCTTTGTTCTCTGCCATGTGAGAGAGGAAAAATGATATCAGCAGTGTCACACCCAGTTCTTTGGAAATCAAGAAATCACTCTGGTGATTTGTCGAAATGGCCTACCATCATCGTTTACCTTGGTCCAGTGAAAGAGAGGGCTTGTGTCTCAGGAGTCGGGTCACCTTGCTTCCAACACCGGGCCAAGCAGTCTCTCTCTCCAGCCTTGCATTTGAAAGAATCAGCCCCCTTGGCTCCCCTTTGCAGGCATTGCCCACAAATTGAGGCTCCAACTGCTCTCCAGGCGTCTCCCTGACACCTCAGACTGAGCTCTCCTTGGGCTCCACGCCCAGCAGTCTTTCCGCTTGTCTCTTTCCTGGGCTCCCCGCCAGGCTCAACTTTTCAAGATGTTGTCATCCAAATCCCGCCTTGATTAACTCAATCTGCAGCCCCCTTCTTTGTCACTGTTTTCTTGTCACTCTTTTAGTTTTGCCCGCAGTCATCTGTGTTCCTGGTCTGTCCCATCTTAGGCATTTGCATTTGCAAATGACTCCATTTACATTTAACTCACAGGAGGCAGCCTCGGTCTACCGCATAAAGCAGCACACCTGGACCGCACAGAAAACCGAGGAATTGGTTTAGCCGTCCTAGGGTGCTGCGGATCTGATCCACTGGGCTCCGCATCCAAAGCAAAGAGGATTAGCCTGGGCACATTTCCAAAATGAGAGCTAAGATGGAGGACTCCCGCCATGTGGTTATGACTGAAAGGCTTTGGGGAAGGGAGTAGGAGCCGTCTTAGTTCTCTGCACATTACAGAAAGGGATGTGGGTACTTGTGAATGGATAGATCAGTGATGGGGGTGGAGAGGTAGAAGGAGGAAGCTTGTACCCAACCAGCAAACCAGATACCTACCAGCTCACCTCCCCTCTTGCTTCCTTTCTTGAATTCAGACCCTAGCCTGAAGTCCTGCATCCTTCTCTCTCCCCTCTTGGAGCTCATCCCTGCTCCTAGCTTCAATGGTGACTTCTGTGATGACAGACTCCCAAATCTCTGTCTGCCTCCTTGACCTTTCATTTGATCCTGATCCCATTTGTTTTTTTATTGCTTGTTGGACGTTTCCACGGACTGCCCACTCTCACATCAGGCTCCCTGTGTGTGGTACACTGACATCTGGTTGGATGAGTCCAATTAAGTGACCTCTAAGATCTCCAGTTCCGAATTTCTGTGGCTTATGGACAAAAAGCAAACCCACCATCCTCATGTCCTTAAGACCATTTTCTTCTGTTTTCTTGTATTTGTCAGTAGGGTAGCACCCCAGCCTTGTGGGCTTTAGCTATCTCCAGCGTTTCCTGTCCCTTTACTGCCTTGTTGATCCTGCATCTGGCCCTCTCCCTTGGCCCATGCTGTCACCACCAGCTCTGAGTTTTATTCCTAAACATCTGATCTCTGATTCACCTGGTCTGTGAGCCACCCTGTCAGTCCCCATGCTCTTCAACACAGCTTTCACCATCTGTAAGACGTGGTCTTCTTTACCCTACTGAGCACTTTTCCCTACCACTTTTCTACATTCACCTTTCAACCCTCGAGGCGGGCCAGCGAGCCTCCAACACTCTAAGAGCAGGCCCCTCCCCCCAGCACTTATGAGGTGCCATCGTGCTCGCACCTCACTGCCTCCTGGAAACCTTCCCATCCCGTATCGATCATTCCAGTTTTTCCTTTGTTCCTCTGGAACTGATCGTTTCTACCACACAATTTAACATGTAATCATATATGTTCAGTGTTTTCTGTTTCAAGTGTTATCAGTCTTACTTCCCCAACTTAAACATACACTGTTATCAGATTACAGGGATCATTATTCTTGTATTCCCTCAGATGCCAAGACTGTGAAATTCGCTCAACAAATGTTGGTTAATTGATGACTGAGATTCTGGATTAAGGAAAAATTTCAGTCTAATGAGCTTAAAACTTTGGGTGGGAAGTCTGGGTGGGAAATGCTCTCCATTCGGGTATGGTTAAAATGACTGTCTTTAATCTTTCTTCCCCTTTTCCTCCTCACACCCCTTCCATATTACTGCAGATACCAGACAGTCCTTGTTGTCAATCTCATGTCTTCCCACTCAAATTAGTAGATGTTTTTACTAATTACGTTATGTTGCTTAAAAACCAAATGTTTATAGGATACAATCTAAACTCTTTATTATGGTATTTAAAACTTTCCATGATCTGGTATCTGCCTTTCCAGAATCATAGGTCTTTTAGACTCCTCACATTTTCCAACCCAACATCATGCTTTTTGCCCAGCCATATATAACTTGCCCCAGCGCCTCTGTCTCATCACTGTGTCCATGCTGCATCCTCTGCCTGGAATGTTGGTAGACTGTTCACCTGGGTTAGTGACCCTCCCTTTCAGGGCTCATTTCTGGCAGGCGTTCCTTCCAGAATCTTTCCATGACTTCATCTTCTTTGGGTTAGATGCTACGATAATACCCTGATCCGATCCAGTTCTGCCCTGTGCATATTTCTATCAAGCATGCATCACACTGTGTAATCATAGTTGGTATACTTATTTATCTGTCTAATTGTCCTAAAACTCCTTGCTGGTAGGGATAGTGCCTCATTTACATTTGTATCCTCTGCACCTAGCATGGAGCCCGATTTATTGGCAAAGGTTTATCGAATGGATATTTGACTAACTTGTTTCGGCTTTTCACATTGAAGATGTTTGGCACCACCTCGATCCAGTCCTTGTAGCATCGTAAGTGATGATGGAAGCTCCTTCAAACCTATGATGTGTTAAAGGAGACATTTTGCTTTCCTTTTTAATCTAGGTAGATACAACTCTGTTTTATATTTTTGATATTTACTTCCGGACTTACCATTCAATCAAGTTTATTTGTATTTGATTCATTCCTTACAACTGGTGTAGCAGAATGGATAAGGAGGCAGCATTTCCTTCCATTCCATTTTATCTTTTATCAGCATTTTTTCTTCATGTGTAGCTTTGCCTGAGTCATCAGTATTGAGCTAATGGACTGGAACGGCCCAAGTTGAATGGTAATTACTTACTCTGTTGCTGATAGCTCAGATGAGAATAGGACTTATTAGATCTGTAATAATGGAAATCTGTGTTTAAGGCAGATCTTTTAAGCAGTTTGAAACGATCTCAAATTCATCTCTCTTTGCCATATGTTAAAATGTCACATTATGGTTTTAAAATTCAGGATGAGAACTGAAGTTTCAGAAGAAGTCTGCCTGTGGAAAAGTTCTCAAATCTGTTCTTTCTAAAATCAGACGCATTTGTTCATCTCAAATCAAGTCTCCTCAGAGAAGCAGTCCCATCTGAGTGGTTGCCCCCAGCGGGGGATGATACCAGGAAGAATGGGGCCTCAGTTCACAAGGACCCAGGACAGTCTGGATGGAGAGGAACGGGCTATGGAGGCCCCTGGGTGGTACCTGGAGGCCTTTCCAGAGACTTAAGGCCTGGTTCTAGTGAATGTACCCACATGAGGAGGTTTCTTTGTCTCAGTTCTGAAGCTGGGCCCCAGAACCTAAGGCTCATACTTGTGTATCGTCAGCTCACCTCTTGTTTTAGCTGTGCAAAATGTCAGCTTCTCCATAAATGCTAATTTCTTCTTTCTCCTTTTTATGTGAAGAATAAACATAGAAGAGATCTGACTTCAGAAACCTCTGTGAAAAGGTGCTCAGGAATCATAGTCCATCATTTTGTAGAGTTGACGACCAGATTCGTGAAGTTAAATGGTTTACCTGAGGTCATACGTCATTAATGCTGCAGCAGGGGCTGGAGGCAGAAGCTTATGCCTACCTAGGGCTCCTGCCATCACTTTTAGAAGTATGTTGCAACAGGGCCTGTGACCGCCCAACAGCTGTGTTTTCAAGTTATTTCCATGAACTTGTATCCTTCTTCTTGACTGGGAAATGGCCCTAAATAATTTAGCTTCCTCTCTTAGAATAGAGTCTTGTCTTGAGACTTATGAATGGGGGCTATCACCTCACCATATTTCATAAAAGAAGCAGGGTCCTGAAGGAGCTCTTGTTTCCCAGTGGAGACGTGAGGGTGAGAAATGGTTCTGCAGATTCATCCAGTTTATTATGTGCTGACCTTCTCTTTGGTTCAGTGAGTCTCACGTGTCTTTGCAAATGGTAGCTGTCCTAAGTGGTGTTACTACGGTGCTGAAGAACTTGGTACTAGTGAAATGCACCAAGTATGTACCTCTTCTGGTTTTGAAAACTTTACAGCATTCATAGACAGGTTGATGCTGATTCACTGGTGAGGGATTGGTTGGATCCTTTGACTCTAAATTATTATGTACTTCAACAACTCAATAGACCCAATATCACAGTACCTGGCAAGGTACTCTGATGGATATAGTGGCGGATAAAATATATGATTCTCTGAACTCAAGGTGCTTATACTGTATTTACTTGTATATTGCTTTTTTAAAAAAAATTATTCCTGAGCTTTGATACTTTTTTTTTTAAAGATATTATTTATTTATTTGACAGAGAGAGAGAGACAGCCAGTGAGAGGGAACACAAGCAGGGGGAGTGGGAGAGGAAGAAGCAGGCTCCCAGCAGAGGAGCCTGATGCGGGACTTGATCCCAGGACTCTGGGATCATGCCCTGAGCTGAAGGCAGATGCTTAACGACTGAGCCACCCAGGCACCCCTGAGCTTTGATACTTCTTGTTGATAAATTTCTTTGAGTTCAGTGAGCTTGGTAGGTGCATAGTACTTTACAAGTGTATTTTTAGCAACCTTTACTTTGGGAACAAATGGGCACATTTCAGTACTTACCCTAATGGCTATAGAAATGATGGTTTTATGTGGTGTATCAGCATTGACTTAAAAGTTGCTTATAGTTATTTGGCATGTGTTTTGGCAACATAATGTGCACGACTAGGGAAATTTAAGATCATTTTTGGTAAGAAAGTTCTCAGCTCATATCTGGTATTTGTTGATGTTTTATAAATTGGTGAACTTTTTCTAGCAGTAGTCTATGAACAGCCTTGAGATTTCTTAAAACCAGTTCCAGAAAGGAGAAAAGCTATGGATACCTGCTAAGTTGAAAATAACCCACATAGTACCTTTCCCTGTGCAGATAAGTTTATCCATAGCTGAGGTAGACTGAGATTTTTGAGAACTGGTGAGAGTCTTCTGGGTTCCCAGTAGAGAAAACAGAAATAAAAAGGCAATGTGACTTCTCCAGAATCACTTAGAATTAGGTCCAGAATCTGGGTCTCCTCACCTCTAGGCCTGTGTCCTTTCCACCATGTTACCCACCTCTTTTATTCCAGAAACATAAACAAATATTTTACATCTGATCACCTCCTAATGAGTACATCTATTCCCGAGACTGGCAAACTTTGTGATTCTATCAGAGCAAGCAATCTTATTTGTAAAGATGCTGGCTAATTATCCATGACATTTTAAATGTCTGCATTGTCCTTGAGCTGAGAGTGTGAAAATCAGAAGACTCAGGGGTGCATACACTTCCTGATAGATTTCACTTAGTTTAACACACTCTGACAGCAAAAACAAAATGAATCTTAGCTGTTCAAAAACAATAACATTCCAAGCAGGAATGTAATTTAAAAAAAAAAAAAACCCTGTTAACTGTAATATTGCTAATTTTCTATCACAGAAACTACCAGAGTTAGAAGTATAGCGATAAAGATGTGAAAAGACATATTTTGCCTAAGAAAAGTGAAAAAAGGCATATATTCACTTTGCATAGATAGCAGGGGCAATGATGGTCACCTACCTCTGGTTTTATTTTATCAGTTGAAATTCCAAGTAACCCAGGTAGATAGGGAGGCTATGTAGTAGAAGGATCGGAAGCTCTTCTTGATTTTATCAAGGATTGGAACTAAGTTGAGATGCTGTGAGATGTTTTACTAGAAAAAGAGTCAGGAGAGATAGTTGTTGTTGTCTGTGATTTGGGAACAGCAGATGACACCAGTATTTGGACCTATGGCTCAGACCTGCTCCCCGACGAAGAGATTCCTTCAATCAGGATTTTGTTTCATGTTAATTCTGGTTGTTTTCTGTTTTTTACGAGAGGGACATGACTCAGTATTTAGACCTGGTTGCAAGTTTCTGGATGTCCTGTTGATTCAGGGGCATGAGAGAGAGAGTTAAAATACCCTCTTCATCACAAGCTCCCCCGTGGCGGTATCTGGTTAACTTTGATCACTGTGGTAAGTCTGTGCCCCATCCTTTGTCAGGGCTGCCCCACAGCCTTCAGATCATTGCTTTTAATCATTGAAAAAAGTATTAATATTTGCATTTTTTGCCTCTATAGTATTTTTATTTTTATAAAATTATTTTTGCCTATATAGTAATGTGATGATAAGACAGAATCATCATCCTTTTTTTTTAAGTAGCTGCACGCCCGGCATGGAGCCCAGTGCAGGGCTTGAACTCATGACCCTGAGATCAAGACCTGAGCTGAGATCAAGAGTTGGATGCCTAACCCACTGAGCCACCCAGACACCCCTCATCATCTATTTTTAAATAGGAAAATTTTCAAGTTTTGAATCAATACGTTTCTTGTAGGAGCTGCAGCTTTTTGGATCTGTACACTGAATAGGTACCAAGGACAGAAGACAAGGGATTCAATTACTCTTAACTGTGGGACTCTGGGAGTTGGCCCCTTCATCTTTCCAGTTAAGGGGTGGGACTGAAGAATCTCTATGGTTACTTTCAGCTCTAACAGTCAATCATTTACAATTATAATGCATGCTGCATCTGGACATTTAGGTCCTTCTAAAAAGAAAGAAGGTTTTTATTTTGCATTACTTTTGTCTTGAAATGGCACATATATTTTTGTTGAATGGATGCTTTCTGCCTGGTTCTGGCATGGTCTTGTCTTGCTTTCTTCTGTGTTGACATTCCTGGTTTCTAGCTCAGGCCTGAATCCACCACCTAGCTGATGGGGCATATTACTTTGGAATGCCATCTTTGGAGTTAAACGTACCTGGGTTCAAGTCCTGGTTCTAAATCCCAGTTGAGCTAGTTTTCTCCTATGTGAAATGGAGATGATGCCGACTTTGTGGATTGAGGTGAGATTTAATGAGGTACTGATGGTAAAGCCTTTAGCACAGGACTCACACCTGGCCATACCGGCTTAGTTCCCTGGCCACTCCTCCCAAGTAAATGTTTTTATATGCAGAAGTGTGAGCCCCTAATTTGTATAATATGACACTCTTTGAAATTGTTTTATAGCTTCCTTCAGTTGAATACATTGAAGAAACGGACAGGAAATCAAATACTACCAGAAGATAGTGGATCAAGAGCTGTGCTGATATGCTCTGCCTGCTTCTTTACTATATCCAAATATTGCTGTAATTTTGAACCTATCATACCCCTTTACCTTAGCTGACTTCCTGAACTTGATCTCTTGCCTATGATGTCTACCTTGCTATCTCCAGTTTTCCTCTCTGGACTTCCCTATCAAACCCACAGTTAATCCAGTAAATATTTACTGAACAGTAGGCCCTGTCCTAGCGCTGGTGAGTGATAAGCGAGAACGAGATAGATAGTATCTACACCCACAATAAACTTGCACTCAGATGGGAGAAGGGAATAGAACATAACAGTGAACAAATATATAATTTCATATAGTGATAAAGGTTATAAAGTAAAATAAAGCAGAAGGTATGAGTAGGGAGCTGAGTGGTGCTGTTGTAGGAAGGTTGGCCAAGGAAGGCCTTTCTGTAGAGGTTGTGTTTAAGTGGAAACCTGAATGGAATAAGATAGTAAGTCAAACAAATATCTGCAGGTAGAATATTCCTGGAAAGACCTTGTGGGGGTGACAGTCTTGATGTGTTCAAAAGACTGTACAGTGTGGCTAGGGAACAGTAAGCAAAGGAAGAAGAGATGAGGCTGGAAACCAGTCTTGGACAGATTCTAGGGGGGTCTTCAGGCCCAGGCCAAGACTTCGTAATGTATCCTGGAATCCTGGAAGTGATGGACAGCCTCCAGAAACCGAAACTGGGGAAGATATGATTGTATTTACTTTTTTTTTAAGCCGAGATATAATTGACGTACAACATTACATGAGTTTAAAATGTACAACTATTGACTTGATACATTTATATATTACACTATGATCACCACAGTAGCTTGTTAGCTAACACTTCTATTGTATCACATAATTATCATTATTTTTGTGGTGAGAGCAATTAGAATCTAGTTCCTTAGCAGCTTTGAAGTTTGTAATACCCTTTTGTTAACTATAATCTCTATACTGTGCATTAGATCTCCAGGAGTTATTTATCTACTAGTTGCAAGTCTGTACCCTTAAACAACATCTCCCCAGTTTCCCTTTCCCCCTAGCCTCTGGTAACCACTATTCCACCTCCTGTTTTTATAAGCTCAACTTTTTTGGATTCCACATGTAAGTGATATCAAGATTGTATTTACATTTAGGACAATTACTGTCTTTGTCAGTTTGGATTTTTATAACAAAATGCCATAGACTGAGTAGCCTAAGTAGTGGACATTTATTTTTCACAGTTCTGGAGTCTGGGAAGTCCAAGATCAGGTGCCAGCAGATTTGGTTCTTGGTAGGGATCTCTTCTTTGCTTATAGATAGCTGCCTTTCCATTTTGTCTTTATGTGGAAGACAGAGTGGACTCTTCTTATAAGGACACTAATCCCACCATGGAGTCCACACCCTCATGACCTCATCTAAACCTAATTACCTCCCAAAGGCCCTACCTCCCAATGCCATCATGTTGGGGATTAAGGCTTCAACATGTGAAGTTAGAGGTGGGCGACACAAACGTTCAGTCCATAATAACTACTCAGGGTGGAAGGGGGGCCCCACAGAAAGGGTAGTAGCGGAATTGGTAGATGTTTTACTAGAGGAGGAAGTTAGATGAACTACTTGGGTAATGATAGAACTGATGAGAGATGGTCACACTCCAGATATATTTTGAAGGGTAAGCCAGTGGGACTTTCTAATGTCAGGTACAGGTAGTCTCACAAGAGCATTAGTGCCCTGGAGACCTTACTTCTATCCTGTGTTGATGCTCCTGCATGTGAATGGCCTTTCGTCCATGCCTCCTGTGCCTTGGTCTGACAATGTGATTGGTGTACCTTTTGGGTAAAGAGGTAGATAGGGGGAGATTAAGGTAAGAAAATATTTTCTCTTCTCCTTAAAATATGGATATATAGGTGAAATATAAAGTTGGGATGGGGAGAGGAGATAGAATTATCTTGGCACATGACCTCATCTATAGCTTCAGAGCTATTTTCTTAACCCTACCCGCAAGATTTTTGAAGGTGGTGAGTGAATAGGGAGGTGATTGAGGGGCTTCCATGACTTGCCTGGTTTATTGATTAAGCTTCAGCATCCAAGTCAGGTTTCCTGGTTCCTGACCCCAAATCCAGGTGATCCTTCATTTGATTTATAGGGTGATACAAGAATACCTTAAATGAGAGGCAGAGATGCAGCCTGTCAAGGCCGTGGATACAAACAAAGCTCTGTGTATAGCTACCTGTTGTTTTGTAATAAATTATTTGCAAACTGAGCAACTTAAAACAACACACATCTATCATCACAGTTTCTGTGGGTCAGGAATCTAGACAAAACTTTGCTTTATCTTTTGCTTTAGGATCTCTCACAAGGCTGCACTCAAGGTGTTGGCCAAGACTGAGATCTTCTCTGAAGGCTCAACTGGAGAAGGATCTGCCTCCAAGCTCATTGATATGCTAGTTGGTAGAATTTAGATCCTCAAGGGTTGTTGGGCTGAGACACTCACTTGTTGCCTAGAGGCTGCCTTTGGTTCTTTGCCACATGGGCCTGTCCATATTCTATTAGTTAGAAGTAAGGTACTTAAGAAGAAGGGATTATACAAAGCCATAAAGAACAAAAGGTGAGGCTATTTGGGGGGCCATCCTAGAGACCACCTACCATAGCTCTATATCATAGGTTCGCTCATAGACTATTAGAGTAGGAAAGACCTTAGTGATCACCCGTGACCCTTTTTGTTTTTTATAGATGAGGAACCTGATATTTAAAGACATGGTATGATTTACTCAAGGCCATTGCTCCTCTGAGGTAAAGCTGGGACTTCTGATTTTCAACCCAGTGGACTGTAAGATGGTTATATTTAGCCTGCCCCAAGCTGGCAGATTGTGGTTTTTAAGTTTGCAGTGTCAGTTTCAAGTAGTTTTCTTCTTCTGTACATTTTTTTTTTTTCAGGAGAGAAAGAGAGTGAGCATGCACATGTGAGTGGGTCGGGGAGGGGCAGAGGGAGAGGGAGAAGGAGAGAGAATCCCAAGGAGGCTCCATGTTGGGCATGGAGCCTGACGTGAGGCTTGATCCCATGACCCTGAGATCAAGACCTGAGCGGAAATCAAGAGTCGGACACTCAACTGATTGAGCCACCCAGGCGCTCCTTCTTCTGTACATTTTTAAATTCACTGCCACTGTGTGGTGATCCCAGGCCTGTATCTGAATAGTATGTAAATGGCCCATCTTGGGCTTTGTGTGGGATCCAAAGGATAGAGGCTCTGCCTAAGATTATCCAGCTTAAATTCTGTGTTTTCTATGCTTTTTCTTCCCTTTACATTAACATGTCTTTAAAGCATATAGTATAGTTTACAGCATGTCTTTAAAACAGCCACACTCCATGATCCAATTAGCCATCTCATTTGTTTCTAACATTTCCTTTACAGTCTTGTATAGATCACCATGTTCAAAAGCCTCTGTACTACAGTTTATCTTAAATCTTAACTCTGCGCTTACTCTTAGCTCTGGAGACCTGCTGGGTTCTCTGGACTCGGCACTATGTTGGCCCTTTTTGTCATTTAGACCGTTGTCACACTAGGACACTAGGAGGTGATAGAGACAGATTACTGATGCTCAGGACAGGAACCTTGTGAGGACTAACAGAAGACAGACTGCAGCATGTCCCCTGGTACCTATAGGGCTAGATGTGAATAACGGGTCAGGAAGTGGGAGGTTGAGAAAATGGCTGTGATGCCACCTGTGATCTACTGGTAAAAGATCCTACAGTGAAGAAACCAGAGTAGACCTTAGGAGTCTATTGAAGGCTCAGTCATTGACAGACCAAAAGTTTGGAGCAGTGGCAGTCATGGAAGAATTGGTTTAAAATACAGAAACTCAGATTCAACACTGATGAGCAGGGTAGGACGCAGCCCAATCCATGAGAAGAATACTTGTCCCAGACTTATTTTTTTATATTCTTCAGTGGAAGCCCTGGCCTTGATATAGAGGCCTTGTGTCCTTTCTGCTACATGGAGGGGGGCAGGGTGTGGCATTAGAGGAGGCAAAGCTGAGGCTGACACTGTTGGAATTGGCAGTGTTGTTGTTGTATGTTGTTGATCTTGGTGGTGGTGGTGGTGGGGTTTGAGTTCCCTCACCGCTCTCCAACATTGTCAGCCTCTGACATAATTCCTAACTTCTAAGGTTCCCCGTCTCTGTTAGAGATTTATAGACTCCAACCTCTTCCCACTGAAGTAAAAAGAATCAGTTCCTTGTCTCTGGGAATGGTGCATGTTAATAACTATGCTCCTTCTAGATGTAGAAGGCTTGTCTACCATGTTATATTCACTGAAAAACCCTCTTCTCTTTCCATCCTGGGGTTAAATGGCTTGGTTTACACTGGATTCTATTCTGGTTTACATTTTTTTTTTTAATACTTCCTTGACCAGCTGTTTTAGAAACTGTCAGGAAATCTTGAAAGATGAAGACCCATTTATCCCTTAGATTTGTCTGATGCTTTAAACTTACCCTGTCCATCTTCTCATATGTTTTCACCTGATCCACGTAAATACCTTGGCAGGCAGGTAGAGCAGGCATGACCCAGATTTGGTGGATGAAGAGACCTAGACTCAGAAAAGTTAGGTGACAAAAGTTAGGAGTCAAAGGACACACAGCTGTAGGTCATTGCAATTCATAATTATATGCAGTCAAAAGTCCTACCTCGGTCTTCCCTCTCCGAGTCCAGTGCTCAAATTGAACAGAAAATAGCCAGATTTTACTACACAGCCTGTGAAAGAAGAGAAAGCAAGGGTGAACGAAAGGAAAGGCAGTAAACGATGTTGAATAAAACATGAGAATAAATAGTTTGCATATGTAGCCTTTAGATTTTTATTGCAGGGCCGAGACTTGGTTCTTAACTATTCTTTCCTTGTGCCTTCTGCTTTTTGTAAATATTCCCAATATTTACCATGAAATCCTCTATCTGAAGGCTAAAGGACTGCTGTTCTCTTTTGCACAACCCCTGCTGCTTTCTCATCTCTGGAGTTTGGCTGTGCCCTTAGTGAATAGGAATCCCCCTGTGGACAATTGATGATTGAGGGACAGCTGGCTGCAAGGGGCAGTTCATCAATATGCATCATGACTGGGGCCTGGCAGTCATTAGAATTCATTATAAATGAATTCAAAGTCCCAGGAATCTCATTTAGTTCTCACCCAGCAGCTGGAAGATGCTACCAGCTGTGGATCTAGGGTTTTCCCCCAAAGACTTCACCTAAGCGTGGGGGGCAAATAGGTCAAATGATCTGATGACGAGTGGGTGGGTGGAAGAGAAAAGCCTGTTTCTATCTCAGAATAGATGCTCTAAGGATGCCATTGGGGGAATGAATAGAGCTGTGGGCACAGATTAACCCTTGGTGCCTCTGATGAGCCAGGGAAGACTCAAGAGTATCCTTGGGAGTCATTGGGAAGAGGGATGTGAAGAGAGAAGGGAGATAAATAAGAGAGTCACACATGGTACTTTCTGACCTTCAAGATCTGGTTTCCGATTGCCTTTTCTGCTTCAGCTACTTTGACGCCTTTCACTGAATCCTTGATGGTGACCTAAACTAACCACTCACTTGATCCTCTGGACCTTTGATTCCTGTGTTCTCTCCACGTCCCATGGCTTCCTTTCTTCCCCAGTTTTCCACCTGTGGAAACCTATCATCTTTGGAGGCTTAATCCTAACAGGTGGACCAAGTACTGTGGTGGGGATCACCCCCTCCCAATTCTCACAGCAGCTCTCTCAGATAGATATTATTTCCACTCTTTTTTTTTTTTTCAGATGAGGACCTTGAGGCTCAGAGAGGTTACATGACTTGCTCACTCCTGGTGGTGGGGAGTGGAGCCCTGCAGCCATAGCTCTTTCCCCATTGAACCACACTAGGATCTTACTGGTGCCCCTCTTCCTCCTCAGGTCTTCCCCTAATGGCCCTGACACTGTGGCAGAGGTGGCCCTGTTTGGCTTCTGTGCCCCGGCCTTTCATTGTGTATCCCTTTTCCTGTCTATACCCGTGTCCTTACTGAAGAGGAGGCTTCCCCATGACCTCACGTTCTGATTCCCTTATGCCCTGCCCCCCAGAGCTTTGTTCTAGCCCAGGGGTTGGAAAATTTTCCTATAAAGGTGCAGATGGTAAATATTACAGGCTCTGCAAACCTTGCAGTGTCTGTCACAACTACTCATCTCTGCCATTGTAGAGTGATAGCAGCCATAGACAATAAATAAATGGATGAGTATGGCTGTGCTCCAATAAAACTTTATTTAATGACACTGAAATGTGAATTTCATATAATTTGGATGGTCACGAAATATTTTTCTTCTTCTGGTTGTTTTCTGACCATTAAAAAATATATGTAAAAAACACATTCATCTCCAGGGTTGTACAAAAAGAAGTGGCAGGCTTTGGCTAGTGGGCTGTAGTTTGCCAACCCCTGCTCTAGAGCTAATTGGGTAGTAATCATTTACTTTTGGTAAATTGTCACTGTGTTGGTTCTCTTGGAAGCACTGACAATTTAAGCCTTTTCCTACAGAGGTGACGCCAGGGGGATAGCTGCCTCTGAGTAAAATAAGGTCAGTCCTGCAGTGTTCCTATTGTCTCTTCAGTGAAATGTTAGATTTAAATCCTATATGTCATTTATCTTTGAGCTCTGTATAGAGAAAAAGGTCTTGCTTTGGTTTTGTAAAAATACCACGCTTAGATCTTTTTGTGTGAGCTGTCATCAGCCATTCTGATTGTTGATCTTGTAAATTCATGCTTTTTAGTGCTGGCAGAGGGATTGCTTTTGTTTCTGAACAATTTCATGAAGTGTTTCTTTCAATAGGGACTTACATTGAATTTCAGCTCTAGCTATATTTTTTCATCTCAACTAGATTTTAAAGGCATGGGCGACTGCCAGTATACTACAGAGGAGCGCTTTGGAATACTTCTTTAACGCGAGAGCTCGAGCAAAGGGGACCGTTAGCTGCAAGCTATCTTCTTTTGGCCATAAAGACCACACAGTTGAGCCCTCTCCACATTTGGTCTCTAGATGACCCACAGTGACCATGCATTTTCTGAAATTTGGCCAGTGATCTCTGGAATGTCTTGAAAGGTTTGCTGTTTATGAACTCCTGGGTACATCCTACAGAAAAAGCATTTGTAAAATGTTGTGCCTGTTTGTGGCATTTGGAGAGAAGCGTAGGGAAGGAAGTAGAGACTTAAGGAGGAACTTGAGTCTCACTAGTAACCACCCCCCAACATGCCACCCTGTGTTGTGTGTTAGGAAGCATGAACTGTTGCACCTAGGATAATAGGTAGGTGTCCGACTTATATGTGTACCCCTCCATAAGACCCTTCCACAGGCCAAAAGAACATCTGTTTAGTAGATTTCTGTACAAACTAGGGCAGGCTAATTTGAGAATTAAAAACTTAAAAAATTAAGTAGGCTATCCATTATAATACCAAGACACAACTTCTTCCTCTATGTTTGTTCCTTTTTTTTTTTTTTTTAAAGATTTTATTTATTCATTTGACAGAGAGAGAGACAGCCAGCAAGAGAGGGAACACAAGCAGGGGGAGTGGGAGAGGAAGAAGCAGGCTCCCAGTGGAGCAGGGAGCCTGATGCGGGGCTCGATCCCAGGACCCTGGGATCACGCCCTGAGCCGAAGGCAGACGCTTAACGACTGAGCCACCCAGGTGCCCCTCTGTGTTTATTCCTAAAGTGTTTTGATTATACTGAGTACTACTAGCAAGTAGTAATTGCTGGCTATCATTTTTAAATTAAGCTGATGAGGTTCTTCCAGTGTATTAGATACAAATCATGTTGTCTGCCAGCATGGAGCTTGTTCTCTGGCTCTTTCTGTTCAGAGGCAATTCTATGTTAGTTCTATGGTACTAAAGAAATAGAACCATTGTTATTCAAACCTTTGAAATGATTATACATGTAGACTACAGTCACACGGAATTTAATTAATTAATTTTTAAAAATTATTTATTTATTTAATATTTTTGAGAGAGAAAGAGAGATAGCATGCACACATGGGGGATAGGGGCAGAGGGAGAGGGAGAGAGAGAATCCCAAGTAGACTCCTTGCTGAGCACAGAGCCCAACTCAGGGCTTGATCCCATGACCCTGAGATCATGACCTGAGCCTAAATCAAGAGTTGAACACTTAACCAACTGGGCCACCCAGGCGCCCCACATGGAATTTAATTTAAACGAGTGAATTAGTACTCTGGAACTTTGAAAATTATGTTCTGGGAAGGATAATCTTTTCAGTTTGCCCTATGAGCTTTGAGTATTTCTAATTTCTCTTTTCAGACAATTAGGGAATATTGATATATTTAGGATTTCTCATAAGATTTAAAAAATACTTACTTTAAAATAGTTTAAGACTCACAGGAAGTTGCAAAAATAGTACAGAGTTCCAATGCGCCCTTCCAACTAGCTTCCTGCGATGATAACATCTTATGTGATCACAGTACGTTGTCCGAACCAGAAAACTCAAAATTATCTCAAATACAGACCTTATTTGGATTTCACATTACTGCATGTACTTTTTGGGGTGTTTAGTTCTAAGAAATTTTGTCATATGTTAAGATTTGTGTAACTCACCACAGTCAGCATACACAACGTTCCATCACTACAAAGAAACTCCCCTAATTCTCCCTTTAATGGTTACTTGCCCCTCATAAGGATTGTTCAGGTTTTCTGAGGATGCGAAACCAATAAAAGGAGAGGTAGATTTTGGGAAAGTGTTTAGTTTCCAGTTGATTTCTGCAGTGGTACATTTCAAGTGGACACATAAAAACAATGGAGAGCCATATTCAGGTTGTGAGCACTCCTACATTTACATCTACAATCCATTTCAAGCTAAATGTTATATAAGTTGCGGAAATAAGGGTTGAGGTTTACTTTCTCTCATATGGATGTCAAGTTGTTCCAGCACCATTTGTTGAAAAGACTATCCTTTTCTGATTGAATTACCTCAGCACCTTTGTCAAAATGTAACTACACTCTCTATTCCGTTCCACTTATTTATAGGACTCTCCTTATGCCAACCCCACACTATCTTGATTATTATAACGTCAGAGTAAGTCTTGAAATTAGGCAGAAGTCCTTCAACTTGGATTTCAGAATTGTTTTGGCAATTTTATTTTATTAACTTTTCCCATTTTTCTTGAGATATAATTGACTTATTGTCCTAGTTTAAGATATACAATACAATGATTTGATGTATGTATGTATTATGAAATGATGACCACAGTAAATTTAGTTAGCGTCCATGACCTTATGTGGTTACAATTTTTTTCTTGTGATGAGAACTTTTTAAGATTTACTCTCTTAGCAACTTTCAAATATACAATACAGTATTATAAACCGTAGTCACCATTCTTACATCCGCAGAAGTTATTTATCTTATAACTGGAAGTTTGTACCTTTTGACCACCTTCACCCATTTCCCTAACTCCTTACCCCCTACCTCTGGCAACCACCAGTCTGTTCTCTGTTTTGTATGAATTTGGGTTTTTTAGGTTCCATGTATGAGATCGTACAGCATTTGCCTTTCTCTGTCTGACTTTTTTCACTTAGCATAATGCCCTCAAGTTCCATCAGTATCACATATGGCAGGATTTCCTTCTTTTTTATGCATGGCTGAATAATATTCCACTGTATATGCATACTCTATCTTCTTCATCTATTTATCCACCAGTGGACACATTGTTTACACATCTTAGCTATTGTAAATGGTACTGCATTGAATGTGGGGGAGCAGATATCTCTTTGAGATAGTGCTTTGACTTCTGTTGGGTATGTCCCCAGGAAGTGGAATTGTTGGATTATGTGGTAGCTCTTTTTTAAATTTTTTGAAGAACCTCCATACTGTTTTCCATAGTGGCTGTACCAATTTATATTTCCATTAGCAATGCTCAAAGGTTCTTTTTTCTCCACATCCTTATCAACACTTGTTATGTCTTGTCTTTTTGTTGACAGTCATTCTAACAGGTGCAAGGTGGTATCTCATTGTATTTTTTTTTAAGTCTTTAATTTTAATTCCAGTATAGTTAACATACAGCACTATATAAGTTTCAGGTGTACAGTGATTTGACAATTCTGTACATTACTCAGTGCTCATCATGATAGGTATACTCTTTAATCCCTATTTCCCCCATCCCCCTACCCACCTCCCTTCTGGTAGCCGTCAGTTTGTTCTCTGTAGTTAAGAGTCTGTTTCTTGGTTTGTCTCTTTTTTTCCCTTTGTTTCCTAAATTTCACATATGAGTGAAATCATATGGTATTTGCTGTTTTCCAAGTGATTTATTTCACTTAGCATTATACTGTCTAGCTCCATCCATGTTGTTGTAAAAAGCAAGATTTCATTTTCTATGGCTGAATAATATTCCACTACACACACGCACACACACACACACACACACCCCACATCTTCTTTATCCATTCATTAATCGATGGACGCTTGGACTGCTTCCATAATTTGGTTATTGTAAATAGTGCTGCTATAAAATAGGGGTACATATGTCCTTTTGAGTTAGTGTTTTCATATTTGGGTGAATATCCTGCAGTGCGATTACTGGATCATAAGGTAGTTCTATTTTTAATTTTTTGAGGAACCTCCATACTATTTTCAAGAGTGACTGCACCAGCTTGTAATCTCACCAATAGTGCATGAAGGTTCCTTTTTCTACACATCCTCTTCAGTACTTGTTTTTTCTTGTTCATTGTGGTTTTGATTTGCATTTTCCTGATGATTACTGATGTTGATCACTTTATCATGACCTATTGGTAATATGTATGGCTTCTTTGGAAAAATGTCTTTTAAGATCCTCTGTCCATTTTTAAATCAGATTGTTTTTTGCTATTAAGTTGCATGAGTTCTTTATATATTTTGGATATTGAACTCTTATCAGATATATATGGTTTGCAAGTATTTTCTCCCATTGCCTTCTCATTTTGTTGATGTATGTTCCTTTGCTGTATGGAAGTTTTTTAGTTTGATGTCATCCCACTTGTTTATTTTTGCTTTAATTGCCTTTGCTTTTGGAGTCAGATCCAAAAGTTCAACTCCAAGACTAATGTCAGGGAGCTTACCACCTATGTATTCTTATAGGAGTTTTATGATCTGAGGTCTTACCTTCAAGTCTTTAATCCATTTTTAGTTAATTTTTGTGTATGGTGTAGGTAGATAGGGATCTAGTTACATTCTCTTGCATGTGGCTGTCCAGTGTTTCCAGCAGTATTTATTGAAGAGACTATTCATTACCCATTAAGGACTCCTTTATTGTAAATTATTTGACCATCTATGTGTGGGTTCCTGTTTCCTTCCTTCCTTCGTTCCTTCCTTCCTTCCTTTTTTTTTTTTTTTTAAGATTTTATTTTTTATTTGACAGAGAGACAGACAGCGAGAGAGGGAACACAAGCAGGGGGAGTGGGAGAGGAAGAAACAGGTTCCCTGTGGAGGACCCTGGGATCACGCCCTGCCGAAGGCAGACCCTTAATGACTGAGCCACCCAGGCATTCCCTTTCCTTCTGTTTTGGGGGGGGGTGGTGGGCAGAGGGAGCGGTAGGGAGAGAATCTTAAGCTGGGCATGGAGCCTGATGTGGGGCTCGATCTCACGACTCTGAGATCATGACATGAGCCAAAATCAAGAGTTGGATGCTTAACTGACTGAGCCA
Organism: Ursus arctos; assembly: GCF_023065955.2. Lineage (NCBI taxonomy): Eukaryota > Metazoa > Chordata > Mammalia > Carnivora > Ursidae > Ursus > Ursus arctos. The sequence continues at coordinate 63,121,647 of NW_026622775.1, read as the reverse complement.
CGAGGCACCTGTGTACATTGATTTGTAGGCTCTCTATTCTGTTCCATTTTTCGGTGCACCTGTTTTTATGCCAATACCATACTGTTTTGATTGCTGTAGCTTTGTAATATAGTTTGAAATCAGGAAGTGTGATGCTTCTAGCTTTGTTCTTCTTTCTCAAGATTGTTTTGGCTATTTGGGGGTCTTTTGTGGTTCCATACAAATTTTAGGATTGTTTATTCCACTTCTGTGAAAAATGCCTGTGGAGTTTTGATAGGGATTGCATTGAATCTATAGATTTCTTTGGGTTATATGAACATTGATTATGTTAATTTTTCTACTCCATAAGCATGGAATATCTATTTGTGTCTTTTAAATTTCTTTCATCAATATCTCAAAATTGTCAGTGTACAGATCTTGTTTTGGCTATTTTAAGTCTTTTGATTTTCTATTTAAATTTTAGAATCAACTTCTTGGGGTTTTCAGCTGCATTATTTTAAAGTCTAGATTTATTTGGGGAGAAATGACATTTTAAGTCAAGTCTTCCAATCCATGAACATGGTATACCTATTTATTTAGGTATTTTAAAATTCTCTCAGTAATGTTTTCAGGCTACAGGTTTTATACATATTTTTAAAAAGTCTCCCTAAGTATTTCATGTTATTTGATGTTATTACAAATAATACTACTTAAATTTTTTTCAATTTCCTTTTATTTGTTGCAACTATATAGAAATATAGCTTATTTCTGTATATTGACCTAGTAAGCCTGTGATCTTGATAAACTTATTGATACAGATAACTTCTTGATAAATTCCTTAGAATTTTTTATTTTCACAATAATGTCATTTACATATAAAGGTAATTTTTCCTTATCTTTCCTTTTTCTATGCTAGCTGTAGGACTTTGATAGATATTCATTATCAAACTCTCTTTGTAGTTTACTGAGAATTAAAAAAAATCATGAATTAGTGCTAAATTCTGTCAAATGTTTTTTTAGCAGCTGTAGAGCTGATCATATATTTTCTTCTTTTTTAGTCAGTTAGTATGGTAAATTACACTGATTGCATTTTTGAATGTTGAAACAATTTTGAATTCTGTGGATTAACCCCACTTGACTATTATTATTATACCTTTAGAATATATTCCTGTATTTAATATTTATTAAAGGATTTTTGTGTTCATAAGGAGGATTTATCTATAGTTTTCTTCTGTCTTTGTCTAGTTCTGTTATCATGGTAATGCTGGCCTCATAAAATGAGCTGGGAAAAATTCTCTCCTCCTTTATTTTTTGAAGGAATTTATGGAGGTTTGGTATTATCTCTTCCTTAAATGTATCTAGAATTTCCCAGGGAATGAGCCCAGAGTGGAGTGTTCTACTTCAGATTTTCTATTCAGATTTTTCTATTTCTTTTGTAAATTTTTGTAATTTTTGTCTTGCAAAGTATGTTATTAACTTATTGCCTTTCAGCTCTGAATACATCATTCTGAATATGCTCTGTGATAAACACAGGAATTTCTTTAGTATTTTTCTTTTAATATGAGCGTGGTGTTAAGGTTTCTCAGTAGAAGGCACTGGGGAGACTTTGTTAGAGGAAGAGTCTCTCCTGCCATTTTTTGGTGTGGGCCAGGGTTGATTATGTGTGTGAGTGTGAGGACCTCCTGTAGAGCCTGTCCCAGCCACTGGCCCAGAACTTTGGGTCCCCATGTGACTTTACAGCCTTGGCCTGGTTGTAACTTTCCTGCATTTCTCTCGAAAAAGAAACCGGAACTCCTGCACTGTCCATGTGCTCCCAGAGTCCCTGCAGACACTCTAAAGTCCTTTTGGGATGCCTGGACCTACACTGTATACACACACCACTGATTTCTGATTGCCTGCATTCTGGAAAGTGGCCTATTGCTTGCTTAGCATCTCCAGATCAGCTCTGGTCTGGCCAAACCAGTGAACTTCTCTGCTATCCAGTGGTTTAACTGCAACTTCTCCAGTGAAGTTTGAATCCATCCAAGTCTATCCTTCCTTGGGTAACCTCAGCCCTAGAGTACCCTAGAGAGTCCAGAGATTGTGTAGTTGCTTTTTTTTTTTTAATAATTTTTATTTTGTTATATTAGTCACCATACAGTGCATCCCCAGTTATTGATGCAATGTTCCATGATTCATTATTTGCATATAACACCCAGTGCACCATGCAATATGTGCCCTCCTTAATACCCATCACCGGCCTATCCCAATCCCCCACCCCCCTGTGTAGTTGCTTTTTAATCATAGTTAATATTCTTTATGTTAGACTTCCCCTGTTTAACCTACTGTATGGTTTCTATCTCCTGATTGGATCCAGACTTCTGCACAGGAACTATTCGAGTTGAGACTTTTGTGACCTGTGGATTTTATAGGAGACATTGCTATATATTTAACCAGTACTTTTTCTTCTCCCCTCATGCACACTCCTCCCCATGTGTTTTAATCTGGGATTTAAGTAAAGTGAAGGATGGGAAGACCAGCGTATGAAGAGTGATATTTCTTCAAGGACTGATATTTAGCAAATAATGAGCCAAGAATATGGTTTCCTACACCATTGGAATGATCAGTTCCAGCTTGACTCTTCCAGTGTTTCATGGTTGTTGGCAAAGTTGTTTAGAATTTCTTAAGGTTCAGTAAGCACAAGATATAATAGGATCTTAGTATTTTTCTGCTTAGAATAGAGGTACTGTGATCTTAAGCTGCTATGGATGAAGTATCCAGGCTAGTAAAAAACCTAGTTTAATATCAGCAACAATTTTGATTTTTAGACTTGATTTTTATTCCCATAGAAAAGGGGAAAACTATATTTCTTACAGGTACCACTGTGAATAGAAATAATCCAGCCATGTTCTTACTTCCATGTAGTCAAAGAAAAGAGCACCCAAACTCAGCCAACCAAACAAAACCCCATTAAAATACAGAACATTTTCTCCATTGCAGTTAGGCCTTTGGCGTGAATTTAAATTTAGCTTTCCTGGGAATTTTGGAAAAACATTTTTCTTCATTGTTTTTGTAAGCCCTATGAGGCAGAGATATAACTTCCCCCAAACAAAACAGCAGGAAAAGCAACTAACAATCCTCTGGATAATGCAAATGAATAAAAATTGCCAGAATTATTTCAGAAGTGCTAAAAGCCTTACTCTGATATTTTATACACTATTCCTAGGCTTTAATACTTCAGGAATGCCTGTTTTAGTAATCCCAGCACACTAGGGAATAAAGTTGTGGAGAAAATAAATTACATAGAGTTAGACTCCGACTTAGAAATGGATCACATTTCCAGGAGTTGATTTGTAAAGCAGCTCCTGGAAATACCTTTTTTTTTTTTTCTGTAGAAAACAGCTCTATGAAAGATGGTTTTATTTCCTGGTTTATGTTATTAATTGTGAGTTGCTAAAAATTACATTATTTTTCCTTTATTAGAACATGTTTAGTGTATTCGTTATCTACTGCTACATAATCAATTATCCCCAAACTTAGCAGCTTAAAAAAACAGCCATTTATTATCTCACAACTTCTTTGGGTTGTCAAGAATATGGGTGTGGCTTAGCTGGGTGCCTCTGGATTAGGGTCTCTCATGAGGTTGCAGTCAAGATGGCAGCTGTGCTGTATCTTCTGAAGGCCCAACCAGGGTGGGGGTGGGGGTGGGGGTGGGGGTGGGGAGAATCTGCTCTCAAGCTCACCGAGGCCTGCCTACAAATGAGCTTAAGAACTGTTCCTACAAATGAGCTTAAGAACTGTCCTGCCCCAGCTGAATCTTTGGTTAAAACTGCAGCCCCAGCCAACACTTTGATTCCAGCCTGCAGGAGACCTTGAGCAAAAACTACCCAGCTTTACATTCTTATCTGAAACGAGACCACTGCATCTGAAATGTACCTTGCATTTGAAGGTGATTCTTGTGCAACAAGGGATTTTTGTCCACTTCTCCTTGGGAGAAAATGTCCTTTTCATCTCCACAAAGTGGAGATTTCTTTCTATGGTTGAGTTAGTAGTTGGGCAGCTTGGGAAAGTAGGAGAATGTTTTCTTTTCTCTATTTGTAGCCTGTAAACAGCTTGGCCAGTATGAAAGGGTGTGTTCTTGATGTTCGTAGGTTCACATTGAGGCCATATCCCATAAATGGTGCTTAGACTCCTAAGAAAGAGTTCTATTTGAGACTCATTGTAGGTTGAGTAGGCTCTTGTGGGCTAGATTAAAAAAAACTTCACTGACTTATTGAAAATCAGTTGAAGGCTTCATAGTAAAAACTTCATTTATCTTTTTTGAGGGAAATATGAAATGTTTCAACCACTTTTAAAATTAGGAATGGTGAGCATAATCTCTATTCAGTAAATCTAAAATAGATTTAAAAATACTCTTATCTTCTATTGTGGAGGAACATAACAAGGGAAGGAGAAACAGGATGAGAGGCAGGAGGGACAGAGAAATGATTAAAATGTGTGTCAAATTCCAGAAAGGTAAAATACTGGATGTCCTATTGGTCTTTCTCCTTCCCACCCTCCCCCTTCTCTCAGTTTTTCCTTCCCTTTCTTTCCTCTCTCTCTCCTCTAAAAAAAAAAAAAAAAAAAAAAAAGTAAATCTGGAAACACCTTTTATTTTTAAGTAAATAATGTTTAAATTTCATCCAAAATTTGAAATGATTGATCCTTTTCAAATCCTTTCCTCCTTAAAAAGAGGACAACTAACATATTGCTTTGGAAAATGCTGATCAGTTTTAGGGAGGAATGGAATGTTACCTCTATCTTGAGGCCTTTTAGGATGCTGTAAACTACTGAGAATTTTAAAGCTCATTGCAAACAGTTCTGCTGAGATTCAGGTGAGATCGTCTTTGGCATTTGTCCCGGACCTAGATAAAATGTAAGCATCAGGCTGATGTACACTGCTTGCCCGCCACTGGCCGCTTTGTGTCTCAGTGGGGCCCTCTGCCCTAGGAAGAGGTCCTTGGGTTGCAGGGGTAATCACTGGGTAGCAAAGACTGGACACATTAAAATAATTTTTTATTTCTATTTTCAAAAATGTATTACATCACATGGACAAAAGTTCAAAAAGTAAAGACAGAATGTTAAAAAAAAAATAAATTTTGGCACATTATACACATTATCCTGCTTGTTGACTGCCCCCCCCCCCCAATTAATGGTGCATCTTGTAGGTCCGCGTCATACCTATAGAGTTGTCTCATTCTTTATAATGGGTGCATATTATTCCACTGCATAGATTATTCTATGCAAAGGTTGGTGCCAGTCTTTTTACAAACAGTCCTGAAACGACTTTGTACATGAGCACAATGTATTGTAGAAGCTAATCTCTAATGAATCTCATTAATGTTCAGTGTTAATGTTCTATCTCTTTATCAATATTTTATTCCCCTTCGAATCTTTGGTCTCCTTCTCCTTACCCCCAACAACAGATAATAATTTAGTAAGTGGAAAGCTTATTGATTTTAATGGAAGCTAAATTGACATTTATGTTTCTATCTCTGACTCTTCCTCTTTCTTCTTAAATCCCATATTTAGCTATATCTCCTTCATTTTTAATGTGAGAAGAGAGTTGAGACAAGTTTCCTGTAAGGTTTATAACAACATATTCTATTGTTGGTTAAGAGCTCCCATTTAGAAATAAAACCATAACTCCCTTTCATGAAAGAACAGCAGCAAGCAAGCAAACAGATCTGACCTTACCCTGGAGCAGGCCCCTTTGTAGTGCTGATGGGGAATGTTGAGAGGAAAGGTTGGTGTTGGTCTGGAACAGATTGCAAGGGGAGGTCTGGGTCAGCTGAGCAGAGGGGCGGATCATTTATCATTGTCAGAGGGTGTGGGGGCGGAGGGAAGGGGGGGTACTGGACCCTTCTTGCCCATTGGCTGACTGACAGCTGATGGTGCCTCATACAGACTATGTGCCATGGAGAGACAATGCGCTTCCTGCTGAAGACTGCTGACATGTTCACAAGGAGGAAGAAGGAAGGCCTGCTTGCACGCTGTGGCTGCCACATTTCCATGTGGTGTACAGAACCATTTGTAAAAGCCGACTTAATGGAATTAGAGGCATCCAGTGAGGCTCCAAAGTGATATTAGCACTCTAGCCTGGGTTGAGAAAACCCCTCGGTCTCATGCCTTAATTACATTCATAGGACTTAGATACTCTGCACAACATTGATTATTTTCATGGGGGCAGAATTGACATTGACAAATGCTGGGGAAATAGTAGATAATTTTGCTTCATCTATGAGTAAGGGACCAAAGTGATGCAAACCAGGGAAGCCAGGGTCCCCTCCGAGTCTTTGAAGGGCAGTGTTTTTAAAATAATACTAAAAAGTATGATCTCTGTGTGCCCCTTTATGTGTTTAACATCCGTCTTACAAATCCAAAATGTGTTTTAGGATCAATAGGAAGCATGCACTTTAGAAGAAAAGAAAATCATTGTGGTTTACAGTCACATTGTTCAGTACAATGGCTTTCAACACTCGTGTTCACAGAGATGTCACATTCATCAGGATGACATATAGATTTTAATCCTTAAGCTAACCTTATTTTAAATGGAAATTCTCTTCTCAAGATTATCTAATTTTGGTAGTCATTAGGAATTGGGTGTGTTAAGACAGGGCGGGGGGATTTTTATAAAAGTCAGGTGGAAATTTTCCATCAATTAATATTATATGCATATCACAGATGCCTAAGTTAGACATGGTTCTTAAATGTAACTAATAACAGCATTACAGAAATAAAAATTGAATGAATGACGATGGAATGCTATCTTGGGATAATGTAGCGTGGGAACTCATGCTAGTCTGATAATAGTGGGGTAACAGGATGCGTTAGGAGCCGTAGGCAGTGCTGCTACCACAGAAACCTCGTGCAGGTAAACCTGATCAGCAGCCCTAGAAGTGGATTGGTTGGTGGTCTGTGAAGGATGAAGAGAAAACAGGCATTGTCTTACTATTTTTGTGTTGCTGAGAATAAACCCAGTGCCTGGCACAGAATGAATGTTCAGTAGTTGTTTTCTGAATGGTGATGTTATTGGGGCAGAATGTGGACCTGTGCCTTGACTCACCAGGGGAGATACACCCCCGAGTCTCTCTGTTGACCTTCATTCCCCCTTTCCTCACATGGCTACCTATGAGTTCACTAGCTCACAAGCCCTACGCAAGTGAGGGACAATGGCCCTCATCAGAGGGGATCTCCCGGGCCTGCGATATAGCTGATTTGAGTTAGTCTAGAAGTTCCAGGACAGCTCCAGTACTCATCACTTAGGGGGCAGTGTCTCGAGGAGCAAACCAGAGAGTTCGGGGTACTTAAAACTGTAAAGGAAAGGGCCCTTTGATGAGGCCTTATGTGAGTAATCAGGAGATAATCTGCTCATTGGTTATTTTCATTTAAGAGAGTTTTTAGGCTTTCTCTTGCTCTTTCTACTCAAAGAATACATTTAGATTTTTATAACTTGAAAATAGACCTGATCAAATCTAGATTTCTTCTATCTCAAGTTTGCCTTTTAGTATTTTCTATTTTTTTGTAGTTTACTGATTATCAAAGAAATATTTGCTCAAGAAAAATTTAGAAGTAAATAAAAGCATAAAGATGGAAGAAAAATCAGCCATGATTTGGCATATAGAGGCAGCCCCATTTACCTTTCTACCCTGTTTCCTTCTGGTCATTTTTCTGTGCCTTTGTTCTTAATTCAGTAGGATCTTTTTTTTGCATCTTGCTTTTTTTCCCCTCTTAACTCTATCTTACTCCTATTTCCTGATGCCATGAAAAAAAAACCTATTTATGATTATACTTTTAAAACTGCAATATTCCACCTTATGACTGTGCCATATTTACTTCATTATCTCCCTTTTGTTGGGTCATTTAGGTTGCTTATAGTTTCTCACTATTATAAACTATTCTGTTGTAAGCATCTTTGGAAACCTTTGGCTGAGTTCTGATTTCCTAAGGTAGATATCTATACTTAGAATTACTAGGTCAAGGATCTAAAAGCCTTTGACACTCTCAATGCATATTGCTGGATTGCTTTCCAAATGGATTGTTTTCTGTTCTATTGTATTGAATTCTCACTCTCACAAGTAGTGTATGAGAAGACCCATCTCCGTACACCTTCACTGGTGCCTTGCATTGGTTTGTAAGTTTTGCCACTTTCATGAATTAGAAATGGTATCTCATGTGGTTGAGAATCTATTCATGTATTTATTTATTATTTCTATATTTAGAATGTGATGCCTGTTCTTTGTGGCGGTGGGATGGCTGTCTTGTACAGAATTGTAGAAGCCTGCTTGGGGTACAGGTTCCTGGTTTCTGGGGCCCCTGGCTTGCCTCCTGCACTCTAGTTGTGGGTACCTCTGTGTTCACTTTTCTTCACTCTCCAGGGTAATCCTGTGGCCTCGGGCAACATAGGAACATAGTAGGATCATTCCGGGCCAATTTTTCCGAGGCCCAGAACAGGGCTTGTGTCTGAGGGTATGTGCATGTGGTGTGTCTGTTCCAGGTGTATATGTCCTGTGTGCTGAGCAGACCTCAGAAAACACAGCAGGCACTTCATGAAAAATAAAAACGTCCCGTGCTTGCGTAATGCCTTACTCTTCTTAAAACACATTTTTATCTTCATCGCCTCACTCTTTCAACTGGAAATCTTCCCTTTGGGTTCTCTTAACAAGTTGTTGGTTAAATAAAGATTCTTGGTATTAGATCTATGAAATTTATCTTTGTTCCCGCAACACCTCGTATCTGGCACGCACTAAATATACTCAAGATGTAATCTGCCTCTAGCACGCACCTCACCAGTCAGTAGGATGGACTCGGACCTCTTTGGACATAGGATAGGTGGAGAGCAGAGCTTGACCCTCAGGCTGAGCAGTGTCCCAGCGACTTGCCCACTGCCATGTAACTTCCCAGTCTTCCCCTCCTCACACACAGAGCACACTGTTGGGGCCAAAACCCACTCTAGTTTGACCTTCACCTTAAAACACCATAGCCAAAAATTATAGCAAATTATGTAAAGGACCACAATATACAGGACCAATACAGAACCACAGTGCCTCTGGGCATAGGTGACTAGAAACATCATTATCTCTCTTTTCCTAGTGCAGCTGTCCCATATTTCAGGGACTGGGCAACAGTTGTATCCTCAGGACTCTGACTCCTCTTTCTTTACAAATCCATGCTCACAGTCATCAGATCATCCTTAAAATGCTGTAGAAGGCACCTTGGCAGGACCAGGGCCCAGAATGCTTGGTCCGTGTGATCCAGGCCCGCTCTGCTGGAGAAAAGAGAAGCTGGTCCAAAGTTAGGGCTTGGGGGCCAAGTATGAACCCTGCTTAGTTCTATTCTGACTTGTACCTCGAGGCCTCAGGAATTTGTGACAGGGAGGAAGAGCTATGAGGAAAGACAATGAGAGGGAATGTGAGACCATATTTTGTTTTGGAGCTTCACAGATTTTTGACAGATTTTATTACCATATGAATGAAATAAGGGTACTTTTATTCCACCCCCAAACTGAAGATAATCACCACCAATAATTTAGGTACCAGCATGAATGATAGTAACGCTTGAGAAGTATAGGTTGGGTTTTTGCACGGTTAAAAGAATGACTGGGAGGAGCTTACACTGTTAACTGACCTGTAGTTCTGAGGCTTTAGACTGACACAAGGCTGTTCCAGTCCTGGGATGGTTCTGGGTCTAGTAGCTGAGCAAGACTCCCGGGTTAGCAACAACACGGTTCCTGGAGTCTGTAATTCAGTAGTGTTACCACAGTTACCCAGACTGGGGGAGATTGGGCCTCCAGGAGAATAGTGAGGGTCTGGGGGCCCACCCTCCAGTTCCTCACTTCCCTACCATTTACCTGTCTCAAGCCCCTTCTCTCTCCCCACCCAGAAGATGTGAGTTTTAGTTCTCTCTGTTTGAGCACAGGACACAGAGCTAATCACTGGTTGGTTTATGTCTGAATTTGTATTATTGCAGGTATATTATGGAACAGTTTCATTGCATTATTTTCAAGGAAGAAAACAGTCATAACATTTGAAGTGCTTTAGATACTCACAAAAGAAAGTGTCCGTATAATCTTCTAAAGCTTTTAAACATGTCCCCCAAATCCCCTTCAACATCTCTTTGATGGTTGACTTTGACCCAGTCTTGCTCTAATTAACCTCGCTGCTCCACAAGCACTGGGCTTTCAAGATAAATGAGAATCTATTCCTTGTCCTGATATACCCTTGACTGAGGACACGTCATGGCCATCATCAGGGGTTGTCCTCCTGGAGCATGTGGCTTTGGAGCGTGCCCCCGTGGAGTGGGGGCAGGGACAGCTCCCCTTCTGGCCAGATTGGAGACATCCACCCTGCTGTGGCTGAGCAACAGATGTCCCTGTCAGTGACCTGTCCCGTCTCCATTTCATGCTCTGCTGGTAATCGATAGTTAGTACCCAATCAATGAACGACTTTTCTGTTTAGTCAGTTTGATTGTTTCTGGGGTGACATGTGCCACCAATTTTGAAAAAAAAATTATAAATGCTCATTAGGTTCCCAAATGAGCGCACCCCCCCACCCCACCCCAGTCTTAATCTGTTTAAAGGATCTCTGGTTCTTTGGCTCCCAAATACTTGCCTCAGCAGAGTTTCAATAGGAAAGTGCCCTCAGAACCTAAGTCTTGGTTTCTAGGAGTAGAACTGCCATTGCTTGATTTTTAAGAACTCACCATTCTTGCATCATGGAATGGAAAGTAGCACTTAGATTTCCCCCCGTTCTTTGATCCCCAAAGCTATATATGGAGTTTTGGGGATTTTCAAAGGATCTTTATTGTTATTTTTTAAACTGCAATTTATCCTGTAGAAACGAGAAAGAAAATCTCTTTTTTGTCCATCTTTCTGTGTTATTTACTTAGACCAGGAATGACAAAACAATTTCATCAGATATGCATGTATATCTAAATAATAAGAGACTCTGTAGGATGCTAGGTTGAGAAAAGATTTTGTGGTCCCACTTGGGGACCGAGAAAGTATGTTGTGGTTGATTAGTGGTGTCTGTCATATCATGTGTAAGGTACTTGTCATTCCTGACTCCGATCTTGTTGTGAAAAAAAAAGTTCACACATAGATGATAACGCTAGTCTAACAGTTAAGAGGTGTTTGCTATGTCCCAGGCACTGTTATAAGTGCTTTACATATATTAACTAATTTAATTCTCAAAGCAGCCCCAAGATAGGTACAGTTGAGGAAACTCATACAAATGAAGAAACTGAGGCACAAAGAAGTTAAATGACTAAACCACATTCCTATAGCTAGGAGGTGGGAGAGCTGAGGTTCAAGGTCAAGGCAGTCTTGCTCTAGGGTCCATGTCTTTAGCTGTGGACGCTGTACTATCTGTTCTTGGCTAGTGATGTGTCTTTACTGTCCAGGAGCTGACTCAGCTGCAGTTCAGAAGAAAATGCAAAATCAGTTACAGACCCTGCTATCTTTGGGCCTTGGGCTCTAGAATAAAAGATAAGACAGTGTCCAGGGGAACCTTAGCATTGAAGGAGAGAGTTGCATATGAACTTCCTCCTTCCTCTCCAGTTCAGGTAGCATTTCCAGTCTTTCCTTCTCCACTGGCACTGCTGCCTTCTCAGATGAGAGGCAAATTGGAAGAGAAGAGGGGCAGACATTTACGGAGTGGAACAGAGAGGAGTTCCTTGGTCTCTGGGCTACCTGGCTGGGGAAACTACTTTTGAGTGGCCATTTTTAATGATTGTTTTTGTATCAGGGACATATGTACATATAAAGAAAGAGATGTCTTTAGTGTATCAAATAATATATTTTTTATAATGGCTGAAGAGAGACTTTTTAGTACTGTTTATGTCTTCCATCATTAATTTAACAGCTATTGTCCCCCATTGGGCTAGAATTATCAAAATGGTGACCCAGAGGAGCTAGGAGCCCTGCCCTCCCTGTGCCTATAGTCTGCTTGTCCAGGTAATGACTAAGTGTAAGCTGCGGCTCTGGTGAGCGCTGTAGAAGGTCGTTGGTCCCAAGAAAGCAACAGTAGTGGAGGGAATGAGGGACTGAGGTGGTCAGACCACATGGGTCCTTGAAGGCCACATTAGAGTTTTGACTTTAGCCTAAGAGCCGTGGAGAGCCATAGAAGGTAGGGAAGGAAATTGGGGAGTTTGTGTCATACAAGGAGTTTGTCTTTCTTTTAGAAAGGTAATTGTGACTGCACTGGGAAGAGCGAATTGGAGAGGGGACATAGATGACCTAGAGGCATTTATAGGAGTCCAGGTAGAGAGGCCACAATAGTTAGGAGTCCAGGCAAAGAGGCCACAATAGAGGCCACAATGATTTTGGTGGTGAAGGGAAGAAGTGGAGGGATTCTAGATGGTAAAACTAGTTAGATTTGGTGATAGATTAGGTGTGGGTAGTGAGGGATCAAGAATGGGCAAGGATGCCTTAGGAAGTAGGACAACAGTCTTGTTCCCAGAGGTGGCGATGCTGGTAGAGGGCCATGTTTGGAGTGGAAGGTCATCTTGTGTTGGCGATGCTTTTGAGCTGTCTGACAGGAGATGTCAAATATGCTACACTTTTCATGGTAATTGTGTAGTGTTTTGGCTGGGCTATAAATAAGCCTTGATGGATTGTTCTGGGAAATCAAGTACTGTGGGAAAGAATTTCTTAATCCATAATTTTATTGATTCTTAAAAATCTGAACAAACATTTTCATTTAGAAAATAAGAATCTAACAATGACAAAGGAAATTAATAAAGGTAAATATCTTGTATAATCTCCCTAGTTGTTTTCGTTTTTGTGTGTTTCTCCACCAGAGAAACATTTCTCTTTTCTTATGAGCATTCATATTTTAATTAGTTATCATTATAATCTACATCCAGTGTTGTAATAGGATTGTTTCACTTACGATTATCCCAAATATTTTTTCACATTTTTTGTATGTCTTTCAAATGCTCTATTAAAATATGTAGCATAATATTACATGCTTTTGATAAATCACGAATTATACTTTTCTAAGCAATGTTAGTACTTTTGGATATTAATTTGATTTTAAAATTTTATTATTATAAGTAATGAATATTGTTATGTTTTTCACATTTTTTTTCCTCTTGTATTATTCCTTGGGTTGAATTTTAGGAGTGGAATTAGTGAACCAAAGAGTTTGAATGGATTTACAACTCTTGATATGTGTAAAGGCAAACATTTTTAGAACCACAGGCAGGGGCTGTGGGGTGCTGACCATAGAACAGAACTGTGACCTCCATGTCAAGCCTCATCATATTTCTTTGGATTCGGCAACCAATGATGCCAACCATATTATGAGTGCTTGACAAGGTCCCATGGCCACATGGGACCTGGGCTGGTCTCTTCCCTTCCTCCAAGTTTTCTGTTCCTGGGCTAGGGTCACCATCACTGAAGAAACAGTGAGAGCCCTTGAACTGATGGTATCCTGAAGAGGTTGTCTGAACTCGACTAAGCCTCAGAAGCCTTCAGGTTCTAAAAGACTTGCAGTATGCCAGAGAGGCTGCCTGGGATTCCCATGAGTTTGGATGGGGTTCTCAAGACTTTTCATGACCTGGTCCCTGCCTACCAATCTGTCCTTCATTGCCACTGCTTCTCAATGTATCACCTCTGCTATGCCCAGACTAGACTCTGTTCTGGTCGGGGATGATGCCTCAGTCGCATCCAGATGCCTGGCTCTCGTTCAAGCTGCTTCCTCGCTCTCTGCCTTTCGAAACCCTGCCACTCCCTTAAGACTCTGCACTGGTTCTACTTCCTCCAGGCTTGCACTTCCCAGCTTGCTGTTCCTCTACCATGAGCTCTTACAAGCACCTTTAGTCCCCCTTCCAGGACTTGGCACATAATTGTAAGCTTTCTGGTAAAGTTTGACATTTTTACCTCTTGAAGGTAATTGCCCTTTCCACGAGGGCAGGAACCGTGTCATCCCCTCCCCAGGCCCCTCAGTCTGGCTGTCGTGCTGAGCCCTTTGCCAGTGTCCCATCAATCGAATGGGACCCAGGAAATCAAAGTATATGTGCTATATGATGCAGTGTCAAGGCTTTTTGGCCATTCTTGTGTATTTTCAACATAAATGCCCCTATTCAAGAATTGCTGAGGATATTATTCAAATGCTGGTAGATGGATCGTACTCAGCTGTGTTTCATCTGACTGCAGTTTGAGGGGTTATGAGAACAAGTTAATGCTGGGAAACCATAACCTGGTCACCTTTTATTTCTAAGTCCTTGCTACGCCCAAGGTGGAAAGGGTGTTGGTGGAAGGAACCAGGGTGGTTGAAGAGGAGTTAAGAAGCATGGCATATCCATCTGGTCTTTAAGAAAGCAAGTGTCTGTGGCTCCTGGAAACAGTGCTTGAATTGTAGTGAAATGATGTGTTCTGCTGTTCTGTTTTTTTTAAAAGTTGGCCCCGACGTTACCCTGCTGTCCTCATGGCACACTTCATCGATTGGGTCAATGTTCTCATCATCAGGAGTCTTCAGAGGAAGCCTCCCCAGTTCACACTGGAACCCCGAGTTTCCCTTCTACTTCAGGGGCTGGCCTGGTGCCGTGGGGCCCCTCTGGCTAGGAGTCAGGAGCTTTGGGGCTGGGCTGGCTCTGCCGCCACCAGCCCCACGGCTCTGCACAAGCTCGGACCTTGGTACCCTCATTTGTAAAACCATGTGCTTGGACTAGATCATCTCAAGGGTCTTCAGTAACTGAGATTAAAAACAAAATAATTGAAACTCTCTTAAAAGGGTAAGTTTTGGTGCCGTTTTTAACTAAAAAGGAGAAATAGACTCTTTGACACATTTAATGACATGTGTTAGTATGTGTGTGGAACTTTACACTTAACTTGTATTTCTTTCTTTCCTTCTCTCCCTCTTTTTTTTTTTTTCCTAGCCAAACATCACGTCAATGGCAATAGAACAGTTGAACCTTTCCCAGAGGGAACACAGATGGCTGTATTTGGTAAGATATCAACTCTGAAAGAAAACCCAAATTGTGTGCAAAGACTAGTGCCAAATTTCTGAGTTTTAGCAAGTGTCCTCAGGGCTTCAAAATCTGGGCTCTTCTAGATATTTACAAGTCATTGGAGCCAAAAAAACTATTGAGTTCTTAGTATTTCTGGGATCAGAAAAGCTTATTCTATAGAATTTAATATGCTTTCTTTTCTCACTTTGCAAACCAAATATCAAACTGTGTATTTGCTATTTCTTACGTCCACACTGTGAATTAACCTGATAATTTACAGTTTGAGTTTTTCTTCCCTAGAACTGCTTTCTTCCCCCCACATTGATATGTAATTTTGTCAAAGGCTGGGGTTCAAGAAGTTTTGAGTTGTTATTCCACAAAAATCAATCTAATTGAATAATCTCTTTCTCTTCCATTATGAATTCAGCATATTCCTTAGGAAAAAAATCAATTAGAATGTCTTAAACAGAATAAAATCTAATCTCTGAGTATGTATTTACAATATACAATTATGTGGTTGAGCAGACCTTCTCTGTTAGATTCTAAACCTTTTGGTGACAAGGTCCTTTTTAATTCATGGGTCCTGACCTCCATATTTAGTGTCACCTGAACTTCCTTCAAAATGTCTCTACACCCTGGCACTTTCTTTGCCTGCCTTCTTCCCCTTCTCTCTCCCTTCCCCTCCTCCTTCCCTTTTCTTCCTGACTTCCTCTTCAGTTTATCTCCCCTCCCCCACCTTCCCTCTAGCAATGCCCTGGGACCCCCAGGGCGGGTCCCTTATCTCTCTCTCAGGGATTACTGCCTCGGTCCTCAGGATTTTAATTTTCTCCTGTCTTCTGCATCCTTCCCGTCAGCCTTATAGACAGGTTTTATGATCTGTCCCATCTAAAGCCCTGAAGTCCCCTGACTTGATGCCTTCCTCTAGCTTCCTTTCTACCCTGATCTTGATGATGGTCTCCTACAAGGGCTTTTGATGTAAAACTGCTTTAAGCATGGAGGTGTCTTTGAGATGGAAATTAGCCTCAGGATGACCCATCTCCAAATTAGCCTCTTCAGGATAAAGCATTAACTTATTCACAGAGATGGAACCAGAATTGGTAATCAATGATGATTAACAGTTGCAGAGTTATGAAACAGGGAGCTAATTCTGCCTGGGTGTTTGTAAAGCTTGCTCTCTATGGGCTATCACCTTTTAACATACACTGATCTGTAGTTAGGAATTATTATGCTCAGAAATGTAAATGAGGAATTTGATTTTTGTAGCAAAAAGCATAATGGACACTCTAAAAATGTGTGCTAAATATTTGATTTGTTAACTTTCCTCTGAGGACTTATGTTCAGATGATGCTGTTTTAGTGGAGTTGTAGTTTAGGACTGTTCCCAGGGGACAGCAGATGTCACACCAGTCCTCAAAGGGTTTCTTTGATGATTTTTTTTGTCTCTTGGATTTTTCACCCCAGACATGTTAGAAACTCAGTTCCATGTCAGGTTGGGAAATATAAAATGAGACTTAGCAGGTTTCCCTCTGTTGTGCTATTGGAGGAAAGCTTCCTTCCCAAGGAACAGACCGAGCACCAGGCAGGCAATGATGTTGTTTGGCCAGAGAAATGGAAATATCAGTGAATAAAGCTCTGTGATGAGATTATTATTATTATTTGTGATGGTTTTGGTTTATAGTGGCTTTCCTAAAAATCCTAACCCATGGCCTTCTCTGTTTGGCTTTGGGCAAGCATGTTCCTCTGTCCAAGCTTTGGTTTTGCCACCTATAGAACAAGAGGGCTGACAGTGCTCTGAGACCTGTTCCCTTTGCTTCTGCATCTCATATATTCAAGAATGAAGGCTCATCTGGTGGCAGGCCGTCCCCCGGAAACCCACTGTGAATGGCCAAGGTGTGTGACTTTTAAAAGCGGTGAATCGTGTATAATTTCGACAAGTGCAGACTTACACAGATTGTAAAAATAGAGTATCTTTGGACATCTAAGAATTTTTACATTATGAGAACTGCGGTTTGGCTCTTACACATGCTTAAATTAAGGCCCCTATTTGGGTTCAGTATGTACAAGCATTTTATATTAATGTTTTAAAAACTGTTCTCATTTTATATTACTTGTCCTCCTGGCCTGCAGTGGAGAGAGACAGCAGATGGTTTTGGGGGTGGACTTCTCTCCATTCCGGGTTGTTTATAGCTCGATTGAAAAGGTTACACCAAGTATATAGCGCTTGGCTCTTTGACGTATGTTGGACATCCAGTCCTCCTGGCACCTCGCAACGCTGGTAGGAGCATGTAATCCTCTTCTCAGAGAGCTCATGTGCCTTATTCAAAGCCACTCAGCCAGTGATATGGTGGAGGGAGAATTTAAGTCCAGGTCTAACTGACCATGAGGCCCGCACTTTTTTTATGATGTCCCCTGACTCTTAGCCCTAGGCTAAGGAGTCATGGGTGAGTCTGGTAAATGCAAAAATGCCTTTCAGGTGGATCCTTGCACAAAAGCATGCTTTCCAGCCAAGTCAATCTAGCAAACTGATTTGTGAATTTCTATGCATTCCCAGAGTGCTCTGAAGGACTCTTGAGATACAGCTTTTGCTGGGAAAATACTATTGGAATGACATCTCCTACTATTTATCGTTTTTACCCATTTGATTTTAGTAGCATGAATTAATGTATAGGAGAATGCCTTACATCTGCTTGGCTGTGAGTCAGCAAAGCACCGATGGTACGTTCTATTTGTTCCAACTCATTCTTCATCCTTGTAAGTCTTAATATCTTATGACCAAATAGTATCACCCATTTCAATTTTATTATCTATTGGTTAATCATTTGAATGTGCTTTACAGAATGCTGTCTACATAGGAACTATTAAATTTAATCCACTCTAAAGTGGTCATTGAACTGCCACTAGGCATTTAGAGCGGATAATGTGAGGAAGTGGAGTGGGACTGACAGGGCACACTCCACCGTGAAAAACACATGAGTACGTCATTCTATCAAGTGACCAGAGAATAGATAGGTAGTTCCTTCATTTCTGGCATATAATCTTCACAAGTTATTTGTAAGCTAAGATGTTCATTTTTTCAGATTTCCTTTCATGGCCCATTTGTGAGTCCTTGTCTTGTTTTTGTGTAGCCACAGTTCTTAAGCATCTTTGTTGCTCTCTCTGTCCTCTGCACTTTAGGACAATGATAATGAGGGTAATAGGCTCTGCTCGCCCAGTGGGCTTCTCCTCTTCTGTGTATGATGCTCTCTTTCAAGTCAGTGGGAGCCCTTTTTCCACAAGCTGGAGAAGCAGAACTGAACATTTGCAATTACTTAATATCTTTGTTCCTGGTGGCTGAGAGTGCCCTCTGGCTATCATCCCTTTCATCCTACAACAGCCCTGTGAAGTGGGCATTATTGTGCTCTGTTAGAGACAGAGAAACTGAGGCACCCAAAGATGAAAGAAATCTGGTCAAGTGGAGGGAATGCTTTCTCAGGCTTGAGGACATCCACATTACATTTGCCAACATGCTGCGCCTGACTTAGAAGGCTTCTCTCTGGCTCTCAATAACTTAGTGAAAGTGACATCCCGTTGGCAGTGAGCCACTCCATCCATGCAGAGAGCACAGGCTCCAGCCTCTCCGTGGTGGTTGTTTTTAAGCCCAGAACAACTTTTCATTTTGTTAAAAATATTCCATAGTCAAGAAGATTTCTCATTTCAAAATAAAGTAAAAAAATGATTAATTGAGGAAAATGCAGAGAAGCTGGGGGTTGGGAAGATTTTTAATACAATTAAAAAAATCAAATACAGTTTTTAAAAACTTTAAAATACAGTATTTTACCATAAAATGTATCATCCAATGTAGGATGCTTTTGAGAGTGAAAGGGTGCTGTCAAAAGTTATGTTAAAACAATGAGGTACAAGCCTGAAGGATTTCAGGCAACTGGGATATAATTTCACCCTATAACAAGAGTGTATATTTTAAAATATTGTGCCAAGAGTAAGAAATACACATTGAGTAAAGTTGAAATTGAAAAATAATGAACATAGATATATTAAATGAAGTAAACAAATGAAAAAAATTACAGTGTGGTAGACTAGACGTATGTATAATATAGTATACCAGTTCTATAATATAGAACACCAGTAGTTCTACTAACTTCCAAGATTTCCCTCAATAAATAGTGTTATATTCTTTCTGAATGACTTGAAATTAAAAGCTAATTCAAATTTATAAAACCTGGCTCATAGCGTTTTAGTAAGAGATGCAGATTTGATCTGATTATGCCCTTGCAATTTTAATCCTACTTTAAGTGTCCAGTGATGCAAGGTGATGAGCTCTCCGTCACTAGAGGTATTTAAATGATAGAGTGGTCATTCCTAACCAATTGAGAAATGGGACTAAATAGCCTATAAGAGCCTTTTCTTCTTAGTTAATGAACATTTGCTTTATTTCAGAACGTTAAACCTTTTTGAAAAAATTCCTTCTAACAGGAAACCCTTTGATCCTATCATTTAGAAACCCACACTAAGGCTGTTAGCTGCAAGGTAAGATTCTGCTGCGAGGAATCTTAATGTACAGGAATCGATACCAGTGACAACAGCAGAAGGATCTCCATGAATTCTTAGGGTGGGTTTTTAGGCTCCCAATAGCCTGACAGCAATGCCCTGTGATCTCAAACCCTTGCAAAACATGTTTTCTTTGTCAGGTCCTCTTAGGGCTTTTCAAATGAGAGGGAGCAAAAGACAATCCAAGACATCATGAAAATGTGCCGATGACCTTGTTACAAATCTCTGTTTATAGCCAGGGTGCCAAGAATTCACCAGAATGTTTCTCAAATAGGTGTGTGGAAGGGCTGATTCCAGGGCAGGGACTCGTGGCTGGCAGAGGCCCACGGATGTACCCCATCCAGGGACCTCACCTTCAGCACCCCAGAGGAGAATGAGACCGGTGTCTGTAAGATGAACCAATCGTAAGACATTTTTTCCCCCTGACTTCAATTGGAGGTGAATTTTGAAACAGCCACAGTTATTTTGTCTGCTAGCCAAGAAAACAGCATTGAAAGCAGCAGGCAATATGTCAGACTTCAAAGGAAAATATATTGGTGTCTCATTGGCTTGAATCCAACATTATGTTGGTAAATAATCAAATCCCGGTGTGGCATATTTCTCCCTGAACCTTGACTGAAAACCATTGAAGACCATTCTGTGAGCTGTGGAGTGGCAGTCACTCATTCTAGGAAAAAGGCCAGAAAGAATGACTTTGAAATGTGTTTATAATTAACTAAACAATCTAAATTCACAAGACTGTTAGAACAGCAGGCTGCTAACTGGTGCAAACTTCTTAAGTGATGAGGCACTTGGGGAAACAAAAATAGGCCTTCCTCCCATATAATCTGAAGCACCTTTGAGGGGCAATAATTGGGCATTTAGGGACATGTTTTAAGACATGTTTTATTTTATATGTCTTTTTTTTGTGTGTGATGATCTCAGTCTGTAGTTTCTTTTGAGCATGAAGAGGTCAAATAATATAGGGGAGGGTGAAGAGACCTCCCTGAAAATCCCTTTTGGATTGTATGGCATTGCTTGGAATGGTACAGCCCACCGGGTCTGGTCCAGAAGAGCACAGGTGTGGAGTCTGAGAGGGTATCCTGGGATGGGGAAGGTGGAGGGGGGGATATATTTAGAAGATGGAAGCTGGAGTGTAGGTGGGGCTTTCTGTGCTTAGAGAATGGAACCGAACCCATCACAGAAAGGAGTAAATCCGAATCCAGTTATGTTTGATAATCACGTATCCACCAAACCTCAACCATTTGGAATGCATGTAAGAACCAGAAAATAAGCCCTCCCCTCCACCACACACAGCCGGTGAGGTGCTCCCTGGCGGGGGGGGGGGCACCTGGTCTCCCCATTCAGACCACGCTGTGATCTAGGCCCCAGGCGATTGACTGCAACATTAGTCAGTTCCATGTGATCTGTAATCTCTCCTGCATAATACCCGATGAGTCCAGTCCTGTGACTCAGGGATTTTGAAAGATAACCAAGTGCATTAGTGGGGAACTAATCTAATGTTGGCCTAGTACTGACCAGCCCTTGTTAAACTTTCTATTAGGCCATTCTCATCATGGGTCTAAATGAGACTGGTTGCTTCCTTCTGAATCAATACAGAGCTCTCAAAAAGTGCCATGATTTCTCTTTCGGCCTCAACTATTGAGTTGATCAGTTGTGGCTAATTATTTCACCGTTATCACTAGTATACAGTGACCATCCAATTGACCAACTTTTTAAAAAAGTTTCGAAAATGAAGAAGATTTATATAATTTTATTTTATAAATATGGCAGTAATTTCTTAAATCTCTACAGAGAAAAAATGCTCAATAGGGTGTGCAAGAGAAACAATTATATATCTACTACTTCTCTGTGAATTAGCTTTTTTAGAAGAGAAGTGTAGATATGGAGAATGACAAAAACTAGAGTTAATTATTATTCAATTTAACTCAACTCCCATTTTTAAGGAAAATACTGAACCCCGTGTTGCAGATAATATAAAGCAGAATATTCTCTCTTGCTCTTTTTTGTCCCAACCATTTACCTTCTGCCTTATTATAAAACAAAAGAAAGGAAAATTAAAACACAAGACATGGCAAAATAGCATACATTAGAATTAGGTAAATGTTAGACCAAAGAAATATACGAGAAATGAAATGTACAAATAGTGCACATTGTAGTAAAATATAATTTATAAAAGTTGGCCACAAATTTGGCTCTGTATTTTCTAGCAGCATTGCGAAGATTAGTTAGTCGTATGGTTGGCTTCAGTTTTTAAAACTTGTGGTAAAACCTACATAATATAAAAGTTGCTGTTTTAACTGTTTTTAAGTGTAGAGTTCAGCGGTAGTAAGAACAGTCTTCCTGTTGTGCAGCCATCACCACCATCGATCTCCTGGACTTTTTCATTTTTCCCAACTGAAATTCTGTAGATAATAGTTCTCCATTCTGTCTCCAGCCAGCCCCCAGCAGTCCCCATTCTACTTTCCATCTCTCTGAGTTTCACTACTCTAGATAGCTCCAGTAAGTGAAATCATTCAATATTTATCGTTTTGTGACTAATTTCACTTGGCATAATGTCTTCAAGGTTCATCCACTTTGTGACCTGTGTTGGAATTTCCTTCCCTTTTTAAGGCCAGGTCAAATTCTACCAAATGTATGTGCCACATTTTGTTTACCCGTTCATCTGTTGAAGGACACCTGGGCTGCTTCCACCTTTTGGCTGTTGTGAATAATACTGCTATGAGGATGGGAGGGTAAATATCTCTTTGAGACCCCTCCTTTCAGTTCCTTAAAGAATATACCTACAAGTGGAATTGCTGGATTGTATGGTATGCCTATGTTTCATTTTTTGAGGAACTGCTATCCCATTTTCTACAATGGCTGAACAAATGTACATTCCCACTGGCAAACCACAAGGATTCCAGTTTCTTCACATCCCTGCCAGCACGTGTTGTTTGTTAATAGGCCTCCTAATGGGTGTGATGCTGAAATCTACATGCTTGGGGGAATCTTAAAATCTCCTGATTCTAGAACCAGAAAGAAATTTCTTTCAAGGATATGTATAAGGAGGACACTGTAATGTAAGACAGTTAACAGTACTACTGACAACCCTTTAGAGTGAGCAGCGTGAGGCGATTCGTGAGCTGTTGGTTACACCTCTCTTCTCCTTGGGCTCCTGACATCCACCCAGGAATATTTGGTCCCCACACCCCCATGTGTGCCACGGGGTGCTTTTCTGGTGGGCTCTGGCTTAACCCATAAATTACTTGTATTGCATCTAAGACCATCAGTGGCCTGGTTATCTTATAAGGAATTTTCTGTCAATATTATTTCTTTCAGTGGATTTAAAAAAAATATTTATTTTTTAGTTCTTTATTGTGAAAATTTTCAAGTATCTTAAAAATAAACTGATGTAATGAAGCCTCCCTCACTCAGCTTCAACAGTTATCAGTTAGGGCTGAGTGGGTTTCATGTATATTCCCACTCGCTCTCTCTCCCCCATCTTAGGTTATTTTAAAGCAAACTCACATATCCTCTCATTTCATCCATGAATATTTTGTTATATATCTCTAAAAGAGCAGTTTTCTAGGGGTACCAGGGTGGCTCAGTCGGTTAATTGTCCAACTCTTGATTTTAGCTCAGTTCATGATTTTAGGGTTGTGGGATCGGGCCCTGAGGCAGACTCTGCGCTGGGTGTGGAGCATGCTTAAGATTGTCTCTCTCCCTCTCCCTCTGCCCCACCACCCCCTGCTTGAGGGCTCACTGTAAATAAATAAATAAATAAATAAATAAGCAGTTTTCTAGAAAACATACCATAATGCCATGATCACACCAAAAAAAGTTTTTTTTTTAAATATTATCAAATATCCCAAGAGTCCATATGTTTGAATCAAGATCCAAATAGAGTCCATACATTGTAATTCGTTGGTATAAATAGTCTCTTTTAATCTGTAAGTTCATCCCTCTTTTCTTCTTTGTAATTTATTTGTTCAAGAAATTAGATAATTTATTCTGCACTGTTTCCTTCAGTCTAGATTGAATGATCATGTTTGTCATTCCTCTATCCTTTCTAAAAATTGGGAGCTAGAGTCCTGATCAGAATCCACAGGTGGATAGGGGCGTCTGGGTGGCGCAGTCGTTAAGCGTCTGCCTTCGGCTCAGGGCGTGATCCCGGCGTTCTGGGATCGAGCCCCACATCGGGCTCCTCCGCTGGGAGCCTGCTTCTTCCTCTCCCACTCCCCCTGCTTGTGTTCCCTCTCTCGCTGGCTGTCTCTGTCAAATAAATATATAAAATCTTTAAAAAAAAAAAAAAAAAAAAAAAGAATCCACAGGTGGGTGCATAAGCCTTTCAGGAGGCATTTCATAACTGGATCATTACGTTACCAGCCCTTAATGATCATTGCCTAGATCCATTGTTCTGTTAGAGGTTGCAGGATGGCCCTCTTTCAATTCTAGCATTTCCTTATATTTATGAACTAGATTATTTCTGTGAAAAGAAACTTCCCTTTTATTAACTAGGGGGTTATCTTGACATCCAGTTTGATTAAGAAAGAAGCATCATTTTCCCCTTTATCTGCCATTTTGCTCTGTGGATCTGAGCATGGGTTAAATGTATATTTATAAGTTAGCATATATAAATATGTTGCTTAAGTCAAAAATGATTTAACAAGTGATGGAAACCTCTTTAATTCTACTGAATGACCATTTTCACTTGGGCATTTAACCAAATTATTGAAATTTATAACCATTTGGTTAAACACTTGAAAATATAATCGTGATAGACAGATTGCCTCAACAGATTTGGGTAAAACAAAGATGCAGGCCCATAGTCAGGTGGCAGAAGGTATGTCTCTGGCAAAGCTGGATCTGGGGAGCAGCCATCTTCTCTGCTGTTCTCACCCCAGGTCTTGTGACCAGGGGACGCGCTGCCATGTGGGTCTCAGTCCTGAACCTCAGCAACCCAAGGTGAAAAAGCCAACTCCAGAGAGGGCCTGAGGACTGGGGCCATTTTGCTTCTAGAACGGAATGCGTCAAAATATTGGGACCATGAGAATGGATAAGCAGCCAAGAAATGACAAAGCCTCCCCAGGAATGCTGCTCACTGTGAAGACTAACAGCTGGGCTGTCTCACCTGGAGCAGGTTTTCATGCTTTGGCTTAATATTATGAATGCGTTTGAGGGTAGCAGGAGACATGTTTATCAGACATACTCTATGTCTTCCGGTTTTCACAGACAGAACAGGTAAAACTATCTGCAGTTTCACTGCCAAGTATTTTGGGAGCTATTTACTGACTCACTTTTCTTTTTTTAGTCTCATTGTATTTTTATTATTAATTATCATATATATATATTTTGTAAGTTGTCTCAAATTTTCCTTTTGGAATGATGCTGTGTATAAAGAAAGTAAATAAAAGTAAAATAATTCCTATGAATGAAATTTCTTAGGTCTAGTACAACATATAGGGTTTTTTTTAGGGCATTCAAAATCAAACAGTGCCAGATCTGTTTTTTTCAGGAATAACTGGGATGTTTTCACTGAAACCCTAGGAAGCGGGATTCAGTTGAAGCAACATGTTTGGTCCACACTGAGAAACAGCCATTTAGTTCTGCATACCTTTGGCCAAAATAGCGTGAACAATGAAGAAAGCCCCTGTGAACTTTCCCTGAATTCTTGCGTATAGAGTGTCAGCAAAATCCCAGGTGTCCTTATATATCGGGAGCTATTACGTAGAACACCTTTCATCTTCCTCTTGTGTCATTGGTACCCCAGGACTTAGACAAAGGATTATAGTTGATCAAGACCAATTACATTGGGACCAACGGTGGTGCTTCCCGGATGATTGTCTTTTTGGGTTAAGTCCCACCATAAATCCTTCCAAGTCTCAGCTGTGATTCCAAGACTCATGCTAATATGGAGATAATTAATGACAGTTCATGGTAGACCTTATCATGAACAAACTCAAAAAGATATTTTTAAAAATATGCTTACTTTAAGATGATTGAAAACACTCTCCGATGTGGCTTTCCAGAATCAAGCTAACTTAGTAGGAATCACTGCTGTTTGTTTTGTGGGAAAATAAATTTTATTTTTTTAGCCATATCTCTGGGCTCCCCTAACACCCCTTATTGCAGCCTTTTGAAACTCAAATGTCTTTCTCTGTGATGGTCCTTTCCCAGTTTCTTTTTCTTTTCTTTTCTTTTTTTTTTAAGATTTTATTTATTTATTTGACAGAGAGAGAGAGAGACAGCCAGCGAGAGAGGGAACACAAGCAGGGGGAGTGGGAGAGGAAGAAGCAGGCTCTTAGTGGAAGAGCCTGATGTGGGGCTCGAACCCAGAACGCCAGGATCACGCCCCGAGCCAAAGGCAGATGCTTAACCACTGTGCTACCCAGGCGCCCCCCTTTCCCAGTTTCTTAATTTCCATAATGTTGTCACTTAGTTCAAGATGAGAATGTGCCCATGTGGAAGCCTGGCATCCGTGTTGCTTCTAACATTCATGCATTCATTTCGTACTTGGGAGAAGTTCTTGTCACCCTCTTTTCCACCAGGCTTTCTTTTCCTTGCCATATGACCTTTGCCCTGGTGGCAGTGACATTTGCATGGAGAGGAGTGGCAGAGTTTGTGTTCACCTTACATAAGGAGGAAGGTTTGGGGAGGGTCACCTGGGAAAATTCAGCAAAATAGGAGGACACCGGGAGCTTAGAGTGAGAAGTACCTGTTGGTCAAGTGAGCTGTCAGGCATGCATAGGAATTGTTTCCTAGCATTCCTTTTGGCTGAATAGCTTGTGATTGGCAAGTATGTCCTTTGACCAGGCCTCAGCTTAACAGCTTTGTTGTAGAAATGTGCACTAGCATGACCAAGAGATAGAGATCCCATGGATTCAGCATTGGCTTTGCCTTCCCACAAGTAAAAGTAAGAGCTGGATTCCCAAGCAAATCCTATGTGCTTTAATCCTGGTGCCGATAACATAGGT
The DNA here is from genome assembly GCF_023065955.2 of Ursus arctos. Taxonomy (NCBI): domain Eukaryota; kingdom Metazoa; phylum Chordata; class Mammalia; order Carnivora; family Ursidae; genus Ursus; species Ursus arctos. Next base: position 63,095,219 of record NW_026622775.1, on the reverse strand, counting down.
CTTCAGTGACACATAACAAACAGTTGGGCTGGTGTGCTAGTTGAATGATAGTTTCCCAGCTGCTATTAATGCATAGGTAACTAGACTGGCAATTTTGTCCCTGTGTTTTTTTTCCGTGTAGAACATTTTTATTCTGCCTAGCCATCAAGTGGCTATAAAAACACCACCACCACCACCACCAACTAACATATATTTGGGTAGTAATTTTTATAAAGTATTTATATATGTATTGTTTCATTTGTTCTTTGTATTTATCTCTGAGATGAGAAAACTGAGGCCCAGAGAGATTAAGTGACTTTCCCAGGGTCAGGGTACTAGTTAGTGGTAGGACTAGATCTCGCACTCAGATCATTTGTTCACTTATTCATCAATTTTTTTTATTTACTGCAGGAGGAGACAAACAGAAAAAATACCTCCCCTCAAGGACTTATGTGCTAGTAGGCTAGGACAGAAAATAAGATAAATATGTAAAGTATATGGTACAGAATGTCAGATTATGGTAAATGCTGTTGACTCATATAAAGCAAGGAGGGAGAATAGGAAATGCCAGGTTGGGATTGGGGTGGGGGCTTTTAATTGAAAATGATGATCAAGGACGGCATCAATGAGGTAATATTTAAGCAAAGATCTAAAAGAAGTAAAGGAGGTTGTCACGCAGAGATCTGTGGAAACACCATTGTAGGCAGAAGGAGTACAAGTGCAAAGTCCCTGAGGCAGGGCCTGCCTGACACAAGACCCGTAGGCTGGAGTGGAATAAACCAGGGTGGTGTAGCAATAGCTAATGCCAGAGATTAAGAGGGAGTTAAATCATGAGGGGCTTATGGCAACTGTGGGGACTTCGACTTTTATTTTGCATGCTATGGGAAGCCTTTAGAGGATTTTGGGCAAAGAAGTGACATAATATGACTCATTTTTAAAAGCAATCACTTTGGCTGCTACCTTGAAGATGGACTGTTCAGGATGGTGAGAAAAGGAGCAGAGATACACTGAGGAGGCTGTTGACCAGAACACACACTGCCTTGAATTGATAATAATAATAATGACATGCTTTATGCCTTTGTGTATCTTTCTCAAATGCCGTATCTTCATAGTTTTAGAATATTTTCTATCCCTGGGTATTAAGAATTTAAGTGGCCCTTTAAGTGACACATTAGCTGAGAACAGATGCAAGTCTTTTATAAAGAGTACAGTTGACCCTTGAACAACATGGATTTGAACTGCATGGTTCCACTTACACGTGGATTTTTTTTTTCAAAAAGTTCATTGGAAAGGTTTTTTTTAGATTTGCAAAGATTTGAAAAAACCTACAAATGAACCACACAGCCTGGAAATATTGAAAAAAAATTAAGAAGAAGGTATGTCATGAATGCATAAAATATATGTAGATTCTAGTCTGTTTTTATCACTTACTACCATAAAATTTAGACAAGTCTATTTTAAAAAGTTAAAATTTATCAAAACTTGCACACAAAAACACTCACAGACCATATATGGTGCTATTTGCAGTTGAGAGAGATTTAAACAAATGTAAAGGTGCAGTATTAAATCATAACTGAAAAATTGACTATAGTAATACTGTATTATTGTAATAATTTTGTAGCAACCTCCTGTTGCTAGTGTGGTGAGCTCAAGTGTTGGGAGTACCCACTTAAAATGCCATGTGATGCTAATCATCTCTGCATGAACAGTTCGTCTCTTTTTAAAATTGTGTATCCCAGTTAAAAGTGATCTCTCATGGTTCTTGCTTTTTTTTTTTTTTTTTGAGAGAGAGAGTGAGAGTGTGTGTGTGTGCGCGCGCACGCCCCCGCACATGCGAGTGAGCAGGGGGAGGGGCAACGGGAGAGAGAGAGAGAGAGAGAATCCCAAGCAGGCCCCATGCCCAAAGTGGAGCTCTATCCAGAGCTCAGTCTCACTACCCTGAGATCATGACCTGAGCCAAAATCAAGAGTTGGATGCTTAATCAGCTGAGCCACCCAGGTGCCCCTATTCTTGCATATTTTTCATCGTGTGTAGTGCAATACCATAAACCTTTTATAACACCATGGGACTTATACAAAGTAGCACTGGTGATGCTGGAAGTGCTCCCAAGAAGCCAAGAAAAGTCATAACACTACAAGAAAAAGTTGAATTGCTTCATATGTACTATAGATTGAGGTCTACAGCTGTGATTGTCCACCCATTTCAAGATGAATGAATAGAGTGTAAGGCCACTTGCAAAAAAAGAAAAGGAAATTCATGAAGCCATTGCTGCAGCTATATCAGTGGGTCCAAAAACCTCGCACTTTTTGCAAAATAACTTTTTATGTCATGTTGAAAATGCAATTTTTATGCGGGTACAGGATTGCTATAAGAAAGGCCTACCTATAGATTCTAATATGATTTGAGAAAAAGCAAAGTTGTTACATGACAACTTAAAGCAAAAGGAAGGTGAAGGATCTAAAGCTGGAGAATTTAATGCCAGCAAAGGATGGTTTGGTAATTTCAGAAAGAGATTTGGCTTAAAAAATCAAGATAACAGGAGAAGCAGTTTCTGCTGACCAAGAGGCAGCAGACAAGTTCCCAGATGCTGTTAAGACAGTCATTGAGGAGAAGGACTATCTGCTAGAACAGGTTTTAATGGAGACAAAAGTGCCCTATCCTAGGGGAAGAAAAAGCCACAAAGGACATTTATTGGTTAGAAAAAGAGGCAAGCACCAGGATTTAAGGCAGGCAGGGATTCTGGTATTTTGTAGAAATACAGTCAGGTTTATAATCAGGACTGCCCTTATCTATAAAGCTGCTAATCTCCGAGTCTTGAAGAGAAAGGTAAACACCAGCTGCCAGTGTTTTGGTTGTACAACAAGAAGGTCTGGACAATGAGAATTCTTTTCCTGGATTGGTCCCATTGATGCTTTGTCCCTGAAGTCGGTAAGTGCTTGCTGGTAAGGGACTGCCTCTTAAAGTTGTTTTGATACTGGAAATGCTCCTGGCCACACAGAGTCCCATGGGTTCAACACCAAAGGTATTGAAGTGGTCTATTTGCCCCCAAGCACAACGTTTCTACTTCAGCCTCTAGATGAGGGGATTATAAGGACCTTTAAGATTCATTACATATGACAGTCTATGTAAAGCTTTGCCAATGTAATGGAAGAGAACCCCGATAGAGAGAACATTATCAAAGTCTGAGAGGATTACACCATTGAACATGCCACTGTTGTTATAAAAAAAAGCCATGAAAGCCATCAAGCCCAAAACAATAAATTCCTGCTGGAGAAAATTGTGTCCACATGTTGTGCATGACTTCACAGGGTTTACAACAGAGCCAATCAAGAAAATCATGGAAGAGATTGTGGATATGACAAAAAGGGGAGGTGTGAAGGAATTTGAGATATGGATCTTAGAGAAATTCAAGAGCTAATAGGCACCACCCTGGAGGAATTAACAAAAGATGACTTGATGGAGACATGTGCTTCAGAACCAGTGTCCGATGATAAGAAGATGTAGAAGAAGGAGAGCCAGAAAACAAACTGACATTAGACAATCTGGCAGAAGGGTTCTAATTATTCCGTGCTATTTTAGACTTCTTTTTTTTTTTCTCTTATGACGTGAGCCCTTCCATGATATGGGCACTGAAACCAAAGCAAATGGTGGGAGAAGGCTTAGTACTGTACAGAAACATTTCTAGAGAAAAAAGAAGCAAAAAGGTCAGAAATTGTGATGTATTTCTGTAAAGTTACACCAAGTGTGCCTGCCTCTCCTGCCATCTCTTCTACCTCCTCCACCTCTGGAACTGCAAGACCAACCCCTCCTCCTCTTCCTCCTCCTCCTCAGCCTACTCGATGTGAAGACAATGAGGATGAAGACCTTTATGATGATCCGCTTCCACTTCATGACTAGTAAATAATCCTCATGCTGTACAGTTAACAAACTCTTCTGTGGTGCAGGTGGAGGAGTGAATCTGTGTGAGAATCTAGTAACTGTAGGCAAGAACTGGATGAGAAGCTTTCGTGTCACCACCATCATCATCATCATCACCTAAGTATTCATCATGTAGAGCATTGTTTGAAAGACTTGTATGGAGATGGATAACCTATCTTTACATAGGCCTAAGGTAAGTGATATTTAATATAAAATTAATGTGTTAGCTTTCTTATTGTTTTATAACTGTACTTTCAAAGAGTTATATTGTCATATAGTATGCCTCACTCTCTCATAATTGGAGAAACTGCATATCAGCCTATCATCACACTTAGGTTTTTTTTTTTTAAAGGTAACAGTGTTTCCAATACTCTATTATGAATATGACTGTAGTAATGTATGCCATACAAGTTTTATAATAATTCAGCCATTAGTGTGAAGGCTAGGCTACTATGAAGCAATCATATCGATTACACTAGGCTACCATAAAGCAATCATACTGCTGTTTCTTTGTTATAAGTGCATGAATTGCTACACCTGTAAATAAATACACATTTCTTTTTCACATTATCTTTTCGTTTTTGATGTCTAGTGTTGATAATATGTATAACATCTAGTGTTTCGTATCATGTAAGACAATATTGATGTAGATAGATGATTCATTTTATAAACGGATAATGTAAACTTGTGGCATCGATAAAGACAGTACCGTAAATTTGTTTTTTCTTCCTTATGATTTTCTTAGTAACATTTTCTTTTGTGTAGCTTTCTTTATTGTAAGAATACAGAATATAATACATATAACATGTATAATATGTGTAAAATATGTGTCAGTCAACTATTTGTGTTATTGGTACTGCTTCCAGTCAACAGTAGGCTATTACTAAATTTGGGGGGAGTCAAAAGTTATACATGGATTTTCAGCTGTGCAGGGGTTTGGTGCCCCTAACCCCTGTGTTTTTCAAGAGTCAACTGGATGTTGGTATCACTATTGCTCTACTTACAGATTGATATTACTTGCAGCTTTAGATGGAATTAATTGAATTAAACCACTTAGAATCATGTTGAATGTGTGCATAAGATTCCTTTCAAAATGGGTTGTTGGTTGTTCTACAATACGTCGAACAGTGTAGAAGAACTTCAGGTTGTGCTTCTGGTAGACACAGAGTATGGAACTGAGCACAGATCAAAGGAACATGGTGAGTGATTTAAAATATGAAATCAATGCTCATAATAAGACTAAAATTTATCAATGAAGTAAATTCGTATTTTCCTAAAGAAATTACACTTCCCTAAAAAATCTCTTAACTCTTCCAGCCCCAAAAACTGTTGGGATGGAATATGAGATATTTGTTATCATCCAAATTTGGGTTTAAATCCTACCGCAGCTGATTTCTGAACTTGGATAAGTTTCTGAAACTCCAGCTGATAATAATTTTGCCTCTGGACAAAACAAAACACACAAACCCCCCCAGAAAACAGTTACTTGAAGGAACTGGCAAACAACCAAGTGTTGCTGTCTAGGCAGAATCTGGATGGAACATATCTCTTGAAATAAGGGAAACAAACTTGATAAGCACCACACTTAACCAGCTTTTTCCTTGAGGGTACCTTCCGGTAGTCAGTTGCTTAGAAAAAAAGAGAGTGCAAATAGAAAGTGGCTATCTCACCAGGCTGAAGAGACAGCAGTCAAATCCAGGCACTGCAAGAGTCGCTAGATATCAATGCAAAACATTCTGGAAGGAAGGAGCAATAGAGGGAGAGCCCCCCAAAATCTCTGTACCAATTCCCCTCAACTCTGTGGCTGCCTCTGTCTCTGCACAGAGTGAGACTCAAAAGAAACCAGCAGAGTGCAGCTGCTAAAAAGCTGAGGTTTTAGCAGGAGCCTGATTCTGGGAGAGAGTTGGAGTTCAGGTCCTGCTAAGTTAAAGAGAAACTTTAGGCTTTTGTTTGAAACTCTAGGAGGGCCATGTCTTAGGAGTAAACCCAGAATAGAGGGTTATATCCTAGGGCTAAGGTGCAAAAGCAAAAATAAACTCATTCTTATAAAATTTAAAACTAAGCCTGCAGAGGATCAAGATGACCCACCGGTAATTTACTTGTGTGTCAGGACAAAATTCCACATTCTTTGGAGAAAAATCACAAAATCTAGCACATATCATCCACAGTGTTTAATATTTAAAAAAAAAATTCAATCAGATACGTGAAGAAACAAGAAAATATGGTTAATAGAAGGAAAAAGTCAACTGAAGCAGACCCAGAGATGAGCCAGGCATTGAAATTAGCAGACAGGGCTTAAAACATATTATAAATACATTAAAGAATATATGGAAAACGATGGTCAGAATGAGTTAATAGGGAGGTATCAGCAAAGAAATGTAGACTATAAAAAAGAATAAAGTGGAATTTATAGGACTGAAAATATAGCATCTGAAAGAAAAAAACCCCACAATTATTGGATAGACTTCATAGAAGATTCAATATTGCATAAGAAGGGATTAGTGAACTTGAAGATAGTCAATAAAAATTATGCAAACTTGAGAAAACTTTTTTTTTAGAGGGAGGAGGAGAGAGAGAGAATCTTAAGAAGGCTCCATGCTCAGCATGGAGTCTAATATGGGGCTTGATCTCATGGATATGAGATCATGACCTCAGCCGAAATCAAGAGTCAGACACTTAACTGACTGAGCCAAGTGCCCTGAGGGGGGGAAAATGAACACAGTCTTGGTGATTATGAGGTAATATCAGTTGGTCTAATATATGTGTAATTGGAGTGTCAGAAGGATCCCAGAGAGAGATGCTGGAGCAGAAATATATATTTGTGAAAATAATAACCATAAATTTGATGAAATATTTTTTGGGGGTAGTCAAAATGAGTGTCAAATCTAGAGAGTCAAAGGCAGGTATCCAATCAGGACAATGGAACAAAGAGTTTTGAGTGAGGATAAAGGTTAAATAAAAATAGATGACTGTAAAACAGGAAAGGTCCATCTTGCTCAAAGACTACCCCTGTTCTCACGTGTGCACTCCAACTCCTTTCAGAAGACATTGTTTCTTTTCCTGTGGTTCCATGGAGACATTGTGTTGAGATGGGCTCACTCTTGGGTTCAAACCCTAGCTTAACCTCTCACCGGCATATCATTACAGTCTACATCCTGGGATCATCACTTGTTAAATGAAAGTAATGATAACTTTCTCACAAGGCAGGTCTCTATGGGATAGACTATGTATATTTTATAGGGTGGTGCTGGCCATATCATACTTGGGCCTCGACAGTTAGTAGTTTCTTTTTCCTGCTTAATTTATTCCCATCATGGTTATCTGACATCACTACCCGCCCAGTTAGCCAGGTGAGGGAAATTTATCTTAAGAGCAAGAAGAACCATAGAAATGATAGGATCATGGTTGAATTTTAGAAGGATCACTTAGGCTTCAGTGTGAAGCATGGACTAGAAGGATGTGAGATAAGATTTGAAAAGACAAGATTGGATGCTACTGGAGGCCGTTGCACATGCCTTCTCTTTATACTCTTTTTAAACAGCTATATGATCTATCCTCTTTTCTTTCACAAGAGACCCCACTCTGCCCATTTATATCACAGCCTGTATCATTACCAGCAAAAATAAAATTGGATTCCCCATTCCTCAAGGACAGGGATGCTCAGTCTTTAAAGGGTGAGAGATGATGGAGTCTGGACCAGGGTGGTGGCAGTGGGCATGCAGTCCAGTGGACACATCTGAGAGTCTCTCTGCCAATCTGTCATTGTCTTTAGATCTTTTTTTCGAAGACATTTGATTATATACCTGACAGAGATTCTTCTCAAAGTATAGATATGATTATACGATTCTTTTGCTGGGGCATCTTTGTCTCTAGAAAGATATCTCCACTCCTTAGTCTAGCGTTTAAGGTCTTGTAGAAGCTATTCCAAATCTACTCAGCAAGCTTTCATTTTTTAATATGACTTCTCACCCAACTGGTAAGGGGCCTCCTCCTAGTTCTCTAACCACTTCACACACTACTGTACCTTTAGCTTAAGCCCTGCTCTTCTTGGAAGGCTTGGCAACTTTCCCCCAATCTTTCCCCCTAGCTCTTTGTGCCTTTGTTCATCATGTAAGATTTGTCACTTTGCATTATGATTAGATATTGAATTGATTATCTCCCTCTGCCTGCCTGCTTTTTGATGATAGGTACTATGTCTTACTGTCTTTGTGTTACCAGGGCCCAGTCCCAAATACAGACCTTTAATATAAATATTTATTAGATGAAAGAATGAATAATATTCTGCACATCTGCAATGGAAATGGTAAGAAATTTTTTATATTCTGTTACTTAATTTGCACACAGTTGTATAAGAAATAATTTTCAAAATTTAGCTTGAGGAAAAGAAGCCCTGATGAGAGGAGTGAGAAGATATAGAGACTTTTGGAGGAAGTCTCAAGGGGACTTCTGGAAACTTCTGAAGAATTTAGTAGTGCATGGCCTAATGGGGTTTATAGAGGGTGGTTTTTGTACTCTCTGATGTACATGTACCACCATTTTTGGGGTCCTTGGTTGCATAAGTGACATTTGGGGGCCGCAAGAAGAGGTAGGATGAAGGTGTGAGATAAAATGAGCTACATGTATTGACTACTAGATGCCAGGCAATGCTGAAAGGAAGGTATTTCCAAGGCAGAAAAATAGCGAGGGATAGGAAACTGAAAGAGGGAGTAATATATCCATGCTAAAAAAAAAAAAAAGAAAAGAAAAAAGAAAGAAAGGAAATAAAGAAAAAGAAAGAAAAAGAAAAAAAATGTAAATGACTGTGTGAAATGCCAGAGGGAAGATGGAATGTCTTAAATTCCTCAGATTTACTGAATAGGCAACCTGGGGAGTAGCCTACAATGTTATTCAAATTTTCCAGTTGTACATGAGCCCTGTGGATGCTGTCGTGAGATCTGGTGTAAGTTGGTGGCAGGGACCCATAGCTTCTAGTGTGTTTTCACCCCATTCCTAGAGCAAAAAGGTACCTGACCAAGTCACTAGGGGTCACTTTAATACTGTCTAGTCTAATGAAATCTCTTAGTATCTCAAACTAGTTGTCTTGTTTGAGCCTCAGACTCGTAACTGGTACAATGAAAGCCTGGTTTTCACTAACAGCCGTCCCAGCTACATTGTTCCTTCTTGATGAAGTGAAATGATCCAGGCTGACCTTTGCCTCTCTTCATTGTTTTTCTGCTTCACATTGTGGTTGCAGATTGTTTTGTAAGTTTTCTTCATCTGGGACCTCTTTCCCCGTCCATATGATCTACATTTTCTCTTAAGATTGAACTGGAACTGACTAACAGATTCTACCATGTTAGCCAACACCCACTGGCATATTTTATGGTCATTTATTCATTGAAATTCCATAAATCTCCTACCCACTCTAGAAAGGAAAATAAAATTGCAGGTACCTTAGAGAAGGCAGGGCCCATGAACAGACAAATCTGGGAAATTAAAAAAAAAAAACTAAATGATGCTTCTTAGGAAAGCTGAATGAAATTTCTTTTTCTTATGGCTTTCTTTTCTTTGCCCCAGACAAGCTGTTGACCATATTTGTCAGGCCTTAATAAAAATCCCATAGCTCACTCTTACCCTGCCTTAGCTCTAGCCTCATGCTCATGTCCTCAGGAGGAGTATGGTTCTCTTGAATTGAGGTGCTACTCTCTATTTAATTATTATCCTCTAGTCCAGCTAACAATCACTTTCTTTCCGGCAGGTGAGAGAACTGTGCTGTTCCCAGCAAGCTCATTTTGCAAAGCCTAGGCTTTCACAGTGCAGACACGTTCAGTGGTCATCCTTTGTAGGGGAATCCACTGCCTCATCAGCCAATACCTGGGGAGCATTTGTGGCTCCACTGTCCTTAAGGGATGCAGACATACTTGTGCATATTCAGGGAGCCCAGTGCAGGGCTTGAACTCACGACCCTCAGATCAAGAGCTGAGCTGAGATCAAGAGTCGGACGCTCAACTGACTGAACCACCCAGGTGCCCCAAAAGTAAAACTAGCAAAGAAAATATACTGAGGCCTCATTTACATTTCTAACACCTCTATTCATCTTCTTTGGAGAGAGTCATAGCATTTTAGAACTGAAAACTATTTTCAAATCCCCCTTTCCTGCCCTCTTCTCTTCTGGGTAGCTGACCAGCAGTGATTGGCCCTAGCCCACACACAGCCAGGGTTTGTAGATGTGTGTCTGTGACCAGGGCCTGACTGCCTCTTGTCTCAGGTCCTCTGAGTCGCCTTTCTAGAATCTAGCCCAAGACATTCCCCTTCTTTGCCCAGGTTCCCCCTTCTGATAAGGGGTTTGTCAGGTTGTCAGATTGTCAGCCTTGTCAGATTGTGGCTGGAATCTGGGTCTCGGTTTGTTGCCCTGGTCTGAGCTCTCATCTGGACCAGAGTGACAACATTTGGATGTCATCCATGTGCTTTATAAAGGATTGGGAGCCATGGAAGGGAGTGCCTTGGAAATGTGCCATGAATAGTGCATTGTGTCTTTCTATTGAGTCTTTAGATACTTTATTTATAGCTAGTAAAATCCCATTACAGAAAATGCAGTTCCAGCAGAGTGCTCCATGAAATCATGCTGCCTTTATAAGATCCACATGAACTGACTTTTATTTACCAGGTGCCACTGAATTCCCAGTAATGAATAATGTGGTACAGCAGAATCATCCTTCAAACCCTGTATCTGTAATAGGGAGGTTCTTAATCCAACTTACTTATGGGTCTATGCAGTTTTCCATGAAGATAAGCTTGTGAAGTTGTTTCTAGGAAGGCAGCATGGCATAAGGGAAGGAACATTAGCTTTGAATTCTAGGCATGCCTGGGTTGGGATCCTGGGTGTGCCTTAGTTCTGTGTCTTTGGGCAAGTGACCTAACCTCTCTGAATCTTCATTTTATCATTGTTAAAGTGGGATGATTCTGCTTTTCTTGTCCAGTTATTGGGGTGGGGGGAATTCCATGTATACAAAGATACCGGTACAATGTGTGGCTCACAGCAGGCATTTGATAAATGTGACCTCCTTAATTTTTTCCCTTTCCTTCCTTTTCTTCTTAGCACATAAGGAAAAGAATACCAGGTTATGTACTGTTTGTGGGAAAAATTTTATTTGCTCATTAATCACAGTTGTAAAATCACAGTTAAAATTAAGGGGAAAAGGAATATAGATTTCAATTCTCTCTCCACAGAGCCATCAGATCCAGCCAGTGATCAAGCTGGATGTTAGAAATAATTTAATGTCATCATTTTCAGATGACAAATTGGGGCTTAAAACATCCCACTGAGTGGCCCAGAGGCACACAGCTCTCAGTGCCCCTGGTTGAGGCTAGCATTCTGTGTTGGTTTGGTGTGATGAAGACCTGGCTGATAACATTGGGCAGGAAGAAGGCAGTGAGGAGGCAGTGGTGTGAAGAGATGTTAGGCCTTAAAAAAAAGTGATGGGTTCAGAAGTAGCTGTTAGAGAAGGGATGTCTGAGCTGAGTGGTAACCAGAGAGTTATACGCTCAGGAAATGGAGAAACTAGCTCAGAGAATTCTGTGGGCAGGAATCCAGAGAGGCTGCATATGAGACCATAATCCATAAAGTCTGTTTCATTTGAGGCTGGAGGGGATGGCTCTCACATTTCACCATGGGACAGTGTGACATCTGAGGGACCAAGGCTGGCAGGAGAAGCAGCTCTGACCTTGGGTGGACTGAGAGGGGATTTTGAATGTGTGCATGTGTATGTTTGGGAGTGGGACATGGAGCAAGTAGGGAAAATGAAAGAAGAGAGTAGAAATGAACACTTAGTGAGTACCTAATATATGCTTGACATGTTTTTTATGTTATCCATGAAATTTTTTCGGTGACTCTGTGGTTAGCACTATTTATCTTCCTAGTTTATACATGAGGAAACTAAAACTTAAAAGAGTATAAGGAGCTTTCCCGAGGCCACAAATGTAGTACGTGTTTCAGCATATAGACCTGGTTGAAATATCCACTTTCAATGCTTCTGAATCCATTTCTACAAAAATCCAGGAATCTGGTAGAGGAAAGGGAAAAGTGAAATGAGCACTTTTTTCTTTCTATGTTCAACAGTCCATTTTTCCTCCACATAATCACTTGAGAAGCCTCAAAGGAAGATCTGAGCAATCCATAGCTGGCACTATGGTTTCTGGAAGTGCCTCCTTTATAAACACCATGATAATGATAAAAGATGGTTGATTAAATACTTCCCTGAGGAGGCTAATACATGCAAGTTGCCATGCTAGGTGATAGAGGGGAAACCAAGTTCCAGAGAGATAGGCCCCATGTTATTAGTTCACAGTGTAGGGAGAGGTCACAGCACAGAAGCCAGTAGTCATTACATAGGGTAGACTACATAAATAATACCTGATGTAGGAGGGCTTGGGTGTGCTTTGGGGTTCCAAGAAGAGATACTTTATATCTGAATGGCATTCTGGAAAGACTTAAGGGAGAAGGTGATATCTGAAATTTTTCTGGGTAGATAGGTGGGATTTTCAAAGGTGGCGGTGGGGATGAAGGTTGCAGGGCACGAGCAGATAACATGAGGACGGTGGTACTGAAACAGAGTATTCCAGTTTGGCTGAGGATAGGGTAGGAGTATTAAAACTTTAGCAGTTACCTTAATTTTGTTGGTTATGAAAGTGGCACATGTGTATTAGAGAAAATTTGGAAAATATATAAAAACACAAAAGAGAACAACTAGAGACAACTATTATTCCAACATTTTATTGGATTTCCTTCCATGATTGTCTATTAATCAATCTATATAAACATATAAAAAAAGCACCTCTTCTTTTTGATTATGATAGTTGGAATACATATTTCCTGTAGAAATTTGGGAAATACCGAAGAGTATAAGAAGAGAATGAAAATCACCTGTGATCTTACTATTAACATTTTGGTTTTTCCCTTTGAGTTTTTTTCTTTCAAAGTGTATCCATTAAATCAAATATGAACACCTTCTTCATGTAGCTTGTTACCCTGTGTTTTCTTCCTTAACGTTATATTTTGAATATTTTCCATGCAATTAAATAATCTTACAAAAATGGATGCATAATACTCTATTCCAAATTATGGGTGGAACATCATTAAATACTTTCTCTAATATTGATTATTTAGGTTGTTTCAAATTTTTAATGATTATAAATAATGCTCTTAAAACATTTCTGAAAAATTAGTATTTTTTAATTGAAAAATACTTCCTTCAGACTGCCGCTCAGTGAAATCACAGGATAAAAGGGTGTTAATACTTTTAAGATTCATGCATATTACCTGTTCATGGTTTTAAAGAAGACAAATGACATGTTTGAAAGTATGTGTGATGAAGATCAACCTGAAAGCAACATGAAATATATGTGTCAGTGAGAGAGCAGGCTGAGGTAGGTAGACAGTGGGGGGAGCTGTTGCCATCATCTCACTGGTGAATTACTGGACCAGGGTGGTGGTGATGGGAAAGGAATGAAACTGAAGGACTGACTACCAGGAAACTGGGTAGGCTGAGAAAAGTAAAAGGGAAGAAACAATGGAGACTCTCAGCTTTCCTAGTATGGTTTTAGGAAAAGGCTGATTCAACTGAAACAAATCTGGCTTGGTTGGTCTATTAGGTATTAGAATATTGAATTCAAGGTGTCAAGGAACCTAGAGGTAGACATACCCGGCGGGGAGTTGGAAATGCATGTCTTTCTAAAGCTTTCTTAGGTGGATAGTCAGGGGTTAGACCTGTGGCTTAAGAGCCATTTTTAAATAGGTGATAAGTGGTTTTAACTGTAGAAAAGGGCTGCTTTAAAAAAGTATAAAAAGGAAAGTATAAACGTGTACCTCACAGTAAGCTAAAACAGGCAGTGATTTTGGGACCTTGAACTGTCAGAAACTACAAGGAGTTGAGGGAGAAGGATGCAGTCTCAGAAGTGGAGTGGCTGTGTCACTCTTCCTATTCTGTATAACTTTCTGGGGTCCTAATAGTGGAGGTAGCTCTGGAAGTGATTATGAGCCTGGCTGTATTCTGTGTGAAGTCTAAAAGTGGGGAAAAGAGCTGGAAGAGAGGGAACGTTTGGATAAAATGTTAAGGGAACATGTGGTGACCGCACATGTTCCATTGAAAGCCTGGCCTCCCTGTTGGTTTCCACTCTGACAGTACAGACCGCTCTTCCTATCCCATCTGCTGTCTGAGGGTTTGTTATTCAGTGACACCCCTAGCAGGCAGAATTAGGAGAATGGGGTATGCTAGTTAACAGGGAATGGGATGTGCTGGTGAACAGAGCATGGAATGTACCAGTGAGCAGAACTTGCCTGAGCCACGTTGGATAGGGTACCGAGGCAGACAAATTAAGACCTCCTTTCAGGGGTGCCAAAGTTGTAGTGGTCAGCCTCTCACTTACTTTTAGAAAAATAGCGTTTCAACAATCACAGATCTTTACTAATCAGGTAAAAAATCACAGTGTGAATGCAAAGGCCTAATGAAATTTTGAAGTTTCTTTAAAGTTCCTTCTGAAGATTTCAGCTGAGTATCATAAATCTTAAAGGAATATAAAGTAATTCCCACAAATATAAAAAAAATCCCCTAGCCACAGATAATATTCTCAGAAATGACAGATAAGTTTGACTAGAAATGCAGGAGTCTAAAAGTAATTCTAAATAAAAAAAAAAAAATCCAACAGGACCTTTGAAAAAATTTTTACCGACTAACAATTTTGAATGATAGTGCAAAAAATATAAGTCTGAGACAATGATGTAGTTGTAATTTTGATATGATCTTTAAATCTCTTAGATGCTTAAATTTTGATATAAATTAGAATCTTTACCCCCTTCTGTTCAAAACTTTATTTCTACAAGTGTCTTTCAGAAGTTCTGGAGTGGTGGTGGTGGTGGTGACAAATAAATTCATTGAATCCACAACTTCCAGAGATAAGTCTGCAGACCATTGGGATCAGTACCACTTTTGGATAAAATATTCTTTAAAGAGCCATTTAGTTATATCCTGTAAAAGACAGCTGTTGTCTTCCAGGAATCTAGGGTTCACCTGTCTCTTGTAGCAGGTCACTAAATAAGTCTCAACAAGTTTCAAAAGAATATAGTAAAGATCACATTCTCAAAGCGCAATGCAACAAAATTGCATCAAAATGAAAAGACAGTATGAAAAACATGCCATATGCTTGAAAACTAAAATGTACATCCTTAAATAACTTATGGATTAAAAAGAAAAATGGAAATTATAAAATATTTAGAAATGAATGACAAGGACAATACTATATATCTAAACATATTTAAATATTTGGGATGTATCTAAAGCAAAACTTAGAGGTAAATGTGTAGCCTTGAATACATTTATCAGAAAAAAAGAATACTTGAAAATAAATAACTGTGTATATCCAGAAGACAGAAAGGAACAGGTTCAGAGTAAACTGCACAATAAGATAATAATAGTGAAGAACAGAAATAGAAAACAACCACAAAAAAAAAAAAGAGGATCCATAAAAGCCAAGGTTTGTTCTGTGATGAAAACCTCTAAAAACAGAAATATAAGTAAGAAAACCTGAATAAATGAATAACAGCAAAGCAAAGTCTCCCCCATTTCATCCCTTCTCCTCTCCAAAGACACAAGGTCCAGGTGGCTCAGAAAGTTTTATTGTAACTTCAAGGAACAAATAATCCTTTTCTAATGCAATGTTATATAAGAGGGGGAGAAAGTTAACCAACCCATTTTATGAGGACAATACAACTTTGTACTAATTCTGGACAAGACAGTACAAGAAAATAAAATTATGACAAATCTTCCTTATGAACATAAATGAAAAAATTTGAAATAAAATATTAGCAAAATTAATTCCTCAGTGTAAAATACATTGTAAGTAGGTGAAGTTTATTGAAGGATGGCTCAGAAAAATCTTCAAATGTAGTATACAACTTTAGGAGACGAAGGGAGGGAAACCTTTCTGATCATCTCTAAAGAATGAAACATTGTTAAAACTCAAAACTCATGCCTGATAAAAAGCTATTTACAAACTAGGAATGGAAGGAAGCATTTCTAACAGGATAAAGGGTGTGTAACCAAGAGCCTACAGCAAAACTCAATCTTACTGGAGCATTCTCACCAAAATTAGGATGAGACAAAGATTCCCACTATCACCCTTATTATTTAGCATTAAGGGGGAGGTCCTAGCTGATGGAAGGAAGTAAAATAAGGGAAAGAGAATAATAATTGGACAAGGAAATATGAAACTGTCATTTGTACAAAATACGATTCTTTATAAAGAGGAAGTCAAAGAGAACCTGGAGAAAAGCCATTAAAACTAATAAGAGGATTCTCTTAAGTTTTTTGACAGTATGGAAAGCATACTAAAATCAACGGTGTTTTAATATCCCAACCAGAAGCAATAAACAAGTGTAATAGAAAAAGCAGAGTTTAGAGCAGCAACACAAATCATAGGATATATAAAATTATATGTAATCAAAATGTATAGGACCTTTATGAAAGAATGATAACATGGCATTGAAGGATGTGCAAGAGGGCCTGAATAAATGGACAGCTATATTGTGTTCACTGACAGAAAGGATCAATATTTTAATAGGACAACATATTTTTCAAATTAATCTGTGAGTTCAACATAATTCAAATCAAGATCTTAGCAGGGTATGTTATGGAACTTGACAAGCTAATACTAAACTAAGTTTAGAATAGTAATGGACCAAGAATAGCAAAGACAATTTTTGAAAAACTGTAAGAAAAGAAGACTTGCTGCACTAGATATCATGACCCATTAAAACTAGTAATCACAACCCTTGGTTTTTCCCTACAAACTTGCTTCACCCACAGTTCTTCACTCAAGCCAATCATCTTAGAGTCAACCTTGACTCTCTCTTTCAAACCCTGCTTGCAGTCAGTCAGGAAAGGAAATCCTTTGGTTCTATCTTCAAAATAGATCCCAAATCTGATCATGACTTCCTCTGCTACCACCCGGGCTAA